>NW_026057584.1:54608184-54724344 GCF_023721935.1 Panthera uncia | reverse complement strand
CTTTTGATACACTAGCAAAAACAAAAATAGCCACACCTCTCTGGCTGTGTCCTCATTTTACATATGCTGGGGACATGAATAAGCATAGCATCCTACACGTCATTCTCCAGGGTGTTTTCTGGGCGTGTGGATACATATGGCATCAGCAGGACCATGAGCACTGTGGGAGGACTCAGCCAGAGAGGTGTGGCTATTTTTGTTTTTGCTAGTGTATCAAAAGTCATCAAAGTAAGATTTATCATTTTCTCCTCGATGACATGAGTCTATTGATTACATCTGTACTTTCCCCACTTTACCTCTTCCATATTCTTATTATAGGATTCTATAATAGGATGAAATTATATAGGATGAATTTCTTTCTATTATCAGATGAAAAGGTTAATGCAAGAAAGAAAACTTAGTATAGCATAAACGACGTCCTATACTCTACTAGTAGATAGAATTTATGTAAATATAAACTGTGTATTTCCTGAAGTGTTTGGTAGATTTTCAGGCTTTATAGGTGGCAGAAAAAAGTGAAAACCTGGAGAAAAGAGCATTGGCCAGGAAACCTGAGGCCGAGAGAAGCACTATGGTGTGATAGATTGATCAACAAGAAATTATTTAAAATGTGCTGTGTGTGAGACTGTGCTTGGCATTTAAGGGCATAGAAAGATTTAAAACAACTGAGGAATTTATATTTTAAGTTAAACCAGACATGAATATAAGCAAAATATAAAATTATCAAGTAATTGAAAAAAAGTACAAATGAGATGTCAGAAGGTGGTATATCATTTATTGCCAAATAAATAGTGGTGCCAGTAAAGTGATTTTCTCTACCAGCATCCAAACTCCATAACAATGAGGACCATGTACATTACGCTTGTGATGTTTAGTATAGTGGTAGGGTTTCATTAATCAGTCAAGATGAGGGAACACTTAACTTTCTAAATTAAGGATGTTTTTTGCTTGTTTGTTAATAAGGTAAAACTTATGCACAGTAAAGTATGCAAATGTTAAGTGTAGGCTCAGTTAATTTTCTATATCTTTATCTATGCACAAAACCACCTCCGGATAAAGATCTAAAACATTTCTAGCAAACTGGAAGGCTCTGTCACGCCTCTTACAGTCTGTACCAACCAGCAGTAACCATTCTGACTGCTGTCACTGCACTTTAATTCAGCCAGTCTTTGAACTTCATATAAATGGAATTATACAATGGTCCTCTTTGTGTTGAGATTCGTCCGTGTTGTTGCTCGCTATTGCAAGCATCAGTAGTTCATTCCTGTTCATTTCTGTACACGGTTCTCAATGGATATTTGCGTTATTTCAAGTTTGGTGCTTGAGCAGGTTCACATTTGTCTTTTGATGGACATAAGCACTCACCTGTCTTGAGCATATTATCCAGGATTGAAATTGGTGGGTCACAGAGTATTATTGCTACCTTTAGCAGATATTGTGAAACATGTTTCCAAAGTGGTCATACCAACTTACATTCCCCCCAGCAATGTAAGAGAATTTAAATACGGATTCTAAGTTGTTTCAGTAAAGTTCATTCAAAATGTATAAAGACCCTGGTCATTACAACCCAGAGAAGTGAGGGAATGAGTTTTTCCCATTGTTAGGATTGCTCATATTTCCAGATTCTAAGCTCTCAGGGCCAGAGCACAATGTAGGCATTCAGACAGTATTTGAATGGATTCTAAGGTGGGTTCAGAGTTTAGGAAGAAACATGAATATGAGAGCAGAGCATAGTGACAACCAATTATTGAGTTCTGACCTTTACAGATATCAAGCCTCCCAGCTGTATCCCTTGCCAGTTTCATGATGTCACTCATTCTGCAATCCTAATTGAGAGTCTGCTCTGTGCCAAGAACTCTTGTCCTACCGTTGCTGCTGAATAACATTGAGGATGTCAGGCAAGGCCCATAATAACACAGTGGCTGGTCCAGAATGGGTTGGTGACTGAAGCTTTCCTTCCTTCCCAGAGTAGGACATGTTTGTGGACTACACCATGGTAAGGGGAGCCTGTGATAGGGTCCTGCAGCAGGGCTGGGGGTAGGCTCAGGTCAGGTCTGTACCAAGTAGGACAGGAATCAGGCAATGAATGCTTTCTAAGAAATTCTTCTGTGTGGCTGTCTTATCAAGGAAGTTCTCTTGTTTTCTTTTTTGTGGCGAAAGATATGAATAGGAGGAACCACCAAGCATGACCAGGAATAATTTGAGTCTGGAAATATGTGCAGTGTGACTTTTGGCCAAAGCTGTTTTATTTTATTATTTTTTTAAAATCTTAAAAAAAATTAAATGTTTATTTTTGAGAGAGAGGGAGAGAGAGAGAGAGAGAGAGAGAGAGCGAGCGAGCATGAGTGGGGGAGGGGAAGAGAGAGAGGGAGACACAGAATTCAAGCAGGCTCTGTTAGTACAGAGCATGATGCGAGGCTTAAACCCATGAACTGTGAGATCATGACCTAAGCTGAAGTTGGACGCTCAACTGAGCCACCTAGGTGCCCCTGGGCAAAGCTGTTTTAAAAGCTCACACTGAGTGCCTCCTACATACCAGACATTCTTCTTTACTCATCGTTATAGCCCTATGCAATGAGTACTCTTACAGCCCCATTTCAGATAAGAAAACCAAGAAACAGAAAGAAGACAAGCTAGAGAGTGCCAGAGTAGGAATTTGAATCTAGATGCTTCCAGAGACTGGGCCATTAGCCACTCACTGCACAACAACTGCTTATTAGTTAGGGTATTTTAAACTTTTAAATATGTAATCTTTATTTCTGTGAGCCTCATAAAAGTTGGGTGTTTGACAAGAACATTTCGATGATTTTTTTACATGTAAATTTTGCATGTAATTTCTTCCTGGAATGGCAAACTTGTAGCCTGAAGACAGTTTGGCATATAGAGGTGTTAGAATAATCCAGGGATCTCAGTTTTTGAAAAGACTAATTCTAACCTAATATTAGTTGATCTGTATCTGAAAATTTGTGAATTAGCAGCCAATCATACTATTCAATAATGTCTCTGTGTTTTTGCATAAACAGTGTATGCCATGAGAACTAAAGAATAATTCTGGGGGTGCCTGGGTGGCTCGGTTGGTGAAGCGTCCAACTTCCACTCAGGTCATGATCTCACAGGTTGTGGGTTCGAGTCCTGCGTCCCGAGTCCCCCTCTATGCTGACAGCTCGGAGCCTGGAGCCTGCTTTGGATTCTGTGTCTCCCTCTCTGCCCCTCCCCTGCTCACACTCTGTCTGTTTCTCTCTCTCTCAAAAATAAATAAACCATTAAAAAAAGAATAATTATGAAATCCAAAAATTTGAGAGTTAAAAAACCCTTATATTCAGTTACCACTTGAGCACATGTCATGTGGTATGTGCACCTCTAGGTCCTGAATATGCATGTCTGTAATCTCCAAAGCAGCTTGAACTAGGTTTTATTAGATTCCAAACCCCCACTTTTCAGATGAGGATACTGAGGGACAGATAAGCTGAATAAAATAAGCTGCCCCGTTTTATAGCTAGAAAATGTCACCTCAGGGATTTGAACTAAGCCTGTTTGACTCCAGGACCCCATGCTCTTTCCATGATACCGTAGGCTGCCACGTGTGCCCAAAGGAAGCACTCAATTTCAAGGAAGTTGCCGCTCTGTGATAACATGGTCCACCCTGCTTCCCCATCCTTTTTTGTTTGTTTGTTTTTAATCAGTCTATGGCATCAAATTAAATTGCCAGAAGAACAGTTTTGAATTGTAATGGATGGCATTGTTCACTGTCTTAGCATTTTAAAATTTGTTCTGATTTTACTGACAATACTATATCTATCTAAATACAGGAAACTTTAGTCATAAGAATGCTAATAGGCCTGATTTAGTTGTCTATTTTTTTGTGGTCTCATGAGCAAACAAGTAAGTTACTGTGGAAACCAAATAGAAACCTAGATGAATTGATACGGTAAGAGGCCTAAGAAATGGGCCAGCTTGAAATAATTCCATCAAAGTGGCATAGGGGATAAAAGAGAATGCCTTGAAGATAAATTAGGCCAGGGTTATTCAGTTAAGCCATATATATGGAGTATACAAACCTTACATTTGTTTAGGGTCTATTTTATCATTTAAGCCGTTGTGCAATTTATGATGGTACCACTGACAATATTTACTTCATTTGTTAAAGTAAGTTTTTAACTTTATTTTGACCTCAGTTTGCATGTGGTAGTTATATTTGTACTTTAAAAGAATATATGCAATAGTAAAGGCAAGTAAGATAAAACAGAGTCTCCTGCTATCTGCCCCAAGGATTCAGTTGCCATTCCAGTAATCCAAGAGACACTGGCAATGTGATATTGGAGACTCGGTGTTCCAAATGTCATTGATATGAAAGCCATATCAGGTAGAGCACTCAACAGAAATTTCCCGTTAGCACAACGCTGAGTCAGGCCATCCCTGTAAGCCTGTTCTTTCATGTGGGTTTAGGGCTTGGGTCACATATTCTTTCAGGATTTTGGGCTTAGGAAAATTACTTATGTCTAGGAGCGCGTGTTAGAACTCATTTATGTAACAGTTTGTAAACTGAGTAGGCAGAGAAATGTCATCTGTGAAAGAAGGACTGCAGACAGTAGGCAGCTGTCCAGAGGTCTGGCAAGAACGCATGGATCAGCACAGCCCTGCAGCATCAGCCCAGAGCGAAGTCAGCCTCTCCTTTGTGATCCAATAAGCATTTGACTTAATGCCATCCAAGTGGCCTGTTAGGACTAGTGAACCTGTGCCCAAGCAGTATCAGACTGCCAGGGGTTTGTTCAGGGGCTCCTTCATTAATTTTTCCCTCTCTTGGCATTTTTTGGGTTCTGTTATGTATCAGGTTCTCTGATTTTTGCATTTTAGTCCTTGAATATTTCCCATTGAAGGCATATGAGATAAGACAATTGAAATTATCATTATATACACAGGTCTTGAGAGCTCTTTAACCAAAGCCCATAGGTGACCAGTGTTTTGAGTCTATAGTAGAAGAAACACAGGACTGACTACCTTGTGATTTCTCTAACGTGAAAGAAAGTGCGTTATCAGTTACATGAGTAGAAGGGAAGCTTTTAATGTACTGCTGTTAGTAATTGTAGGCAAGTCACTGGATGGGAAGTGTACATGGTGGTTTCTTTGCCCTAGGAGTAGCATTAAAATTCTCATCTCTCAACTTCATGAGAAAACAAGGCTTGCTGCATATCTTTTAAACTGAAGACTTTCCTTAAAGCTTGTCTGAGTATGTCAAAGTATGTTCCCGTCCATTTTGTGTCAATGATCAATCACAAGAAGCTTTAGCAAAAGGTCTGAGTTCCTGCCATGTGCAGATGTGCCATGGTGCAGTTGGGCTTATGAAGATGAGGGAGGTGTGGATATTGCCCTCAAAGAACATCCAGTTTGGGGAAGAAAAGACACATGTCTCAAGAACTCTGATCAAGATGGACTGAGGAAAGTCTAAGAGGTGCTGAGCAAGGACCATGAGAGTTAAGAACCTGGAGAATTACTTCTAGCTGAGCCACAGGAAATGCCTCCATGTCACCCACACAGGGTTTAAAGGAAGGATGGGATTGAGGTAAGGGGAAGACTGTTTCAGTTAGAGGAAACACACAGAGTGGGTGTACCTGGGAGGTGGGGGGAATTGCTAGGAGTTCTTTTTGGTTGAAGATTTCAAGAAGCCTGTCATGGAAGATAAAGCCAGAAAGTTCGTTGGAATTGGGTCATGGAGGACCTTTAATGCTAGAATAAGGAATTTGGACTTTATTCCTTAGTTTCAAATACTTACACAAGTGTGTTACTTTAAGGCCCAACTCTTAAGTATGATTATTAATAAAGAGTAAAGTTATCCTTTTGGCAGTTTGTGGGAAAATGCAAAAAGTGCTGTTATACAATTGCATATTTGTGGTATGGGTCTAAATAACTTTTTTTGGCTGAAAAATTTCCACAGAGACAGTGCTAAATATATCACATAATTCTATAGCTAAGGTGGAAGCCAGCTACATCACTACAGCATGCCCTTATTTTGATTCCTCCTTAGGTTCAATGATGTTAGGATCTACATTTCACAGCCTTTTTTTTTTCGGCCAGGTGGGTGGTGCTAAAATGCCTAATACCCCATTTCTCTGGCAAACAGGCTGATTTGTTTGAATTATGAGTCATTAAGCTCCTTTATCTTTTCTCCCAATTTCCTACTTCATGCTTTCCCTTCATATTGGGTACTTTGTAAGCAGTGAGGTGTTTCATTGATTTGCTGCCCATAAAAGAGTAGCTCTGGTCTTTTTTTCTATTCAGAGGAATGATTTTAACCTACCTGTGATGTGCCTTGGAAATAGTCTGAGCTGGTACTTTTAGCTATTAGAGGCTAACAGGAAAAAATATCTGAGTTTTATCAGATAGTTTTGAAACACTTTTCAATTGATAAAAACATTAGTGAAAAGGGCTATCTTTGTTAGTATTCTCTGGCTAATTAACTCTGTTGGCTAAAGCTTGAGGCTTATATGGCAAGGTCAATTAGTTTTACTCTGTGATGATCTTTTGGAACCTCTGGTCCTGGCCATTGCCATTGATTTCAATAAATAATTATAATAACAGCAGGCACTTATACAGCTTTAACTGCTATACGTATAAATTTATTTAATTTTCAGAATAATCCTAAACAGTAGGTACTGTTACTGTCTCCATCTATAATGGATCATGAAATTGAGAAGCTATGTGACTGACCCAGGGTCCCCTTACTGGTAACTGAGCTGTGATTCAAACCTAGGCACTTGGACTCCAGGGTCTTTATTCTTGATTTCATTACAATCCAAGGACACCCAGCAAGCATGTCCGTAGACTTAAGTAAACACAATATGTGTCTAAACATTTAAGGCTATTTATTTTGTATAGTATGAAGCTTTGAATTTAAGAAATTTCAAACCAGTGTTATGATATACAGACACCACAAATCTATTTAGTGTCTCTTTTGTCATCTGCGCAACATAGTTGGACCCTTGGGCGAGTCTTCATGGAAATGACATTTGAGACCTGAGCCAAGACTTCATGGATGTTCAGGTGTTCAACAGGCAGAAAAGAGCACCACAGGTAGAGGGAACAGCATATGCAAAAGTTCAGAGGTGAGATGGCATTCAATGTGCATGTTTGGAGGATGTGCATCCAAAATATGATGTCCAGTGTATCTAGAACAGGGTGGAAGATGAGCAGAGTGACTAAGATAGTGGAAGGCTGCAGATTGTACCCCGCTGAGGAGTTGAAATTGTTCTCTCAGACGATGACCTTTGTTTTGATCAAGGACTCACAAATTTTTATATCATTTCAGAGGGTTCCCAGATGCTCTGATGCTTACCAGTAGGTCCATAGACCCCTTTCCCCCAAGCCATAGAGATTAATTGAGAATCAGGAAGTGTCTGTGAAGGGAGAGTGGTAGGAAGCAGAGAAATGAAGAGGCAGATGCAAATAGTCAAGGCCAGAGATCGCTGAGATGGCTAAAGAAGGTGAAAGAAGGTAGGAAATAGAAGTGAGCAGGCTTGGGATGAGCTACACGGGAAGGTTGCAAATGGAGTGGGTAAAAGAAACTGCAGTTTCTAGCTTGGTTTAAGAATAGATAGTGATGTCACGAACAAAAGCTGGAGACAAGAAGAGAAAAGGTGCAAGAGTAGGAAGGTAAGGGGCGCAATTTTTAGACCCATGGAGTTTCAGGCGCCCGTGCTACATTCCAGTGGAAATGTCCAACAGACAGTTGGAAATGCAGTCTGGAAAAGTCAGCCTTGGAGAGAGATTTAACCGTCTCCATAGCAAATGGTAGGTTGAAGCCCTTGGAGTTAGGGCCACCCAGTGAGAGCCTAGGAGAAGGCAAGGGCTCCTGAAGAGCAGCAGTAAGGCTGGCTGCCGAGAAGAGACTCAGGGGAGCCACAGAAGCATCACAGCACGTGAGCGCTTCCTGTGCGCTGAGTTTGTTCTGAACCCTTCACATGCCTTAGCTTGCTTCATCCTCTGCCACCTCCGTGACAGAGCCACATTTCATACATGCAGAACCCAAGACACAGAGAGGTAAAGTAACTTGCACAAGGTCTCACAGAGTTAGTGAGTCACCTTCAATGCTAAATTAGTGGTTAGCATCATTAAACTGATGTAACTGAGTTAAGATAGTTTTTTTCATAACTTTTCTATAGATTTAAATATAGCCTGGTAAGCTTCAACGACAGTATTTCCTTACTTTTCCCCTGGATCTGGGAAGTAAATATAGTATGATCATCAGAATTCACAGAGGAAGCATGATCTGAGACTTCCATAAATTTCCAAATTCCCTGGCTTTCTCTCACATGAATATTCTGTTAAGAGTCATGCATTTCTTAAATATTTTCTTATTTAATAGGTAAAGCTTTCACTGAAGTTTTTTCTCCCAGGGAATGAGCATTTTGGGCATTGGTTGGAGCATTTCCTGAAATGGTTTCATGAGTCACATTTTCATATTTCCTCTTAGAATATACATTGGTCTCTCTTAGGGTGATCTGGGATTATCACCAAACTCCCCATTCCTATTCTAACATACCCAAAATGTCTCTTGTTTACTTAATTCCATCACTGCTTAGAACCTCTCCATTTTGTTTTCTTTTTAATCACTACACTAGTAGTAGAGATTTTCTTTGGAGCCCATTTTCTCAGAGTAATTTTTTTTTTTATCACTTCATCAGACTTATGTACATTGAGGAACAAAAAACAATGAGATCACACCAAATTGCTACAGCTGGGCTATCTGCTAGGCAGGGGTCAGCAAACTACAGTCTAAGGACTGAATGGAATCCACCACTTTTTTGTAAGGAAAGTTTTATTGGAATATAGCCCTGCTCTTTCATTTACATATTGCCTCTGGCTGCTTTCCTGCTGCAATCACAGAGTTGATTAGTTGCAACTGTGTGACCCACAAAACCTAAAAATCTAAAATGTTTACTGATTTGGACTTTCACAGAGAAAGTACTGACTCCTGCTATATAGCATACTCCTTTTGGAAAATCAGAATATGTCCAAAGCACATTTATAGTGCTGTAGAGTTTCTAAATAAAATTTTAGCCAACTGAATAATAGAACCATTGAGTGGCTTCTGTGATATTTGTTTTTCAGATATAAAACAGAAGTTGGGCAAGGGAATAATAAAATTGAAGACTCCTTTAAGTAATACATCATTAGAATTCTTACCTGTATAATCAGTCATCTGAATTTTTGTCAGTATTGACAAAGCTGTTAATTTGGAAAAAAAAATTTTTTTTAAATGCTTAATGGATATCAGGTCCTTAATTGTGCGTGTCCTTTGGGGTTTGGAAAAATAATCCTTTCCCTATCCTCAGAGAAATACATGTCAATTTAAACCAAGTTAGATATAAACAAACAAACAAAAATCTGGAAAAATCGGCCTAGATCATAGAACTATAACACATTGAGAAAATGTGTCAAGTGGGGCACCTGGGTGGCTCAGTCCGTTAAGCGTCCAACTTCGGCTCAGGTCATGATCTCACCATTCATGAGTTCAAGACCCACATCAGGCTCTGTGCTGACAGCTCAGAGCTTGAAGCCTGCTTCGGATTCTGTGTCTCCCTCTCTCTGCCTCCCCCACTTACACTCTTGTCTCTCTCTCTCTCTCTCTCTCTCTCTCTCTCTCAAAAATAAACATTAAAAAAATTCTTAAGAAAATGTGTCAAATTATTTCAGTTAATGTTGACCATATATTTCTTCAATCATATCTCTGAAAAAAATGGATGCATTTTATTCCCCCTTGTTTTACTAAGACAAGAAATACATGAGGCCAGATAGGATCACATTCTGCTCTGTCAAATACAAGTTCCTCACTTGACCCTCCTGAAGGCCCACTTTCCCAGGTAGCTCCACCCTCCTTTTGGGGCTGCTGATGTCTTCTGAGGTCCTCTCTTGCCTTTGGGTTCTCTCCTCGAATGTGTTCTCCTGGATTAGCCCCATTGGTGCATAATCACATGACTCCCCAGCTCTGCACTCCACTTCTGTTCTCTACAGCTCACCTGATGAAATCTGGTCGTAATTTTACTAGTACTGAAAACCTTCCACAGAGGCCTTTGTGGAAAGTCATAAAGGTTCCACACCCCCTCCTTTTTTGTCTACCTTAACTCTGAGAACTGGAACTGCAGTCTACCCTTTCCCATCTGTTGCTTTTCATACACTTTTCCTCACTGTTTGAAATGTCCTTTATCCATGTCTGCTTTTGTCTATTTCTTGCCTGAATCCATTCGTCTTTCAGATGCCTTCTCTTTTGAGCAGTTTCCTCTGGTCTGCTTTCTCCCTACCTCATAAATTCCAAGCTAGAATTAATATTTTCATGCCATGAATATCCACAATACATTTTCTGCTTTTGTAACTTAAAAAGGATTATTCACATACCTTCTCCTGTTAATGGCTAAACTCTAAATTTCTTAAGGGAAGGAGCTTTGTTTTTGTTGATTGTTTATTACACTTCTACATTTTCTTTAGTGTCTAGTTTGACTGTTTGTATATAATAGCTACACAATCGACTTATTGTTGAGTGGAGGAATCAATCAATGCTTAGTGGCAGATACGCAAACTGTGTTATATCAAATGGTGAATTTTACTTGTTTGATATATGGTAGCCCTAATGAGATGAGATAAATTTTCCAATTTAAAAATCAGCTTTTCAGTTATTGACAGGAAAACCACAGTAGTTGCTAGATGAAAGTGCCTAAAGGTTATGTTTTTCATCTTCAGGAAGTTATCTCAGCACAGCCTGTTTTCATAAACTCTATTGGGTTGTGGCACTAAAACTATTCTCCAGGGGTTTAGACACAGTGTAAAAATCCTCAGTGTACTTGGGATTATCATAGGTAAGAAGAGGAAAATCAATTTCTTGTCTAAGCCTTGCTGCTGGTGAAAATAGCAAATGGCAAGATCTTTTTACCAACTATTTAGTGCAGACAGTAGACAAAGTAAACAAGATAATGAGAAAAGGTCTTAATACCACATTTGAGGCTAGTTTTCCGGGAAAACAATTTAGGATGTTTAACCCTAAATTAAGACCAATTCTTCTTTGTGAAAATGGTACAGGCATTGATCAGAACAATGGGCCACCTAATGTACAGAAAATGGTCAATAATGTCTCATCACTTATTTTTGTTGTGAAATGGACTTTGCTATGTAGACTGCTTTGTTCAAATACTCTTCCGGTGGTCTTCCTGTCTTTACTATTTTAAGGTTAATTAATTAATTAATTAATTTTTTAGTATTTTATGGAATGGTGGAGCTCGCTTTATCTTGTCTCCATCTTGCATTCTATGCGTTAACTTAGTAGCTACACAAGACAGTCTGGTCTTCTGTAGAATACGTCATATGCTCTGAGGGGCTTGAAGAAGAAATGAGTGGAATGTGTGGGGAGTGTGCTGGACGAGAACATGGTGTATGGTGGGCAAAATTCAGGCTGTGGGAGGATTAGTCATAACCTACAGGAAAAATTCTGTTGCAAAGATAATGGATCATTTGCTTCCTGAATGAGCCATTCAGAAGGAACCTTTGCCAAATTCAGTAAACTCCCTGATGAGATTCTTCAGAGACTCCTACCCAAGTATTGGTTGGTATAGAAGGCTTTGTTTGAATCAGCTTTCCCAACCTTTACAACTTTTAATTTACTAATTGCTTAGGTGGAGGGTGTCAGGAGCCTTTTTGGTCTGCAGAATGTATCATTAAATTAGAACATGATTCTTTTTGTGTGGTTTGATAAAACCCAGATATAATGTTTTTTGTTTTTTTTTTAAATCATCCATTTTGGTTATAGTTTTAAAAAGAAATGACCTCTTCCCTTCTCTGAGTATATTTTTAGCAAGAGTTTTAAGAATTAATCTTCAGTATGTGTTGTCACAAGGAGTAATCAGACTTGAACTTTATAAGCTTAGTGCCTTTGAACTTCTGCCCCACACACAGTGTATATATAAGGGAAAATAACCCTGTGTAGTTTCTTAATTAAAATAAAGTTTAGTTGCCACTTGGTTAATTTCTTGGTTTCTTAATAAAACAATATATTTTGTGAGTCACCTGTAATTTGTAACTTGAATGTGATGATATAAATCTTTCTGTCCTAATCAAGTTTTTGAAGCTGAATTAAAACAATTCCTAATATATCTGGCTTCAGTAAGTATCAGGGATGATTGATTATATCTGAACCACGTATTGATAGAGTGCTAATTTTTTTTTAATGTTTATTTATTTTTGTGTGTGTGAGAGAGAGAGACGAGTGGGGAGGGGCAAAGAGAGAGGAAGACACAATCCAGAAGCAGGCTCCAGGCTCTGATCTGTCATCACAGAGCCCAACACAGGGCTCAAACCCACGAACCACGAGACCATGACCCAAGCAGAAGTCGGACACTTAACCAACTGAGCCACCCAGGTGCCCCAATAAAGCCAATTTTTTTTTAGTGTTTTTATTTATTTTTTAGAGAGAGAGAGACAGAGTGAGTGGGAGAGGGGCAGAGAGAGAGAGAGAGAGACAGAATCTGAAGCAGAGCAATAGAGCTAATTTTTAATCAGACTGGTTAGCTCCCACAAAGGATGTCTTTCGCAATTTGCACAGAATGCCCATATGAACATTCATTATAGTCTCAGAACAATTCAAAAGCTGGGGCACCTGGGTGGCTCAGTCGGTTAAGTGTCCGACTTCGGCTCAGGCCATGATCTCACCGTCTGTGAGTTCGAGCCCCATGTCAGACTCCGTGCTGACAGCTCAGAGCCTGGAGCCTGCTTTGGATTCTGGGTCTCCCTCTCTCTCTCTGCACCTCCCCTCCTTATGCTCTTTCTCTCAAAAATAAAATAAAAACATTTTTAAAAAGTTAAAAAAAAAAGAACAAGCCAAGACATTTATTCCATGACCTTGCATACACACTGTATGCAAATAGACACTTTTGCACAAAAGGAACAATAATAGATTCATTTCTTACAACATACATATAAATAGAAGCATTGTAAGTTTCACTTTTTAACTCACACTTACTTTGTGCAGGGAACTAAGGTCCAGTCCTTGCTCCTCAGAGTCAATACAGTCTGATGGGGGTGGGGGGGGAGGGTAAGAGGTGTAAGCACCAGGTAAGATCAAGACAGCTGTATACCAATAAAATTGACCAAAGTACCAGGTGTGATGAGAAGTTGCTTCTTTCTAGTAGAGAAGATCAGCAAAGGCGTTGATTGGGAGTTGTGGCTTTGAGCTAGGTTTTGAAGGATGCGTAGGCAAAGAGATGGAGAAAGAGACGAATGAAGTGCAAAAATGCTCCTTGGGCCAAGGTCTGAGTTACATAAGCTGGCGACAAGACACACACACTGTTTGGGAATTCGTTGAGTATGGTTAGTAAGATTCACCTATCTTCTCCCTGGCCTCTGCAGCTGGACTGGAGGAAGCAGATGGAGAGGAAACCTTGATTTTACCCCATGGTCATCTGTTCTTCTTTACCTTCCTACTTGCCCTTACAGGATGGTAAGAGGTGGAGAAGAAGACTAGGCAAGAGGACTGGGGGAGGGGGGTGTGGATGAAAAGAACTGCAGTGTAGCACAGGGGGCTCTTTGCCATACTTTTCTTCTTTCTTTTCGTTTTTCAGTGTTCCCTCCTTTTCCAAAGCTTGGCGGAGTCCATCATAGAAAAGAGCAAAGAAAAGGTGGGCAGGGGATTTTCTGTAGCTGACCATATTCAGTCTATCTATAATTATATGGGATTAAAGAGCATAGGGACTCCTGGGTGGCTCAGTCGGTTAAGTGTCTGACTTCGGCTCGGGTCATGATCTTGCCGCTCCTGGCTTCAAGCCCCGCATTGGGCTCTGTGCTGACAGCTCAAAGCCTGGAGCCTGCTTCAGATTCTGTATCCCTCTCTCCCTCTGCCTCTCCTCCGCTCATGCTCTGTCTGTCTCTCTCTCTCAAGAATAAACATTAAATTTAAAAAAAAGTGTAGATTGAGTAGTGTTTGCAGAAAATAAATATGTCATGCTGAACATACAAAAATAATCTTGATGGACCCTGGCTTTCGTTCTCTTATGTCCTCATTACAGACATCAAGTAAATTTTATTTAGGACCTACAAGATGCATGGAATTGTCTTACAACATAGTAGAGATTTAAAAATCATTTTTTGTAGAGATGTAGGGGGATTTAGGAACCCTCCCCTTCCCTGCCCCACACACTTTTTTTTCCTAGAAAAATAATACTTGCAGGAGCTATCACAGCGTAGGATCCTGAGTAGACATCAATCTTTTGCACTTCCGTGAAGACGTTGTCTTTCAGAATGTGTGTGTGCATTTATTTTTTCCTTTTCCATAGGTGAAAAGAGAAAACTAAACCTGAGTGACAGAACAGGCTTGAAAGATAATCAAACCTGGGGAGTAATTTTTAAAGCTAACTTGTGAAGAAATGAGCTTGCTAGAGAGGTTGCTCAAAGGAAACTGCTGTCACATTTCAGGATCAGAGTGACTAATTTAGCTTCTACTTTAGAATAGGTCTGTGTGTCTGTCTTTCTATCTTCCTTCCTTCCCTCCTTTTCTCCTTCTCCTTCTTCCTCTTTCTCTTTTTCCTCCTCTGCTTCCTCTTCTGAATCTCCTCCTCCTCCTCCTCCTGCTTTTTCTTCTTCCTCTGCCTTAAAGTAAACATATTTTATATTCTTGTAAAATATTCTCTGCCTTCTGAGAAATAATGTCAAGTTGAAAATTGTATTCTTCGGTAGTATAGTCAGCTCTTTCACTAGAGGATTGTTGTAGGAGTTTGGCAATTGTACTCTGTAAGACAAATTGCAGACTATTAATGAGTCCTTATCAGGGAACAGTGATAGTGCATTTATATGCTTATATGGTGAAACCACTTCATACTTACTGGTTTTTAAAAACTAAGGCTTACATTTAAATGGAGGGTTAAACATGTTTCTGGAAAATATGCTTTGTCCCCTTTTAGAAAATATTTGCTGTATAAATTGAGAGTTTTCATGCTCCAGACTCTGGGTGAGGTGGGAGTTATGAATGTTACTGATGGCTGAGTTCAGTGACTACATCTTTGAGGTTACGTAAGACTGAGCAAAGGAGGTAAAAATCTGAGACACCATCCTTAATGAACTTTCACCTCAAAAGATAAATTGGAAGGAATTTCCTGATCGGTCATTGGCAGCCCCCTGAGAAACTCATGCGGATTATGTGGAGTTGTACTATGTGAGTGTAATCTCTCTTTTTCAGTTCTGCCCGTTGCTGCAAAACAGCAAGAGAAAGAAATCAAGGAGCCACTCCTGTCATTGACCAGATAACCCCACTGGGGTCAATAGACAGACGGAGTTCCCAGGGGGAAAAGCTGCCGACATCAGAGGATAAAACACTTTGGACAGCTTTTACCTTAATGCTGACCTGGAAGACTTTGACACCTGGTTACAAGGTGAGTTAGGAGAACACAAGCTTAAGATCAAAAATGGGGTTAGATTAGGCAGTAATCACATTAAAAGATGAGTGAGACATTACCAAATGACAGGAAGTTATTTCTTTATATCTTCTTTTGTGTATATCTGATCTAAAAGCAATACACAGTAATCCTGGTTATGTGTAGGCATCTTGATAAAAAGTTCTACTGAAAATTTTTTTAAGGATAGGAAGTAGAAAAACATGCTAAAGTATTTGTTAACTTTTTTCTATCTGCAGTCTGGCATCATGTGGAAATAAGACACTCCCCTTCCCTTCTGAAATAATAAAGCTGCAGATTTCAGGCTAAACAATGAAATGACAACCCTGCTTGCATTATATATGTATATGCAAATACATTCATGCATACACACGTTCTTAAAATGCATCCATTTTTTATAATCTTTCATAGTAAACAAGTGGGTTTTTTCCCCCCAAGAGACTGAACTAATATGATACCAGCAATGCTTACTATGGGCTCCTTGTCATCTTTGATATTTGCAGTTATTATTTTCAGAGCCACTTCACACATGCTATTTGATATGTTAGGCTCAGTGACTTTGGCCTTCACAATTTGGACACATTCCTCCCAGTTATGCAAAGCTTTCTACTTTCTTGAGGTCAGTGACCCCCAGAGTGGGAGAGTGTACCATGAAAGTTGTTGGGAGGCTCTCACAAGCTGTGTGTCCTCTTCTCAAACTCTTATTTGCCCTGGGGCACAGGGGTGGTGGTGGTGATAATGTAGACATCTGTAATTTGGGAAACACCACGGTTATTTTGATACCCTCTGACCCTTTCTTTGTATGGACTTGTTCTTCTTGGTAGAGCAGAAACCAAGGCTCAGTAATTTAGTGTCGTCATTGTTCTGTGAGAAGCTTTCTGCTTATTACTGCATTATTTAAAATTACATTTTAGGGGCCCCTGGGTGGCTCAGTGGGTTGAGCATCCAACTCTTGATTTTGGCTCAGGTCATGATCTCAGGGTCATAAAATCAAGCTCCAAATCAGGCTCTGCACTGAGCATTGAGTCTGCTTGGGATTCTCTCTCTCCCTCTGCCCCTCTCCCCTGCTATGCTCTCTCTCTCTCTCTCTCTCTCTCTCTCTCTCTCTCTCTCAAAATAAATAAATAAATAAATAAATAAATAAATAAATAAATGTATGTTAAAATAAAATTAAAATAAAGTAAAATAAAATAAAATAAAATAAAATAAAATAAAATAAAATAAAATTACATTTTAGTGCAGAGCTTGCAAACTGCCGGCCCATAGGTCAAATTTTAGACTATAATCTCTTAACCTGTAAACATTTTCTTTTTTAAAATTGAATGAATTGCCAACATTGATCAGTCTGGAAACTTCATAGAAAAAATCAGATACCTGGCTTCTCTTGAAAGATTAAAAATCTGGTTTTGTTACTATTCCAAAGACCGAAGTTTGCTAATCTTTACCATTCCTTACATATTTAACCCAAACAGCCTTACAGATTTATGTTACCTGCCTGGCATCTGTAGGCTTTTGCTGTCAAGATTCCTGTTTTAGGCATTAGTTTCTTCTCTCCTTTCATGAAGTCACTGTCATGTACTTTACACATAACACACTGTTAGTCTTTATTCTTGTTTGGCATTTTATTACTTTATATAAAATGTGTGTGTTTTGCGGGGTGCCTGGCTTAGTTGGTTTTGGTTTCAGTTTAGGTCATGATCCCAGATTCATGGGGATCAAGTCCTGTGTCTGGTTATGCATTGAGCATGGAGCCTGCTTAAGATTCTCTCCCTCTTTCTTTCTCCCTCTCCCCCTTAGCCCCTTTCCTCCACTTGTGCTCTCTCTCTCTTTCTCTCAATAAAATAAAATAGAAATACAATACAATACAATAGAATACAATACAATGTGTGTGTTTTAAAAATAGTGGTTTTCTGAGGTGAAGCTGATATCTCCCAAACTTGCCAGTGAAGAAGGAAGACTTTTCCAAAATCGGAATGGTGCGTTGTTCTTAATTTGGAAATCTCATTTGCATAGTGATGGGGTTTGAATCATTCTTTCTGTACCTTAAGGGTGTCATTTCAGAGTCTGATATTTCATGACCCAAGGGTTCTATCACCTAATCTTTCTGTTTTGGTCCCTGGGAGGCAAAACTGATTCATTGATTTGGCCTCTTTTTGAAGGACGCCCATAGGAATTAGAGTCCATTGACCAGTTCCCTACTCAGTCTGGACACCAGAGTGATTCAGTGAGCAAAATGCTGTGCCATCTTCTTGTGTAGGACTTTTGACATTGAGAAATCTCACCATCAGAATCAGATGTACCCTCAAGCACATTGGTTGTAGTTCATCACAAAGTGTCTCTTTCCCCATCTTCGATCACTGTATATTGTTAGGAGCTGAACTATTTACAGGGGTATTCCTGTTAATTTGATACTGAATCAAACTTTCGTACGGTAATAAAGAACTTTAGCCATGAAGATATTTCAAATCATTGGGTCCTTTTCTGTCTGCATTAGCTAAACTCAAACATGAATTATTTGATCAGAGTTTACAGATGGAGGAAACTGATTTTGATCCTAAAATAGCAGTTCTTGTCCCAACAACTCAATTACCTTCAGACAGGTAGTGCTGTTACTTAAGCAGATTTTAGGCCTCAGATTACCGATTTTTAATGTTGAAGCAAACAGGAAAGAAGGCCAGCTGGTTTGGATGTTTATTTTGAGTGGTTTAGTGGCTTGGCTGCATTGCTTTGCTCTGTCTTATGGAATCTCTTAGGTCAGTATTGCTTAGGATCTCTTGATACTTGACCACAAGCAAAGGTGAAATGTACATGAGTCCCTTTGACTGTCAGGTTTAAGTTCCTGGAAATAAAGTAAGTGGAAATCTGTTCCCACACATATTTGCCAAGTTGTGCGTTGACTGTATAAGACGGAAATTAAACTTTTTTTTAAAAAGGGAAATGCAAGTGATCAGCATCTCATTTCCTTAACGAAATGTGTTTATCTGATATTGTTCTTTTGTCACAGGAATTAGTTTGTACGCATGTATATTCAGGAAAGCTTTCAGAAAGCGCCTTTGCCTCTTTTTCTTGGAGTTCCTGGTATCACCTCTCTATTCCCTTTCACTTAATTCCCCGAGGAAAGGACAACCAGCACTGAAAAAAAAAAAAATGGAGTAGGGGGTGTTTAGAAGTCATTATTGACATAAAAACAGGTTGAAATGTTGTGAAAAAGGTAAACTCAATAAATCAACTAACCAGTCAGCAAAGAGAACATGGATAGAGGATAAAGTATTCCACTTTTTGCTGATGTTTGTTCCCTTTTATCTGTTTTGAGGGTCTTGAGACTCCTCCCTCAGGTAGTGGCAATGGAGAGACTATCCAATGAGAACTGGTAAGGCGGATGTCATTTTACCTGTCCCTTTCTTCCTCTCCTGGGCTTTCCCTCCTCTTCTGTCTCTCTGAAGGAGGTCTCTCCTGTTCAATAGGCATCTCATTCTAAAATGCTGAAGGGGCCAAGGCGAAGGGAGCAGGCCAGTAGCCAACTGGAAGAGGAGTGAGAAGAACCTCAATGAGATGACAAGAATGGAAACAAAGGATCAGGAAAGAACCTTTGTCCAGGGATAAAGGCCATGCCCTAGACCAGTCCTCCACCTGTACGTTGTCTTTCTCATTCTGCTTGGTGAAGTTTTAGAAAAATGGTCACCCCCTTAAATCTGAAAAATTTAGACCAACTTTGAAAAATAAGTTGTATGTTAAATACATATCCAGTAAAATTGGGAATGAAGAAAAGTATACTGTTAATATCAGAGGTTTCATAAATGAAATGGTAGGGAAGAAGGAAATTTTGATTTGTTAAGAATCTTTTCATCTTTTGCTGTTTTTTTTCTCTACTTAAAAAAATACCTTTCATTGAGAAAAATTTCAAATTACACAAAAGACAGTGAATAGTATAGTAAACTCCCATACACACACCCAGATTGGTCTATCCATCTCCCTTTTATTCTGAAGCTATTAGAAGTAGACATCATGTCTTTGGATCAACTAGTATTTTACCCTGAAATATAGTCATACAGGAAAAAACAGAGTAAATGCTTAATACTTCCTTTTTAATAGACAGTTTTAGAGTTGGTACTTTAGTTTTTTCAAAAGGTATTAAAGAGCTTCCTTTTTTTTTTTTGAGTATCATTGTATATTCATGGATTTAAAAAATATTATGTTTTAATTAGTTGCAGTGATTTTTTTTTTCCTGGATGCTCAAGTACGACCTTGGTTCACTGGGATCCCCTTCAAGTTGGCTCCTGTGTATACATAAAGAAAAGAGAGCCTCTCATAAGAGAATCACAGTGAATTTTCACAGACTGGCCAGTTCCATATCATCAGCAACCAGATCAAGATAACAGAACATCCCAGAAGCACTCTTGTCCTGTTAATTTCTTTGACCCTGCTTTTTGGTACAACAGGATGCCCCACGCTTCTCTTGTACATTTCATATCCCAGTCTAAGTATCAGCCATTCTAAGAAGCTCTGGTTCTTTTCAGTAGGTAATGGAATTTAGAAACTAGAGTGTAGGGGCACCTGGGTGGCTCAGTTGGTTAAGTATCCATCTCTTGATTTCAGTTCAGGTCATGATATCACAGTTCATGAGATCGAATCCCATGTCAGGCTCCCAGGCTAATGGTGTGGAGCCTCTCTCTCTTTCCCCCTCCTCTGCTCACACACTTGTATGCTCTCTGTCTCTCTCTCTCAAAATAAATAAACAAACATTAAAACAAAATAAAATAAATAGAAACTGCAGTCTAGGTCTTAGGAGGGCTTATTCCTGTGGGTTCTCAGTGATTCTAGGCTTTTGGGGGGGCAGGGTAGAAACTATATACATTTAAAAATAATACATATGAGTTCATACTGGTTTTTTCAAGCTAACTTTATGGAATTTTAATATTGTTTGATTTTATGTTTGTATCTCTTTTCTCTTACACTGAAGATCTTGGTTCCAAAATAAGATTACAAACTTATTTGCTCTATTCTTTAAGTACACAGAATACTTTCAAATGAATAAGCTCAGTCAGCATTACTACTACTAATTATTATTCTGTTTTTATGCAGAGAAAATATGTAGAGTTTTATTTATCCTTTTTTTTTTTGGTCATTATTTTTGGTCTTTTAAAATTCATGCATGAGGTTAGAAGATGAATCTTTCCTTCGACTCCATTTTTAGTATTAATGTTGATACGTTTCTTGGCAGTGAAATTCAGTCTATTAAATCTTTAGTTTACCAGATAATTTGAGTTATTTGCAACTCATTACATCATAAGCAGGAGATGTTCCAGAGGCGACAGTGGGATTATTGTTCTCTCTGGGTGGTAGATCGATTTGTGCTGCATTGGATGCATTTATTAGTGTCTACCCTTCCTCATAGTGCAGGTCCAGAGATAGAAGAAAGATAAACACTCTAAATGAAGCAGAGAGCCTGAAAGTGCCCCAGGATTTTTGTCTTCTTGCTTCTTTTTATTTGATAGATGGTTATTTGATGGGTGCATATTTTGGAATGCCTTTTCGCCCCCTTGGTTGGTCAAGTGATCAAGTGCTTTGACTTTTGGACACATTTTGTAATATTTGACCCTGGGATAAATGTAAGCATTCATAGAGAATATGGGTGTAGGTAGTCTCTCCCACCTTCCTTCTGTCCATCCTTCCTTTCTGCCAACCATCTATCCTTCCTTTTTTTTTTTTTGCACACCCAGGTAATTCCTGGACCCCGAGCCGAGGGCTGCAGAAGGGAGGAATAAGGAGAGCTACATCACTCCCTATTTTGTCTTTTAAAACCTGTCTTCTCAAAACCTCTTATTCTCAAACCACCTCCGTAAGGTATTTGAGTTCTTTCCAATATATTTTTACATACAGAAGAATGATTAATACTGTAATTAGTCTAACTGTGAGGTTGATTTAAAATTATTTGTTTATTGGCTTTTTACATCAGATGAGTAATGCTAGGAAGTACTGTGTGTATGAACCCACAAGACACATCGTTTTGAAAGGTTTGGCTTTCAGAGAACAAGGATGTATTGGAGTAACAATTCTAAACTTTGCCCCAGTAAGAAATGATTACAAAGATGATGGACTAACACATCGACTTCCCAAAACTTCACTGTGTATGGCTGGTGGTAGACTTTTAAAGGTTTGAGATTTCAGAAACAATGGTGTGTCTTTTCTCCTGTGCCTTATAGCAACCCTGCTGTATCTGAAGTGTTCACTCATTTGTGTAGGCATTTGGTCATTCATTCATCCGTCCATGTAGCAAAGTCTCTGGAGTATCTATCTATCAATATGCACCAGTCATTATTTTGGACCCAGGAATGGTAACAAAGAGAGCAGGAATCATAACTGGTGAAGTCTCTGGGAACAGATAATAAGCCAATAAACAAATAAGGTAACTATTGAGTGAGGTAAGAGCTGTGAAGGGAATGAAAAGAACATTGTGCTAGAAAGTGACAGAGATGGTGCCTATTTCAAGGCAACAGGAGCCGAGAACTGAAAAATGATTTGCTGACTGCATGTTCATGTTTGGAGTACTGAATTTAGAAGCACTGTACAATTTATTTAAACAATACCTAACAAGTTCAGCATGTGAATTTATTTCCAAATGTCTTGTTTTTTTTGTTTTTTTGTTTTTTTGTTTTTTTTGGTCGGTACTTTAAGGTTAAAATCTCTTGTTTTGTCAGTTTGTAAAAACTGGAGGAAGTCCTTGGGGGAAGAGTACATATGGGAACTTGCTGTGGTGTATTTGTAATTCTCTGCAAATCTTAAATTGTTCCAAAATAAAACACTTAAAAGAAAAAACTGGTGAGGAAATACCAAAATTTGTAGCAAATCAAACACAGTGTTGCTTCAATTTGCAGAGATGAGGTAGCTAGGTTTAAACAGGAAGGTCCTGTGGGGAGAGTGGCGCGTGTTGAGAATTTATTACTTAAATGCTCTCGTACTTGTCCCATCATGGACTGGACCAATTTCCCCCCGGTTTTTGATCCTTAATTTTATCTTCTTAAATTTCAGAAATGTAACAAAACTTACCAATAAAGTTAATTTACATTTTTCCTTTTTTAAAATAATTCATGCATTTTCTTGAAATCGTCTTGGACTATGTAGGGTGTTATGTTTCAGTTGGATATTAGCAAATCTTTTTCACATGGGGCTTTTAATAAAAAGTTTACCCTGATCAAAGCAATCCCCTCTACCCTTTATCCTATTAATATTTTTCAGTTTGTGTATTTCTAAACATAAAGTGTCTTCTTTTTTACATGTTAGGGGAGATAGAGAAATCTGAAGTTGGCAAGAAGCATTAAATTCAGAATCTCCTCTGTGAATGCTTGCCAGCTGCAGTGTGGATTAACAGCCCTGCCATGGGAAGCTGTTGGGGAATCTACAATCTTTAAAAGTACTTTGCAGTATTTGGTCCCAAGAATGCTTACTCATCTTCAATAACCTAGTTCAAGGATCAGCAAATTATAGCCCACAGGGCAAACCTGGCTTGCAAGCCTGGCTTTATAAACTAAGTTTTAGTAGAACATAGCCATGCTTATTCATGTGCTCATTTTCTATGGCTGCTTTTCCACTACAATGGCAGTGTTGAGTAGCTGCAGTGAGACCGTATGGCTCATAAAGCCTAAAATATTTTGTTTGGGCCTTTACATAAAAAGTTTGCTGACCTCCGATGGAGTCAGATGGTGACTGGATTATCTCTGCCCATTTCAGAATCTGGGATCCAAAAAATGTTGCAGTTGCAGGGATTAGTAGACAATAGAGTCCTGTTGGGTTATGATAGAGCTTTTTGCTTTATTTTATTTCATTTTTAAAAATGTTTTTATTTAGTTTTGAGAGAGAGCGAGTGCGAGTGGCAGAGGGGCAGAGAGAGAGGGGGCAAGGGATCTGAAGCGGGCTCTGTGCTGACAGCAGAGAGCCCAATGTGGGACTTGAACCCACAGACTGTGAGATCATGACCTGAACCAAAGTCAGACGTTTAACTGACTGAGCCACCCAGGCGCCCTGCTGTATTTTCTTTTTTATTCATAGGTGGAGATACTGTGTTTGTAGTAAAAATACTTTTTCATAAGCTTTCTAATGTTTTTAGTAACAGTTTTGTAGTATGAAGCCCATTTCTATAAATGTTAAATGCTAAACACCTTAGTTATCAGTTGAAATTCTTATTATATATATATTTTTGAATTGCTGAGGAACAGTTTTAACAATTCCTTATTTTTGAGGCTTTACATCTATTACTTGGGAGTGACTGTGTCTAATACTATATTATTATTCCCTAGTGTTAGTGTTAGGTCATCGAAGAACAGGGCCCAGCTGGCGATCCTTTACACCTGTGTCCAGAGTCAGGCTTGTTGAAACAGAGTGCTGGACAGAGTGCTCACAGGTTTTGACCCACTAGTATGGACAGGCGCAAGAATTTGCATTTGAAATGAGTTCCCAGGTGGCATGTTGGTCCCGGATCACCTTTCAAAACCTCTGTAGTAGACAGCACTGGTATTTCCTAAGCTTGGGATTTGGGGAAAAGTAGCTTTTTTCATCTCAATTCAATATCAGGTGACACATTAAAACTTCCTTTGAATTTCTTTTTTTTTTTTTTTATTTTTTTTTTTTCAACGTTTATTTATTTTTGGGACAGAGAGAGACAGAGCATGAACGGGGGAGGGGCAGAGAGAGAGGGAGACACAGAATCGGAAACAGGCTCCAGGCTCCGAGCCATCAACCCAGAGCCTGACTCGGGGCTCGAACTCACGGACCGTGAGATCGTGACCTGGCTGAAGTCGGACGCTTAACCGACTGCGCCACCCAGGCGCCCCTCCTTTGAATTTCTTAAACTTCCACTCATCATCTTTGTGGCAGGACTCACTAATGAACCAGGTATCATTTTAATACTTTTTTCTGTTTTCCAGTCCCAAACTTCTGTTGCCATTGCCTCCTGGCCTCACTGCTCTTGGGTTTTACTTTTTAAAAAAAGAAAATCTCTTTACTGATGTTTTCAGTGGAATTTTGGGATGAAACAGATTCTGTCTATATTCAGTCTGCCAGATTTACCCCAGTGTGGTGTGTGTGTGTGTGTGTGTGTGTGCGTGTGTGTGCGCGCGCGCATTTTAAAGTACTTCTTTCTTTTCTTGATTGTTGTAAAATCCTGTGAAGTGAGTTGGGAACTCAAGTATTTTCTCTGCATAAAAGAAACCAAGGTCCTGAGACACAAGATCTTGTGATCTGCTGGAAAAGGAAGGCTCCAGCTCAAGCTTTTTGACTGACATCCATTTCTTTGTTAGTTGTACCATGAGTTTGACACTATCTGGACCTCAAATGTAGTTTGTCAAACTATTAGGACCCCTATTATTTCACTTCATATCAGTGTCTCAATTATTTTTGATAATAAAATAATCTTAAGTGTGTTATTTGATCGTTCTTTTATATTTAAGTGTGGGCTTATTTTTAATAAGGATATGCCCCAAATCCATTTAAATACATGAACTGGTACATCAGTTTCTATTTTGTGGATTTTTGTTAAATTATGCCCCCTCCCCAAATACTCTTGATCCTTTTGATGGAAAATTAGCAACCTTTTTCATAGGGGCTTTTAATAAAATAGTGTCATGGATCAAACCAGTCTCAAAATTAGTACTCTGGAGACAGGTGTCCTGAACCTGCTCATGGAGGAAGTTGATGTTCTCGTGGGTACAGTGTGTCCTCAAATCTGCTCCCTGACAGTCATTTGGAGGAGGGGCTCAGAAGAGGATGCATAATAACAGTAACCATTTTACACAAATAATGGCATCTGCTTCTCACAACTTCATGAAATAGATATTTTTATCCCTGTTTTTAAGTTTATTTATTAAAAAACTTTTTTTAACATTTATTTATTTTTGAGAGAGAGAGAGAGAGAGACAGAGTGTGAACAGGAGAGGGGCAGAGAGAGAGAGGTAGACACAGAATCTGAAGCCAGCTCCAGGCTCTGAGCTGATGTGGGGCTGATTGTGGGGGTCAAGATCATAAGATCATGACCTGAGCCAAAGTTGGACGCTCAACCGACTGAGCCACTCGGGCACCCCAATTTATTTTTAGAGAGAGGAGAGAGAGCGGGAAAGGGGCAGAAAGTGAGGGAGAGCGAGAATTCCAAACAGGCTCCTTGCTGTCAGTGCAGAGCCTGATGCAGGGCTCAGTCTCACGTACCATGAGATCATGACCTGAGATGGAATCAAGATTCAGACGCTTAATCAACTGAGCCAACCAGGTGTGCCTATCCCTATTTTATAGATGAGGAAATTGAGGCATGGAGAAATAAAGTAAATTGCCTGATGTTTGATAGCTAGGAAATAACAGAGTTGGGATTGGTTTCAGACCTAGGCAATCCATGAATTTTTTTTTTAAGTGTAAAAATAGAAAGAAAAAACAGCACAGGATATATGCAGTGGAGTACTGACAAACATTTAAAAATCAGCTCTCTAAAAAGGGGGAGGATGCTGATTTGCATGGCTTACTTCTATCATGGCCAATTTCAAGTTCCCAAGAGGATGTCTCTGGAGGCTGGTCTAGCAGGCAAGGGGCTCCTGAGCCTGTGTAAGCTCGCTCCAGCCCACCACCAGGTGTGTGCAAAGATTACCACACCCCAATTAAATGAGTACATGATGCTGAACTGCCTGGGGCCTGGCAGCAAATCCTCAGTTATTGTCAGCTGTTCCTTCTCTCCTGTGGCAATGAATGAGCAATAATTGAAACTAACACTCATGCTGAATACCCGATGCAAATAGAAGTATGGGCACCCTGATATGTAGGTAAAGGTCTACATAAACATTGCTATTCTGGAGGGATGACAGTTTTTTAAAATTCTGCTTAAGGCTCTTAATCATGAAATATTTGCGATTAGGTAGATAATGGCTAGTCAATTAGGTAGGTGGCAGGTGCGGTAACTCTGTGCAGCTAGGCTAATTCATCATCCGTATTAAAAGAATTACACTACTGCCTCTCTTCCTATTCCTAATGTATGACTCGGCACCAGGGAGAACAGAGCAGATAATGCCCCAGGCCCCTAGAGTACCATTAGCAGGTTGGTGGGTCTTTTTTTAGGAAAACCCAGAGGTTTCCCCTTGGGAATGTTGAACTCTGTACAGTCTTTCTCTCTATTGAACAGAAAGGGAACTCCACTCTGCAAATCATTTGGATTATTTTTGGGTTCTCTTTGGGCAAATATAATAAAATCCAAGACCTGGCATGAGGGGGTTATCTCAGGCAGCCTGTGAGCACAGTCAACTGTATTTAATGTATATAATGAGGGCTTAGGTCTTAACTGAAATGATAAGCCCAGCAAACAATCGGAGTGGTTTTTGTGGTCCCTGATATCCGACTGCAACGATGAAAGTGACATAGTCCCCACCCACGAAGATTATACAGAATCGGTACAAATAAACAGTGCGGTGGTATTCAATAATATATGCATGCATAAATATAGACGTAATACAGATTGCAGTGACAATTCTAATTGATTAAGAAAGATTTTGTAAAGAAAATGAAACCTGAGCACAAAATAACACAAAAGTGATATTTGCATATTATAAAAGTTATTACAGGTGATAATACAGGAACTTTTTTATTTTTGTAAAATACACATAAAATTTACCATTCTAACAGTTTTTAAATTCTAAAGACATTCACATTGTACTATAACCATCACTATGGTTTGAATGTTTGTGTTGCAACAAAATTCATATGTTGAAATCCTTATTCCTGAGGTGATAGTATTTGGGGAGGTGATTAGGTCATGGGTGGGTCCTTGTGAGTGGAATTAAAAGAGACTCCAGAGAGATCCCTTCGCCCCTTCTGCTATGTGAGGACAAAACAAGCAGATGACCATTTATGAACTAGGAAAGTGGGTTTTTACCAGGTACCAGATCTTCTGGTGTCATGATCCTGGACTTCCCCAGCCTCCAAAACTGTGAGAAATAGATGCTTGTTGTTCAATTTTTTCTTTAACATTTATTTATTTTTGAGAGAGAGAGAGAGAGACAGAGAGAGACAGAGTGTGAGCAGGGGAGGAGCAGAGAGAGAGGGAGACACAGAATCTGAAGCAGGCTCCAGGCTCTGAGCTCTCAGTGTAGAGTCAGATGCGGGGCTTGAACTCAAGGATCATGAGTCATGACCTGAGCTGAAGTCAGATGCTAAATCAACTGAGGCCACCCAGGCACCTAAATCCTTGTTGTTTTTAAGCCACTTAGTGTACGGTATTTTGTTAATAACAGCACAAATGGATTCGGACAACCACTTTTTAATTGAAGTATAATTGACACAGAATATTAATTAGTTTCAGATGTGCAACATAGTGATTAGCAACTCTTTGTGTTATGCTGTGCTCACCACAAGTGTAGCCAGCACCTGTCAGCCAGTGACCCCATGCTGTACCTTTCATCCCTGTGACCTATTCATTCCATAGCTGGAAGCCTGTACTACTCGCTCCCCTTTATCCATTTTGCCCAGCCCCCAGCCCAGAGAACTACTTTCTTTCTCGAGAACTTTTTCATCTTCCAAACTGAAATTCTGTACTTATTGAACCCAAACTCCGTTTCCCCCTCCTCATGGACACTGGCAAACACCCTTCTATAAATCTGACTCTGTAGGTACCTAATATAATTTGACTACTGTAGGTACCTAGTATAAGTAGAATCATACAATATTGGTCCTTAGGTTACTCAGCATAATGTCTTCGAGGTTCATCCACATTGTAGCATGTATCAGAATTTCTGTTCTTTTTAAGGCTGAATTCTATTCCATTGTATAGATGTACCACATTTTGTTTATATGTCCATCTGCTGATGGACACTTGGGTTGCTTTCACCTTTTGCCCATTATGAATAATGCTGCTATGAATATCAGTGTACAAATATCCGTTCAAGTCCCTGACTTCCATTCTTTTGGGCGTATACCCAGAATTGGAATTGCTGAATCATATAGTAATTTTATTGTTAATTTTTTGAGGAGTCACCATACCATTTTCAATAGCAGTGTGCCATTTTACATTTCTGGTAGCAATGTATCAGAATCACTTCTGGAACATTTTTAACCTAAGCCATTTTGTCGGCTTTAAGCCAACTCTTCAGCATAGCTCAGTACAGGAAATTCATCTAGAGAACAGGACATTTGCCGCTACTCAAGTCATTTGGTGTCTCAGTAAAAGTTTATACACACTCAACATGGATTAATGAATTATTATTTAAGATCACAAGGCAGAGGCAAAATCTTTGATGTTTCCTGTCGTTGCCAAAAAGTCCCCACTGTGCTGACAATCAGTACCTATTAGCAGTCATGGGAACCATAATTCCCAATATTATCTTTCCTGTTAAAATATGAATTATGACATTACCAAGCTTCCTTTCAAAACATGTTAGCAAGAGTCAGAAACCAAATAATGAATGAAAAAGTGGCTGACAAATCTTAGAAAATTAGCATTGGCAAAGTTATTGAGGTGATGGTACCAAAATGGCCTTGTCAAAACTGGCTGTGGCACATGCTCCCATCAAAATCAAATGTCCTGTGATCGCGTTATGTTAAATATGTTGTACAGCTTTTGTGCCCATGGATTGTCTTTTAACCTGTACTGGTAAGAATCCTTTTAGTAATATGAACTCCCAAGGATGTACTTTTTTTAGCCTTTTGATAATCCGATGAAAGCTATTGAATATCTCCCTAGGAAAATATGATGCTTGTATGCCCCATACATTTCATATCATTTAAGAACCTCTATAAATTTGTATTATACATCAGTAATGTACCATCCTGTAAAAAAAAAAAAAACCAAAAAACTAGAGTTCTCATTTATTCATTGATTTATTAGTAAAATAAGGGTAAATAGCAGTGAAAGAATTTGTTTCATGGGCTTTGAGGTCAAATAGATTTGGAAACCAAACTAAGGACCCTGTTTAACAAACCTCCTAAATCCTACTTTTGTCATCTATACACTATGAATAACAAAAGAGTTCCTGGATGGGAAGTAGGACATCTGGCCTGCTGGGTTTTTGTTTGTTTGTTTTTTTTTAATTTCTCTTTTTATTATTATTGTGTTTTTTGGTTTTTGGTTTTGAGAGAGAGAGAATGGGGGAGGGGGAGAGGAAGAGGGAGAGAGAGAATCCCAAGCAGGCTCCATGCTGTCAGGGCAGAGCCTGACTCAGGACTTGATCTCATGAACCATGAGATCATGTGCTGAGCCAAAATTAAGAGTCAGTTGCTTAACCAACTGAGTCACCTAGGCACCCCACAACCTTCTCATTTGATTCTCTACTTGAAATAGACATAAAATAGAACATTTTAACATGTTTTATTTCTATGTATCCAGAGTTTATATGTCTTTATTATTTGTTTTTAGGTTTATTTATTCATTTTGATAGAGAGAGAGAGACAGCACAAACAGGGAGGGACAGAGAGAGTGAGAGAGAATCCCAAGCAGGCTCATCACTGTCAGCATGGAGCCTGACACAGGGCTCGAACTCACGAACTGTGAGATTATGACCTGAGCTGAAGTCAACATTTAACCAACTGAGCCACCCAGGCACCTGCTAAAACTTTATTTTAAAAGCAATTTTAAGTTTACAGCAAAATTGCAAAAAGTAAAATTGCAGAAAGTACAGAGGATTTCCACAACCTTCCTGCTCCCCACACATAGCCTCTTCCATTGTCAACATCCCACACCAGAGTGGTACCTCCATTACAATCAATGATGAGCCTACACTGACAGGTCATTTTCACCTAAAGTCCATAGTTTACATTAGGGTTTACTCTTGGTGTCGTACATTCTGTGGTCTGGACAAATATATGACACATATCCACCAATACAGCATACGTAGAATAGTTTCACTGTCCTAAACATCCTTTGTGCTTCACCTATTTTATCCTTCCTCCACTCTCCCACTCCCAACCCTGGCAACCACTCATCTTTTTTTTCTGTCCCCATATTTTTGCCTTTTCCAAAGTGTCATATAGTTGGGATTATATAGTATGTACCATTTTCAGACTTGCTATTTTCACTTAAAAAATGAAGATGGATGGATGGATGGATGGATGAATAGATAGATATGCAACCAGCTACATTACTGAAAGCTTGCTTTCTTTTCACCCCTTCTGGTTGACTTTCATTTGATTCTCATGTGCATTTAATTTTTAAAATCTTTTTTATTTTTTACATTTTATTTTTGATGGGGCTGGGGGGAACAAGTGGGGGAGGGGCAGAGAAAGAAGGGGACAGAGGATCCAAAACAGGCTCTGCACTGACAGCAGAGAGCCTGATGCTGGGCTTAGACTCACAAACCATGAGATCATGACCTGAGCCAAAGTCAAATGCTTAACTGACAGCCGTCCAGATCCCCTCATGTGCATTTCAGATGAACAATTATATTGTTCCCTGGTTAGCATTCTCAGAGCACAGTGTTAACAAGGTAATAAGCAGTATGATTATTTTGTTGTTGACATTGACGAAAATGGTACTGATGTTTCACCATTGAGCCTGATGCTAGATTGATTTATGTGCCTGTGTGTGTATGCTTATGTGTTTATATATAAACAATGCACATAGAAAGGCAACTATTCCCAGGTGCCTGGGTAGCTCAGTCAGTTAAGTGTCCAACTGTTGATCATGGCTCAGGTCATGATCTTGTGGTTCATGAGTTTGAGCCCCACATCAGGCTTTGCATTGCCTGCTTGGGATTCTGTCCCTCTCTCAGTCTCTCTGTCTGTCTGTCTGTCTGTCTCTCTCTCTCAAAATAAATAAATATAACAACAACAAAAAAGAGGTGTGTGGGTGGCTGAGTTGGTTAAGCATCTGACTTCGGCTCAGGTCATGATCTCAGGGTTCATGAGTTTGAAATCCACATTTGGCTCTCTTCTGACAGCACAGAGTCCACTTCAGATCCTCTGTCCCCATCTCTCTATGCTTCCCCCACCTCAATATAAATAAACATTAAAAAAATTTTTTTAAAGAAAAATAAAGGCAACTATTCCAATATTTGTTCAGAGTTCTTAAATGTTTGGCAATGGATATTAAATGGTGTACTTTTTAAATCAAGATGATTGTAGAATATTTAGCCTTTGGATTATTATTAGTTTTAGTTATTTATTATAGATTGCAACAATTATCTAATAACTTAGTGTCTTCTATTCCTTGGTTATATACTTTTTATAACCTTCTTTCTGTACTTATGGTTCCTGTTTTTCTACATATTTAGAAATGAAAGTATACGTAAATAATGTAAATTAGTTGATAAGTCTAAGACATTTATTTGTTTATATTTTTCTTATATTTGGCTTTTCTAATTTCATAAATTATAAAATTAATGCATTTTTGTTTGTTCATTTATTTATTTATTTATTGAGTAGGCTGCCCACCCAGCACGGGAGCTCAACGTGGGGCTTGAACTCATGACCCTGAGATCAAGACCTGAGCTGAGATCAAGAGTTGGATGCTTAACCAGCTGAGCCACCCTTGCGACCGGTTTTTATTCTTTTGTATTTAATAATGGAAATGATTAAGACCATGAATTTTCCTTTCATTATAGCTGTAGCTATGTTCAACATTTCTAGCATATTCTTTGATTGCTTTTACCCTAGTCTTTCACCTGTGAGTTAACTGGACAATGCACTCCATCATTCAGAAAGAAAGGGGAGGGAGGTGAGGGACAGGACTGAATGCTTTTGGTTTCTGCTCTGTTTTCAAATGTTCTACAATATCAATGTGCTTGATTTTTTCTTCAACCTAAGATGTACTTAGGAGAGTATATTTTTGAACTTTTTCTAGAATTAACCCCTGCTTGCTTCCAATGTTTCATTAATATTTAACTTACTGAATTGCTTCAGAGAGTGATCGAAATTCAGCAGTATCATTAAGATCTTATTTTGATTTGCTTTTTACTAATTTTGCCTGATAAAGATTTTTTTTATTTTCTAGATGAAGATACTTATTTATATTGTTAAAGATTTTATTTTCCAAATTGAAGTCTTCCTTATGTTAAGGAATATTTTTGAATACTATTCCTTTTCTTTTTTGGTTTTTGTCTTCAGGGCGATCCATATCTGTAGATTCAGGTTCTATTATCTGTTAACTTTGCCTGCCCTTTTTTCCATTTGCAAGATGATTTCCTAAACTTTATCTTTTAAACCTACCTCTTGACTAGATTTTTCTGCAAAAGTGTTCAGTGTTTCATTAATATCATTTTAATTATTTTAAAATGATGGTGTCATCATTTGTTGCCTTTATTTCTTCCTTACCTTTACTAGTTCCCTCTGCTTCTGAACCTGTCTTATTTCTTATTCAGAGAATTTTCTTTTTTTTTTTTTAATTTGTGAAAGTGTGAAACAGTGGTGCTCTAAAGCTGCCCTCTCTTCTACTAGGATTAGCATTCCAGATCAGCCCTCTAGTTACTTCTTGCACATAGTAATTTGCTCTCTTATTGGGGGAATATATTTTATAGTGTTTTATACACACACACTTTTTTTTTTAAACTTTATTTTTCTTTAAATGAGATCTGTTCCTTGTCAAAAGAATATTTATGCCAGTTATCCTTTGCTTCTTTAGTGTTTAGTTAATTAGCATTCAAAGACTATACTTTCAGGGATCATTTCTATAGTTCTTTACTTAATTAGCATTCACATCCTCTGTAAACTCACCCTGGAGGTCTAAGTGATGTTGTAGAATGTAGGTCTGTCCTGTTCATTTCCTTGGTAAAGGATCTTAGGAGAGTAGAGAGTGACCAGAGTTTTCATCAGTCACAATAAGAGAAGTCTGTTTGTATGCTCTTTTCCTCGTTAGTTTTTTAAATAACTGCGCTAGAAGCCATCTTGGCAGGGAAAGCTGTATTTTGGGGGTGCTTTGGAATATGTCCATGATGCTCTTTGGAAGCCAGGACCAAGGAAAGCAGCAAAAGATAAGGCAGGGCCATGTTCTTGAGTGCCAGGAGAGCTGTGCCTCCAGGCCTAGCAACGCTGTTAATCTGTGGTGAGGCTTTTCCCTGGGCTTCTTGCTCCTTGCCTCTCTTATCTAGAGAAAATAGGTGGAGTTTGCCCGCTTTTCTTCTTTTAACACCACTTTACTGTCTTAAGAAGGGAGATATATTTGGTTTCATACATCATGGTTTGGTTGTGAGTAAAGTGATCCTTACATTTTATGGCATTTATTCTTTTTTTTTTTTAAGTTTGTTTCTTGAGAGAGAGAGAGAGTATGCACAAGTAGGGGAAGGGCAGAGAGAGAGGAAGAGAGAGAGAATACCAAGCAGGCTCTGCATTGTCAGCCTGGAGACCAATGTGCGTCTCGAACTCACAGTGAGATCATACCCAGAGCTGAAGTTGGACGCTTATCCGACTGAACCACCCAGGCGCCTCATGGCATTTATTCTTTAGTGAAAGTACTTGATTTTTTTATTTTTTTTAAATCCTTTTAGCCTCTGCCTTTTAGTCATTTTCTAGGAAAATGTTTATCAAATATCTTATACCACCATCTTTTTTTTCTTTTAGAAGTGATTGGCTTATCTTCATGAAAGCATTCCTCGATTTTCTTTTTCTTTTTGTGCGTTAATGACCTTAGAAATAAAAAGATTCCCTACCCTCTCTCTATAAGGGGAAAAAAAAAACTAATGTAAGTGACATTGTAATGACTGTAATATATAATGATAATAGGCATTCATTGCTCTGGTGATGATCTTGATCGGAAAACTAGTTTATTCCATCCAGCAGTACAATGACATTTGCACTGATAAGATCAGTTGATGATAGGATTGCCCTGTCCCTGTGGCTTGTGCCACATCTACTGTGGCTCCTCTTGATTCTCTGTAAATAGTCATGCAGATGTTGAAAGAGACAAACCATCAACAACCCAGATACTAATTTAAAACACAACCTAATATCAAAACCATGAAGGACTAGACCCTAATTTTATGAAGGCTGCATCCCAAATTCAGGAAAATAGTGACTGAGCCAGGTCTTGATTGTGGCAGACCTCAGCTGCTGTTGCAGAAAAGGAGGCTGTTTGAGAAAGAGCAGAAAAATTATTACTTAATTCTTCCAGGCTATCCTCACACTTGGAGATTCTGGTTGGCCCCGGTCAGAAGTGGTATCAGCTCCTCCATGTTGTGTTAGAATACTAAGTGTAATTCTCTAAAACTTCAAATTAAATCACCAAGATTGGGAAAAGGACTAGGAAAAGAAAGTTTTGAGGTGGGGTGGTGTGGGGGAGGTTTTATATTGCAGGGGCGACTAGAAGGGTACCATTTTACTCTTGACTGTCACATACAGACTGTAGGTTCCAGCAGGATTTAGAGAAACTTGAAGGGAAACAGAACGTTACAAGGGAAATTTTATCTTTCACAGTAATGGCAAATATAAAACTCAGTTAAAACCATCTTAAAATCAGTATTATAAGGAAAAGCAGATTATAAAGGAAAAGCCATCAGGCATTGAAAGAAACAAAGAAGAACCATAAAATAGAAAGTGTAGCATGATTTGGCAGGCATAAGGCCAACTATTAGTTATAATATTAAATGGAAATGGGAAAAATATCGCTAATATTAGATTTTTTGAACAACTCAACATGATCTTTACTACAGGAATACATAATACAAAGTGATACAGAAACTTTAAATGTAAAAGGATGGACGAATTTCACTAATCACTTGCAACCAGAAAGAGAGCAGATGATACCAAATAAAGCAAAAAAGTATTGAAATGAATGAAGAGGGTCATTTTATATAATAATCAAACGCAACCGAAATTATTACGAACTCTCCCGTGATAAATTTCATTGTTTCAAAATATACAGAATATAAACGTACCATGGTATATCCATGTGGTGGCCTCATGCGTAGTGATTAAGAGCCATGATACTAAAGCTCCTTTGTTCACAAAGAAGGCTGTTACCAATATATTGTTGGTTGAAAAAAGCATATTGCAGATAGTTTGGACATTATTTTCCTACTTTGGTTAAGATAGAATCAAATGTTAACTAGGGTTATTTTTAGGTTGATGAAACTAGAGTCAATTAAAATATTTATATCTGAGCTTTTAATCTTTTTCTATGGTGAATATACTAGATTATTGACCCAAGTATTTTTTGTTGCCTTATATTGGATGCTTTATACTTTCATGCATCATCAACCTCAGTTTAGCCATGTGACCTGTTTTGGCCAATAAGATGTGAGTGAAAGTGACATGTTCCACCTGCACCTAAGAACTGTCTTATGGTTCTACCTTCATCACTTGGGGGTTGATACAGGGTAGAGCTGCAGCTGAACTCCACAGGACATGTAAATAAAACATGTAAATAAACCTTTCTTGTAAGCCCTTGAGATTTTGTGGTTGTATATTACCACGTCACAACTCAGCCCTGCTGACATCGTCAAGTTCCAGATGTTTTTCTGAACACATACAATTTATAATGCTTGTGAACAGCAGCTTGTAGAAGTCTTCCTTGACACCTCATGCTTTAGTCAGGTCTCTAGGTCGTAAATCTGAATTTTATGTCACTCAGTGTAAATGCAAATGTTATAGCACTTACAAACAATTGTAGTGATCCCACTGATATGAATGGGGAAGAAGACAGGAAAATCAGATGTTCAGCTCTTGTATTGCTGTTATTTGCAGCAACAATATTTTTCTCATTGAGTATAGAAATTATGTTGGTATTGATTTTAAAATCTATGGTCTTTCAAAAAACTAAATAAAATAAAATCTATGGTCTTTCTTTACCTTGGGATTTTGTTTAGGCAATTTCTGAAAATGTGCTTTGATAGAGATGAAGTAATTTTTTTTAATGTCACACTAATTCTTATACTTTACGAGTAAAGAGTAAATAGGTATAACCTACTAATAGAATTTAGACTTACTTTTGTAATACACTTTGAAATAGAGCAGGTGATTAAACACTTGATTGATAATCAGATTGGAATGAACTTTAAAGGTCATCTCACTCAACTTTAGGTACTCAAAATCCTCTTTGTTAAAAAAAATCAGAAATTAATAAAACAACAGTAATGTCAAAAATGATTCTTAGGGCGCCTGGGTGGCTCCATCCGTTAAGCGTCTGACTTCAGGTCATGATCTTGTGGTCTGGGTTCAAAACCCGTGTTGGGCTCTGGGCTTACAGCTCAGAGTCTGGAGTCTGCTTCTGATTCTGTGTCTCCCTCTCTCTCTGCCCCTCCCCTGCTTGCTCTCTGTCTCTCTCAGAAATAAACCTTTCTTGTAAGCCCTTGAGATTTTGTGGTTGTATATTACCACGTCACAACTCAGCCCCGCTGACATAGTCAAGTTCCAGAGTGAATTAAATTCTCTAAATCGCCTTTTCTTATTCTTGGTATTCTTCAAGATATTCATAATTGTAATTCAACCAAAAGATTGCGTTTTCATCATCAACAACTTACCCTGAAAATGTCATTTTAAATTAAAAACCAAGGTATTAGCATTTGGTATGTATTAATGGGGAAAGTGCAGTTGGGAGTTGGGCGCAGTTAAGAAAAAAAAGTTCAAGGGGCGCCTGGGTGGCTCAGTCAGTTAAGTGTCCGACTTTAGCCTAGGCCATGATCTTACGATTCGTGGGTTCGGGCCCCAGCTTGGAGCCTGGAGCCTGCTTTGGATTCTGTGTCTCCCTCTCTCTCTGCCCCTCCCCTGCTCATGCTCTGTCTCTCTCTGCCTCAAAAATAAATTAAAAACATTAAAACATTTTTTTTAAAAATCAAAAGAAAAAAGTTCAAAAGAGGAAATGTTGGCTCTTGATGTAGCTTGGATTGAATTTACTTCCAAATGGATAACAGTCTAATTGGTTTGGTTGTTTCAACCTCATCCCTTGGGGACACGTGAATACCTCTCAGAACCTCCATACTTTTAGCTCAAGTATCAGCGGCTTGTAAGACATCTTGCACCAGAAAGTACTTCAAGTCAGAGACCTGAGCAGTGTTCTTGCTTTCTGTTTGCTGGCATCACAGCTTGGCTTGAGAAATTTCAGTCACGCTTTAATTAGACTATCTTCACAAAACAAAAGGATTGGATGATCATCTATCGCATGTCGGCATATCACTGCCTTTTGACAATACTCAATGCAAGCTGATCTCCAGCCAAGGAAAGAGCACTGCAGCTCTTTACATTTCTGTTAGTCCAAAGACTAATTTTGTTTCCAGAGAAAGTTTTCCAATTTGGGGGATAAGTGGTGGTGACAATGAAGTTGAAATCTGAAGAAAGGATTTTAAGTTTTATTCGCTAGAGAGTCCAGGTCTCCCAATTTAAAATAATTTGCCTTTTAATTATTGGGATTGTTCTTTTGAATCTTCTATGTAACCAGGTAGCCATTAAAGTCCTGATTAACACATTCAGGGCCACATAATCCATTAACGTACTGTTGCAGATTTAGAAAATAATAACTATTTGTAGGCCTGTATAAAATGTACCTGCACTTGCAGAGTTTACATGATCTGTACATAAATCATACAATACATTTATATCAGAAACATAATCTTTAAACATTTGTGTAAAGCCTAAATTTCTTTGAGCTAGGGACTACATTTCCAAGTGTTTATCTCCATTTGAATGCCTCAGTTATACCTGAAACTCATTGGGTTGAAACCATGCTCGTGCCTTTCTGCCAATCCTGATTTCCTTTGGCCAGACCTCACTCAGAATACCAGAAACCTAGGAGTCTTCCTCAACCCTGTCTTCTCCTCTTCCCCACTGCCCCCCTTCATACCCTGTTACAGCTGACGAGACTGGATGCTGAATTTCTTGCCAGCTCTCTAATCCATTATCTCTTGCTTCCTGATTGGGTCTCCCTCACCTTCTGTATTTCCCCAATTTGGTTCTCCTCGTGGCTATCAAAGTATCCTTTTATTTATTTATTTTTTAAATGTTTATTTATTTATTTTAACAGGGGTGGGGGCAGAGAGAGAAAGAGAGAGAATCCCAAACAGACTGCACACTGCCAACACAGAGCCCAATGCAGAGCTCAAACAAACTCACGAACCACAAGATCATGACCCGAGCAGAAACCAAGAGTTAGACACTTAACCGACTGAGCCACCCAGGTGCCCTTCAAAGTATCCTTTTAAACACACAGATCTCGTTATAGCACACTCCTTTATGGCTTCTTATGCCTTAATGATAAAAATAGAAAAGTTGAACATGGCTGACAAGGCCTTGCCCTTGCCTCTCTCTGACCCATCATGCCACTCTCTGATCATGATGGGCAGCACTAATTTCTTGATCATACCAAGCCAAATATCCAGGCACCTGCTTAACTCATGCTTCTCCTTCAGACCTCAGCTCAAACACACTGGATCAGGGATACCTCAGACCTCCAGACCCATCGAGTTCCTCTCACCATGTATCCTCAGACATCTTTATTTTTTTTTTTTGATTTCTTGATTGACTGTCTCTTCCTCTGGACTCAAGTTCAGGTCCCATTTTTCTTTAGCCTTAAGATTGCTTTCTGATCATTGCCAGGAGCTTTCTTTTCCAACCTGCACTATAGAACTTACCGAAGTCTTCTGTGCTTCCTTCAAGGAGTACTATCATTAAAATAGGGGCTAGAATTTGGTTTTCTGTTTTCTTGGATGAAGAAAACTTTGGGTAAGCTTTTCATCTTACACCGTCATGCTTACCTTAAAATTTTTTCTTTTAATTTTAGTTTATTATTTTTTTAAATGTTTATTTTTGAGAGAAAGACAGAGCATGAGTGAGGGAGGGGTAGAGAGAGAGGGAGACACAGAATTCGAAGCAAGCTCCAGGCTCTGAACTGTCAGCACAGAGCCTGATGTGGGGCTGGAACCCACAAACCACTAGACCATGACCTGAGCCAAAGTCAGTCACTTAACTGACAGAACCACCAAGGCGCCCCCCTTTTTTTTTTTTTAATTTTAGAGAGAGAGTGTGTGAACAGGGGAAAGGGACAGAGGGAGAGAGAGAATCTTAAGCAGGCTCCATGCTCAGTGCAGAGCTTGATGCAGGGCTTGATCCCACGACCCTGGGACCATGCCCTAGGCAGAGATCAATATTCAGACACTCAACCAACCTAGCCACCCAGGCTCCCCTAAAAAATTAGTTTTTAACAACCTGTGTTGCCAATTGAACGATGCTTTTTTCAGGCATAAGTTTTTGGTCCTAGTACTTACAATGCAGGCTTTCTTTATTTGAATCCAAGTGAAAAATGAAGTGGCTCTTGGTTGAGGATAAATGGAAGGAAATCTGAGCATTATCCGGTTTCAGAACATGCCTGTCAATCTGTAGGTACTTGAAAGCCTGTTGTTTTCTGAGCTGAGAATCATATGTAGATGTGCTGTGATCTTGAGGTGCAAATAACTGAGTATGTGTATTCTTGATCCTTCCTAAATGCTGGATCACACAATGCATAAAATGTGTGAACCCTTTTGCCTTTTGTATCTGTTTTGTGTTGGATTTAACATCACATACATGACTTGGCTGAACTCAACTGAAGACAGACATGGGCTGAGCTCTTATGATCCATTGGGCAGGGAAATTTAACTTTCAGGGGAAGAAACTGATGTACTTTGGGTACTTTGGCCTGAGGGACCATGTAATCTGCTTTAAAACAAAGAGAATGGTAGGGAAGAATATGACCTTGGCATGTGGTTTCTTTCCATTTTCCTTGTTGACAGCCTTCTTTTTCATATTAACACCATTAGCCTCCACGTAAAATCTAGAGGAAGAAGAAGTATTTCCTAATGTGTCAGAGTTCTTCCTCTCACTACGTGTTGGTATTTTTCCTAAATATAATGACTTTGTATTTGTATTTTAATTACATGAGGTTTTCTTGCTTCTTTTGCTTGTAGGTATTTTGGACGCCTTCACTATTTGCCTTCTGTTTTCTAGTCAAACCTGATTCATGAAATGGAACTGAAGCTGAAAATTCATCTACTTCTTTGTCTGTGAATTGGAGACACGACTGGGATGGTCTTAAGCGCATACAACTAGACTCCAACTGCAGCTATGAGTTCAGACGAGAAGGGCATATCCCCTGCTCATAAAACATCCACTCCAACCCACAGAAGTGCCTCTTCTTCAACACCCTCCCATAGGGACAGTCGGCAGGTAAGAGAATATGGTCCAAAGTGCACTTTGTTATCTTATTCAAATACGGTACCATTAGGATATGGTGGGCTTGCTGATTAATCCTGAAATTTTGTTGTGAAGATTTTTATTCCACAGGAAGGCTCACTGTTTTCTGTAGATCTACGTGATGATGCCATGAAGATCCTGTTCTTGTTTCTCTGTTATTTAGGATCCTTTTTGAGAGTGTAGACCACAGGCAGGGTGGCTAGGAGAAGCCCTGCTTTCCTCCTCTCTGGGCACCTGAAGAGGGGGAACTGCTTCAGAACTTAAATGCTCTGCTGTCTATTCGTGGAGGTGGAAAGGGATGTGAGCCTGCCAAAGGCCTTCTTCCTACCAGTCTGTCACTGGCCTGTCCCGCACAAACTTCTGTTTGGGTTTCGTGGAATCTGGTTAACAGTCAGATTCAGGAATTAGGATACAAATAAAATTGTAGCATTGGGGAATTAAGAGCAGTGAGAGCTCAGGTAATGCTTAGAGCCAACAGAGAAAATGAATTCTTATTTAATTATCCCATTGAGCCAATTCTGTACATTGTTTTTGTTTACGGAGGTACTTTGTTGCTACGTCAGTGGCTGTTCTATGTGCCAAGGTTGTGGGGGAATCGGCCATATGGATTTTCTTCATTTCCCAAACAGGCAGCTGTTTTGCCCAGCACATGTCTCAGTATTGCTCTTTGCCGTTATGACATTATCTTGTGATAGGATTTTTTGTTGTGTAACTGGAAATTCACAGTAAACAGGTTTAGTTAACTGTTTATAAAAATTTCCCTTGTGAAGGATATTCATTGAGTAAATTATTCTTGCAGGAGTTTTCCTCCCTATTCTGTGTGTTCAAGGTATATTGTCTAGTTTGTAGCACTATGAACATGAGTTCATTCATGGTCCATAGCATAGACTTGGGTCTTGAGACAGCCAATCCAGGTGTGAATTCATTCTTCTAGATGGTGGGGAAGCACTGTTGAGGGAGTGGGGTCCCTTAGGGAACTTTCAGTCTGTCTACCTTCCCAGCACCCCCTCCTCCCATTTCTAGCAAGAGATTCATGGGGAATCTGTAAGAATCAGAGATTCCTTACATGTGTATCTTTCATAGATTCTAAGGCAGATATTTCTGCTGCAGGTATTTTTGACACTGGCGCCCCGCGTTATAGAGTTCAAACAGGACATCTACGTTCTGTTCATGAGAAGCAGTTATAGCATTAACTAAATCTGTGATTATACCCAATTATAACATTTACTGCACTGCGTTCGTATAGTAAAAGAAAGCAAAAGTACCATGAATGAAAGTACATTTATATTAAATAGCAACTACATGTTGAGATGCTTTCTAAGTTTGCAATTCCAGTTTATCCTTTACCTGCCTCTCTGTCCTTTCTTGTTATGGCTTCTCCATTTTTTCTTTGCCCTGGGCATTTGAACCAAGAGACATTTTAAGCAGTGTGGCCTTCCTGGCTGCTGCGGGAAGGATGGGATCGACCCAGGTCACCCTGGAGAATTGTGGCAAATGGAAAAGACTGATGAGGGCTGCGGAAACATCTGTCATGCATTGTTGATCTGCCTGTTGCACCTGAGCTCCAGGGCCGCCGTGCAAAACAACAGGGAAAAACTGAGACCCGAGGCTGCAGAGGGAGTCTGAAGGAAGAATATGGGACTCCTGGCTGGCTTGTGAATGACAAGTTTTATGATGGGAATAAAGTAGCGTGACTGTAAATTGATAATGAATTTTAGAAAAGTAAGAGACAATGTTCAAATGGTTGTTGTCTTTAAGGAGAGTTTAGTTTAGTTTTTGTTCATCTCAGTGCAAATTCTCCCCAAAATACTTTCTTCTCTGCTTCCTTCCTGTCTCCTGTTTTGTGTCTTGTTCATCTCTCTCAGGGGAGAGAATAAAGAACAATTGTAGTTCTGTTTTTTCTTCCTTATCTCAATCACTTACTAACATCCAGGTTTTTATGGAAATCGGAAATTCGAGTGATCCTGTGATGTAATATGAGGCACTGGTTTTTATATGCACCTATTTTTGTGTGTGGCTGTTTTCATAGTGAAGGGACATAGAGGAGGTGTGATAAATTAGCCTTCATTAGATGTTACCATTCTCCTGGTTTAACTGACATCTATGCAAATGAAGGCCATCATTCATGCAAATGGATCGTATAGGACATGATCTAGCACATAGCTGAGAATTCAGCGATGCCTTAATGCACATGGCCTGTCATTCCCAAATTCTGGTTCTAGATCACTAATTAATTGATTGGACATTTCTACTTTTATTTACCACTGCATCTTAAATTAATACATATAAGCCCGTTTGCTGTCAGGATAATCATTCTCTTGTGGGCCCAGGGTCAAAGCCATTCCTTTCTCCTTTGATTCTCTCACATTCAGTAGGTGAACAAATTTTATTGATTATTTCATCCTTTATAATGTGATCATTTCTTTCTATTTGCACTGTCCACTCGCTAGCCCAGACCCTCATCGCCTCCACCCAACATCCTGGAGAGTACTCTGGCCTTGCTGTCTCCCTTATGGCCTGAGGTTGAATTTCCTGAACATGGCAGATTTATGCTCACAACCCTTCAAAGACTCTTGTTTACCAACATAGTTAAGGTCGGATTTCCTTACTTGGTATCCCATGACCGCCAAGATCTGATCCAGCCTCAGTGTCCCATTGTCCTCCTACTCTGTATAATCTTGTGTGTGCACCGTTCCTAAAACTGCCTTATCTCTGTCTCTGCTCTTGTCTTTCCTGCACGGAATATTCCCACTACACTTATCTTGACCTGATACCTCCCTGTGCTTCAAGGACTGGCCCACGTGAACTTCCACTGACCACGCGACCTCATGTTGCCCTCTCCCTTCTCTGAACTTTTATAGAACTTTTTGACAATATTTGACATTTTCATATTGTTTATCTTTTTGTGTACAGATCTCCTAAACTGTGTTGCAAACTCTTTTAAGCAGAAGACACACTCTAATTCTTCAGAGACAAGCCTTGCACCTCAAATATTTTAATATATCCTACAAGATATTTTTAAAGGCTGCAATGGTATTAGTCTTGTCTTCGTACTACAGATTTGCCATTCCAGATTTATTTGTTCTCTCCCTTCTTCCTTCCTCAGAGATAAGTAAAACAAAGAACATCTGCCAAGTGCATAGTAGTAATTGGCTATCCTTCCTGTGGCAAAATTATGTAGCACAACAGGTGAAGGAGGGAGAGGAGCTAGGAAATGAAGTGATTCAGTTGCCCCTGTGATTTCACTGAGTGTTTCTTCATCAACACAAGAGGGTCAAGACTCCACTTAGTATTTAACAAGTTGGAAGACTTTAGTAAATGCTCCATTTACATTTCATTCCAGACTGATATTTGATGTTAGAACATCTAACAAAATTAACTGTATGTGTGTGTGCAAGAGAGACAGAGAGGGAGAGACAAAAACAGAGAGAGAGATCAATGATTCATAAGCTGCAAGAAATATATGCCCTAAAATTTTCAAAAAGGATATAAAGGAGTTGATTAGGACATCTAGGTTTCATACAGAAACCAGCATTTCCCAGTGTATGCCAAAGAATGCTTTCCCCTTGATGTTGCATGAAAAAGAGAATTTTATTGTCAAAGAAGTTAGAGAAATGCTAAACATGGTCTCTTTTTTGCAATATGGGTTAATAAATTAATGTATATTAATATACATCAGGCAACTAATGTAACAAGTGAGTTACAACTTTAACTGAACACTTCTAGAATATAGTAGGTTGTGGAACTTTTTTTTATTTTCCGAAGATTTAGTTGTTATTCCAGATTCTTCTTTCTGTTAAGAAATTGGAAAATCTAGGAATACTGAGCCCAGATTGCAAATGGCAACACTAAACTGGGCTCAGGAGTAGCTTCCCCTGTAGATGGGGCATATATCCTCTGATCAGCCACAGTCCCCTACCTCTCCTTATTGTATTTCAATATGTATGTTTCCTGCCTGGCCCCAGAAGGCATTTGAATTGCCAACCCTGATCCTGGATATCAAGTCAACCACAGTGATATTGAAGTTACCAAGGGTGATCTCCACTTGGACGTTAAGAAGGCATCTCGGGGTGCCTGGGTGGCTCAGTTGGTTAAGCATCCGACTTCGGCTCAGGTCATGATCTCAACAGTTCGTGGGTTTGTGCCCCACGTTGGGCTCTGGGCTTATGGCTCAGAGCCTGGGGCCAGCTTTGGATTCTGTGTCTCCCTCTCTCTCTGCCCCTCCGCCACTCATTCTCTCTCTCTCTCTCTCTCTCTCTCTCAAAAATTACATTAAATTATTACAAAATAAATAATTACAAAAAAAACATTAAAAAAAAATAAAAAAAAAAGAAGACATCTCACACTTAACATGTCCAAAACTGAATTCCTAATTTCCCTCTCCAATCTGCCCCTTCCCAGTCTTCCTTATCTCAGTAAGCAGCAACTCTGTCCTTCCTTTTGGTACAGCCAGAAACCTCACCAGGAGTCATCCTTCTTGTTTTTTTCTCACACCTGCTTCCAAACCCTCAGTGAATCCTATCGGTTCTACCTTCAGATGTACCTGGGTTCTGACCACTGCTTACCACCTCCCCCCTCTCCACTCTGGTCTGAGCTACCATCATTTCTCACCTGGATGATGGCCATAGTCTTCCAACTGGTTTCCCTGCTTCTACTGTTGCCTGACATACAGGTCATATTTTTACAGAGTAGTCAGAGTGATCCTTTCAAAACCTAAGTCAGAGCAAGCCACTCCACTGCTCCAAACCCTTCATTGGTCCCCATCTGTTTCTAAATAATACTTAAATTGCTGACCATTGCCTACAGGGTCATTCATTATCTGGTTCTGCCCACTTCTCTGATCCCGTTTCCCGCCTTGTTCTCCTTCACTTAGATCTCTCTAGCATTTTTCCTCAGTTGTGCTCCCACCTCAAGGCGTTTATGTTTTGGACCCTCTTAGCCTCACTTGCTTTTCATTCCAGGCATCCCCAGGTTTGCTCATACATTTGACTCATTTCCAAATGTAGCCTTTTTGCATAGCCTTCTCTGACCTACCCTGCATGTCTTCATCACTCATTGTCTATGTACCTCATTTTATTTGCCTCTAAAGCATTAACCACGACCTGACAGGTTACATATTTATCTGTTCATATCTGTATCCCGTTCCTCTTTTGATTGTCACTGACCTGTAAGCTCCCTGAAAACTGGTATTTTATTTCATTCAATAATGTACCCCTAGCACCTCCCACAATACCTCACATATGGCATGGCTCAGAATATATTTGAATGAATAAATGAATGAGGGATTGGCATGGAGAGGCAGATTGGGAACCAGGCTCCAGAGGTCTTGAGAACTATGAAGGAATAGTCATGAGGTTGGGAGGTGACAAAGAAAGAAAGTAGTATAGTGGGGAGCTCTGTATCTCCCAAGGAGAGTAGATCTTGAGAGTGGAAGAGGGATGTCCAAAGGTGGCAGGAGGGAGCTAAGAACACAGACTTTTCTGCTTGCTGCTGATGGTGATTATATGGTGGAATAAATGACTTGAGGCTTACGAAGGAAATGGCATCAGACAAAAGCAAAGCATTGGGAGTGTCCTGCACACATATTAAAAGTATTGTTGGGGGTGGGAGGTAACATTTTATTTTATTTTATATATTTTTTATTTGAGTATAGTTGACACACAATGTTAAATTAGTTTCAGGTGTACAACACAATGATTCGACAACTTCGTAAATTATGCTACGTTCACCAGAAATGTAGCTACCATCTGTCCCCATACATTGCTATTAAAATCATTGACTGTATTCCCTATGCTAGGCCTTTTGTCCCTGTGACTTACTTATTCCACAACTGGAAGCCCGTGCCTCCCACTGGCCTTTGCCCATTTTACCCAATGTCCCACCCCACTCTCCTCTGGCAGCCATCAGTTTGTTCTCTGTACTTATAATCTGATTCTGATTTTTGTTTGTTAATTCAGTTGGGGTCTTGAGTTTTTTTTGTTTGTTTCTTATAGGTTTGTTTTTTTTTTTCAGATTCCACTTATGAATGAAATCATATGGCATTGGTCTTTCTCTGTCTGATTTATTTCACTTAGCACAATACCTTCTAGATTCATCCATGTTGTCTCAAATGGCACAGCCTCATGCTTTTTACGGCTGAGTAATATTCCATTGTGTATGTATGTAGGTATGTGTGTCTGTGTATGTATACCACATCTTCCATATCCATTTGTCTATAGATGGACACGGGTTGTTTCCATGCCTTGGCTATGTAAATAATGCTGCATTAAACATAGAGGTGCATATATCTTTTCAAATTATTGTTTTCAATAACTTTTTAAATTTTGTTTTTAAGTTTATTTATTTATTCTAAGCGGGGGGATGGGGGGGAGGGGCAGAAAGAGGGAGAAAGAGAATCCCAAGCAGGCTCCGTGCTACCAGGGAAGAGCACAACCTGGGGCTCCATCTCACAAACCATGAGATCATGACCTGAGCCAAAACCAGGAGTTGGACACTTAACCAACTGAGCCACCCAGACACCTCCAATAACTTTTTTTTTTAAAACAGGAGTTACTATTGCCCAGTCATATTACTTATTTTAAGGTAACATTATATAATAGGCTAAGTTTATGACCAGCTGACTGGATTTTATTTGTTTGTTTGTTTTGATAATTACTCTTACATTTACATATTTTAGAGAATTTTTTTTTACAATATATGAGACTGAGACCACCCTGTTGAGACAGTTTCTGTAGTTCTGGTATTAGGCCCAAGGATCTACATTTTTAAAAGTAAGGCCTCTAGGGGCACCTTAGTGGCTCGGTTGGTTGAGCATCCAACTCTTGATTTCAGCTCAGGTCATGACCCAGGGTCGTGGGATCAAGCCCTACATCAGGCTCTGTGCTGGCAGCATGGAGCCCGCTTGGGATTCTCTCTCCCTCTCCCTCTGCCCCTCCCCTGCTCTCTCTCTCTCTCTTTCTCTCAAAACATAAAAATAAATAAAAGTGAGGCCTCTGTTTGAAGCCATTGATTATTTTTTATTTGTATCATTAACAGGTCATTTCAGAAAATCAGACACTATTGCTCTAAGAATTTAGGATTTGGAATGCATAATTACCAGATGATAGTGTCTGTTATCAGTGAATTGTTTTAGCTCTACCAGGTTAGACATTGCAAATGCTTAAATGAGTCAGGCTTTTTAATTTAATGGAAAATCAAAGAAAAAAAAGTATTAGCCATTCCTTATAATGATTTAAAGTTTGCCGAAGCTCAGAGATCATAAAATAAATAATTTTTAAGGAAAAAATTATATTATGAATAGGTCATAAGAGGCTGGGAGTTAATCTTCTTGCCAGTTTTTATGAAATATATATTTAGTATTGTAGTCGGTCTTAATGAATAGAGTGTGTCAATTACATGGGTGTCTAATGATGTTTCCTACACATCATTAACAACAGTACACCATGGCCCCTTCTGTTAATGTCCATGGATGACGAGTGAAAGGTATCCCCAGCAGAGGTTCTGTGGGACTCACGTCACCATGGACTGGCGACATAATCTCCCAGTTCTGGTAGCAGCAGCATATGCTACATGTGCAGCTTTCATTGTAAGTGAAGAAGGTGCCTAAAAAACTAGAAAGTGAGTGTTCTTCATCAACGTCTATACTTTATGTATGGGGTTTTCATAACAACATTTCTCCTTAGACAAACAGGCTGATAAAAACATCCCCTAGCATCTACGTGAACTGAATTGGAATGTGTCTCTCCCAACTGAACCTCTGACACATCTTCTTCAAATAGCTTTATTAAATGAAATAACCAAATCACTGCTTTGAAATATAGTGTGTCTACCTGAATATGAAATATTTCCATCTTTGAGTTGAAAATAATAAAATATTACCTCAAACAAAAATATTCTAGTTCTTAGAGGGAAAAAAAAAAAATCAAGGCTTCCTGATTTAATACCAAACCTCCAATTTAGCCTTTTTGGGATTCCATTCATCCCCTGGAACTTAACTTCAAAGACTTAGGACCGAGGTCAATGGGAAAAAAAATAATTTCTTACAAAAACACACTGTGAGAAACTTCTGTGATTTAGATGCATTTTGTAAACTGGGTGTTCTGAAAAGTCTAAATATTAGGCAAAGTTCATGAATAAACAAATAGAACAACACCAGCAACAGCTAGTATTTCGTGCGTTCTCACTGTGGAAGGTTGGGACGGTCATCACCTTTTTTTTTTTTTAATTTTTTTTTAACGTTTATTTATTTTTGAGACAGAGAGAGACAGAGCATGAACGGGGGAGGAGCAGAGAGAGAGGGAGACACAGAATCCGAAGCAGGCTCCAGGCTCTGAGCCGTCAGCACAGAGCCTGATGTGGGGCTCGAACTCACGGACCGTGAGATCATGACCTGAGCTGAAGTCGGACGCTTAACCGACTGAGCCACCCAGGTGCCCCGGTCATCACCTTTTTTAGAGACCTAAACTATGGCATAAAGTGGTGAAATGTCTTCCCCACAGCTAATGAGCAGCCTAAGACAGCGTCTGCTTCCTGGAAGCCTGATTCTGGAGCTCCTAAAGTTCTTGACCACACCACTGTTAGCTCTGTTGCAAGGTTTGACAAGCTGAATGTCCAGGAGAAGGACCTTCTGTTCACTTCTAAGCAAACTCTGTAAGCAGCATTTGTCAATTATTTTGAGTTATGTTCGCCTCCTCATTTTTTCTCTCTGTAGCAACAGTGATTTTTTACATCTTCATTGGCCAAGGAAGCAAGACCAAATGATACATAGACCACTGTATTAATAGTTTTTATCGTGACCTACTGTTCTCAAAGGTGAATCATTCACTTTGTGCTTTCCTGAATTTTCTGTATTTTCACTACACCTATTGCCTTTGGAACGAGAAGTTTTGAGCATTTGTTCATTGAAAACTGTGATTAGCCTTTTCCGTGAAATGAAATGAGCATCCCCATAGTTTTCTTGCTGTGCCCACCCTTTGGAGACCACTGTCACCACTGCTTGATGTTTACAGTGTGTGCCCAGTCCATGTCACAGGTGCTGAAATTGAGATCATTGGAAAGAAATTTGCCACCTGTCATTCAGATGCTCATTATCCACGAGTAATTCAGACTTCGGCATTATTTGAGAATCTGGCTACTGCTTTCCCTGGTGTGTCTGTAGAATCCTTTGATTTTTCTATGACTGTTTTATCAGTGTCTCACTGAAGAAGTGATCTCTTATTACTTGAGCTGGCTGGTTTGGGATAGCATTTTCATAGCAACAAATTTGTCACCAGACTCAAGATTAACACTGCATGTTTAGTTCTTAGACATAACACCAAATGGAAAGAGCCACAGTATAATCAGTTAGTGAACCCCAGAGGATCTCATTCGTAGGTCACTGAGGGGGCCTGGGAATCTGTCATGTATAGAAGCTTCCCTAGGAGACTGTTATTTACCCAGATTTGGAAAGCATTGCTCTTACAGAATACATTTATAGGTATTTCTGAAGGACTATAAAAACATTGTCTCAAAGGATCATAAATTCTACAAAAACTGCTTTATTTGATTTTCAGTTTTGACAAATAGAAAATTTTACCATCCCTTTGCCCAGTAGCCACTAAAAGTGGCTAGGCTCTAAGTAAAATACTGTCACAAAGGTAAAAGAAAGCCCCATGCATGTTGTGTACTTTAAAGTTCCAGACTTCTTGACTTCAAATCCTAATTAAGAGGTGATTTTGTGATAGTGATAATAGCCAGTGTTCATGAAGTTTGAGGGAAATGGACATTCTTGTGCACTACTGCTTAGCATGTTAACGGATTCTACTTTTCTGGAGGGAAATTTTGTAATGCATATCTAAAGACTTTTCAAAGGTTATCCCATAGGACACGGTAACTCAGCTTCTAAGAAATGTATTCCAAGGAAACACCAAAGATACATGTAAAGATTTTTGTGCAAAGACCTTTATCAAAGTATTTTTATACTATTAAAATATTAGCAACTGCCTGATGTTAAACAAGAAGTTATTTAAATAACTATTTTGGGGCGCCTGGGTGGCTCAATTGGTTGAGTGTCTGACTCTTGGTTTCGGCTCGGGTCACAATGTCACTGTTCATAGATGCGAGCCCCACAGTAGACTGCACTGGCAGCGTGGAGTCTGCTTGGGATTCTGTCTCTCCCTCTCTCTTCCCTTCCCCCACTTGTGCTGCCTCTTTCTCTCTCAAAATAAATAAATAAATTAAAAAAAAAAAAAAACAACCTATCTCAGGACGCCAAGATTAAGCAGTGGCTCAGTCGGTTAAGCATCTGACTTCAGCTCAGGTCATGATCTCACGGTTTGTGAGTTTGAGCCCCACATTGGGCTCTGTGCACAGCTCAGAGCCTGGAGACTGCTTCGCTTTCTGTGTCTGCCTCTCCTCTTTCCCTGCGCACACTCTCTCTCTCTTTCTCTCTCTTTCTCTCCCTCTCTCTCAAAAAAAAAAAATAAAATAAAATAAACATTAAAAAAAATAACCTATCTCACAGTCATGCAGTGGAATATTGCACAGCTGCTGAAAATGTTTTTGAAGAATTTTTCATGCTGTGAGAAAAATGTTACATTGTTAATTGAAGAAAACTGGCTATTAAGAATTGGGTGGATATATGAATTGAAAAAAAGCTGAAAGCAAATATACCAAGATATTGAAAGAGGTTATTGCTGGTGTGGTAGTTTTAATTTCTTTTTTCTTTTCTGTTCCCCCCACCACATTTCTGCAATGAATGTATATTGCTTCTATAGTAAAAAATATATGTCATATTTTGTGAGTCATTTATTTTGTGAATTACTGTGCATATGTATGTAGGTTTAAATAGTATTTTGAGTAAAGTAAATATAAGTGTCAGCCATTTTAATAATAAAATTGTAAGCCTTAACTCCATAAGATTTACAAATAAATGAATATGTAGGATGTGCTACAGGGGAGACTTGGAACAAATTTTTAAAACCATCTTTGAGGTACTGAGGCGGAAGCTGGGCCACCTTTTCTCCTCTTAACGACCTGTATTTATATCGTGCCAACTTAATTTGTTCTTTCATTCAGCAAAGACTTATGGGTACATATAGGCAAATTATAGATATATCTGCTCTGAGTTCACACGGGTAATCACAGCAAATCAACTCTGTCTTAAGTATACATATGTAAGTGTTGAATAGATACATATAGGATTTTTTTTTTTTTTTTTTTTACTTTTATTGCTAACAAAATCACGTGAGTGATTGTCCTACTAAAATCCCTTGTCTGTTCTGGGCCATTTAAATAGCCTTTTAGAAAATTACAAATTACCTTGACTTTAGTGTTCTTTTCCAGTCACACATAAGTGCTCTCCTGCCTTTTATATTAACTCTTCATGTTCCGGAGCCTTTGCTCTTGAAGTGACTTAGTACTTGTCTCCATTATTCACCATTTATTTACAATTGCTGCAATGAAGAATGGTCATAGTTGCTGGGGTTTTCGGTGATCTTATTAATGTGTTTGTGAGTATTAGAGTACAGGGGAGTAGCAAACCCGCTCCTAGAAGCAGTAAGTTCTGCTTCTAGTGCTACTTGAAGGCAATCATGGGAATTAAAAAGCTGTTTATTCACATGCCTTTTGCCACTTCATAGTCAAGATTGCTGAAATGCTCTCGGCTATAAATGGGCCACTTGATGGATCCTGATGGCATTTCTTACAATGCAGTGTTTCCAACAATAGGCCACTTCAATGTGGGGCCAAAGCTGTTGGTTCTTAGGAAGTGTTCATGTTTGTACACACACAGAGTCAAGACTGTGGTGACTGCTACTGCTCCCTTTAGGGTTTTCCAGGTGTGCTGTGTGGAATTTTTCCAGCCACTGTTTCTAAAATTTTCTTTCATTCATTTCAGTGGCGCTTATGTAGAGATTTATTATTAATGCAATTCTTCCATCTTTCAGTGAGAGTAAGACAATTGCTACTATAAAGAAAGTAGTAGGATTACTACATATTCAGTCATGGCCTTATGGCTTTCATGATTTTAATATTTTATGCTATTCCAATAATAATATTTCCTTGAAGGGAGTTATTAAGAAGACAGTGACAAGTCCATATGCCTCTTCTGCTGCGCCATTCAGGGGGGTGCAGGGTGGGCATTGCCATTCAGGGGGTGCAAGGTGGGCATCACCATTCAGGAGGGTGCAGGGTCGGCATCACCATCCAGGAGGGTGCAGGGTCGGCATCTCCATTCAGGGGGTGCGGGGTCGCATAGCCATTCACAAGGTTCAGGGTCAGCATCACCGTTCGGGGTGGTGTGGGGTCAGCATCCATCTGCTGCTCTTTGTCCTGCTAGCAGGTGTTTAGGGCATCTGTCTCCACTCACTCTGTCAGCTTCCTCAGTAAGTTCTGATGCTCTGTTTGCAAAGTAGTGCCGACTTTGGTTACTAGGTTGACCAGGTAACATGATGATCATGTCAAGTATGGATTCTTCATTTTCACTTAAAAATATATGTTTATTTTGAGAGACAAAGATAGAGAGTGAGCAGAGGAGAGGCAGAGAGAGGGGAGAGAGAGAATCCCAAACAGGCTCTGCACTGTCAGCACAGAGCCCGACCAGGGCTCGATCTCACAAAAGATGAGATCATGACCTGAATCAAAACCAAGGGTTGGATGCTTAACCAACTGAGCCACCCAGGTGTCCCTGGATTCTTTATTTTCAGATGTCACACCCCAGCGGGGTGTTTGGACACATCCTTCTATGGCAATAAAATCGCACAGAATTCCTAAACATTTATTCTTACAGCATTACCACCGAGATGTTAGCTACCATTTATTAAATGCCCATGGTGTGCAAGGCTCTGGGCAGCACTGTGCATACACTGGGTGCCAGCTCTGTGATTTGCAGTGTCTTCTAAGGTAGATGTTACTATCCCCATTTTATAGATAGAGGACACTGAGGCTGAGAGAGGTTCATGATTTGCCCAAGTCACGTGGTAAATAGCAGCATGAGGGTTGGTATGCTCATCTGTGTGACTTCAAAAATTACATTCTTTTCTCTGCATTGGACACTGGATCTCTGAAGGAAAAGCTAGCTAGCTTGCTCTTAGTTCTTGACTTGGAAACACCATAAGGCTGTACCATATTTAAGAGTGCTGCAATCCTGTTCTGTTTTACTCATTTCTGCCTCTCTGCTTCCACAAAAGCCTGTGGTAGAGGATGGCTTTTGATGTGTTCAGTTAGTCTTGAGGGAATACACTGCTTGAAATTACTATCGTTTCTGCCGTTTACCGTCAGCTTTAATTTCAGTAGAAGGCAGTACTTAAAAGCTCGGACGCAGAGTAAAGTCTCCATTCACATTCCAACTCCAACACTTACTGACTCTGTGTCATTAATTTAACCCCTCTGTGCCTCTCCCTGTTCAATCGGCCATAAAATAAATGTCATAGTCATTACTCAAAGGCTTTGTGTGGAAATGGAATGAAATAATCCATGTAAAACCTGGAGACAGGGATATAGAGAACACCAAATATTAACTGTCTCCACCATCGTTGTCATCAGCACTATCACATGAAGATTACGAGCATCACTGAAATAGTGTTGCTGTGTTAGAATTCAGTGTCACTAGAAGAGACACATGCCTAGCAACCAAAAGCTTGAAGGAGAAAATCCTTTAGAGGTTTAGAAATTATTTTCGGTATTTTTCTTTGAAAATATTTTATATAGTTGATGATTATAAAAATAGCTTAGAGAGGATCATCGGACAATTTCAGCAGAGTTAACATTTAGAGAGAGGTGGGCCAGTTCTCCTTTTTACTCTGCTAAACTTGTATGAAAAGTGAATCTATACAGAAATTTGTAGCCATGGCCTGAAATAGTTATAACAGTTCCTATATGTCTTTGAAATGAAATGAATAAACGGACAGACCCAACAAACCAGGAGAGCTGTTCAGATCTTGTGCATTCTCATCTTAGAGTCACATTCCCCTCTGCAGGAGTTGCACTGGATGAACTTTTACCAAATTAAAGAGCTGTAGTGGCATGTTTGTCCTGGACTCTTGGCTTTAAGTGAAATATACATCAGTTCTCTTTGAGCAGGAGGAATAACGGTTAGCCAAGTAGTACTTCCCACCTTCTCTGCGTGTGCTAATAAGTTCCCTAGAAAACTGACCTGTAACCAAGCTAGGTTCATCACTATCACAAATGTACCACTCTGGTGGGGAATGCTGACTCTAGGGGAGACCATGCCTATGTAGTATATGGGCCAGCGGTATATGGGAAATCTCTGTCCCTTTCTCTCAGTTTTGCTGTGAACTTTTATAAAACTACTCTAAAAAAAAGTCTTCAAAAAAAAACCCCACTGACCTGAAAATTAAGTTGTAATTTTAGGATTTGAAAGGAAACTTGACTTTAAAAGACTAATTAAGGGGCGCCTGGGTGGCTCAGTCGGTTGGGCAGCCGACTTCGGCTCAGGTCATGATCTCGCGGTCCGTGAGTTCGAGCCCCGCATCGGGCTCTGGGCTGATGGCTCAGAGCCTGGAGCCTGCTTCTGATTCTGTGTCTCCCTCTCTCTCTGACCCTCCCCCGTTCATGCTCTGTCTCTCTCTGTCTCAAAAATAAATAAAAACGTTTAAAAATAAATAAATAAAAGACTAATTAACAGGGTGCCTGGGTGGCTCAGTCAGTTGAGTGTCCGACTTCAGCTCAGGTCGTGATTTCACGGTTCGTGAGTTCGAGCCCCGCATCAGGCTCTGTGCTGATGGCTCGGAGCCTGGAGCCTACTTCAGATTCTATGTCTCCCCCTCTCTCTGCCCCTCCACCGCTCACACTCTGACTCTGTCTCTCAAAAATAAATAAGCATTTAAAAAAATTTTTTTAATAAATAAAATAAAATAAATAAATAAAACATACATACATACATACATACATACATACATAAAAGGGTCATGTAACCCTTTATTTAAGCTCCTTATCTAATATGTGTAACACCTTGACAATATTTCCACATTACCGTGAAAGAATGTGAAAATAGCCAGCTTGTGAAGAAAAGTACACAAAAGTATATAGCAGAGATTAAGATCATAAGGGAAACCTTATGAAACAGATTCATTTTTGTTACTGAAGATGTTGCTACATTAAATTTTACCAACCATAGCTTTAAATCGAATAAACAAGAGCCCTGAGGTTAATCCACTGGATGTTTCGATTTTAAAAGTTAAGTTCTTTAAATGTTTTCAAAAGTTCTAGCCTATTGGAGCTGTGATTTTTATAATTCCAAGATGAAGCTAGAAGGCAGTTTTATGCCTAATCATGTGTCAATAATTACTGAGGGACTGTTCTCTACAAATTAATCAGAGAGCACTTAAAAATTCCAGAAATTTCTGACCGGCTACAATTTGCAAGGACTTGTGCCAAGGGTGGGCTGGCAGTAGAGGAGGCAGGATACCAAGATGAATATGAGCTTGTTCCCCCCAATCTAACTAGAGTCCAACACCGAGTATGGTTAAATTTGAAAACTATCTTCTTTTTATCCGCCGATGTTGAAAATGCAGCATTCAAGTATTTAGATAGTTCACTACAAATGATGAAGCGTTGTGTGTGATTATATAACCTCAGGATATGCTTTTGACTTCAAACACCATGAAGGCAATTCTTAAGGTAGTGGATTAATTTTTTATCATGGGACAATAATAAATAATTGGATAGATAGGTGTCTATAGAGACAAAACTCATTTTTATCATACTTTAAATATCCTAAATTGATCTTCTATAGGTCTGTGGCTTGGTTTGGAAATTAGAGGATTTAGTTTCCTTCCCCTGGCTAAATTCCTGAGTTAATCCTTTATTTCCTGCCTGCATAGTTACTAAGGTCAAGTTTTGCTTTCCTTACCATGTTTATTTGACAGGGATGGGGTCGGGGAGGCAATGTATATGTGTTCTATTGCTCAGCAATCTGCAAGGATGAGGGCTGAGGAGGGCTCTTAAAGAGAAGCTCAAGCCAACGATATTTCCCTGGACAATATGAAATAAGTAAAAGCAGTAGCCGCACGGAACAGGGTTAAGGCGCAGGTTTATAAAAATTTGTTCAGCCTTTTTTGGTCTTTGGTATAAGACCTCTCTCTAGAATATAATCATTAGGAGCAATTCTCTTGTCTATTTTGTTCTCCACCACCCTGTCATCTGCTCCTAGCACAGTACAGGGCCCAATAACCAATAGGTTATTTGGTGATTAATTGAACCAATGGATGGATGAATGAATTACAGGTACATTTCACCGGCAGACAGAGTTCATTGACACCTATATATCTTTTATGCTCATGGTTGTTTTTTTTAGAAAAACCAACTCATGCATTTAAAAAATACTTTCACGGTTTTTTTTTTAATCTTTATAGAATTTACAATTAGGGAAGGTTTTCTCAGATATATTTGAAGAATACATGAAACATGATTTGGTTTCCTCTTACCGGTTTATGTGATGTGTCTGGACAGTTTGGGATTGTTATTGAGTAGATTTATATAATTTAGTTTGAGGTAGATTAAGTAGTTGTAAGTAAATTTTGAAATATTAGTTTTTTTTAAAAATGCTTTTCCTGAAAATAAGCTTTATGAGAAAAAGAATAACTTAGGTGCAAGTCAGAATTCTCCATTTTAATAACCACAAAAGTTTTATAGTATTTTTTCTAGAATAGCAGTTCTCAGGAACCCTTTACCCTCTTTAAAACTAATGAAGACCTCAAAGAGAGTTGTGTATATGTGGATTATGTCTGTCTGTATTTACTGTATTAGAAATTAAAGTGTATAAAAAATTTAATATTTCTTAATATATTTATTTATTTATTTATTTAAAAAAATTTTTTTAAACGTTTATTTATTTTTGAGACAAAGAGAGACAGAGCATGAACGGGGGAGGGTCAGAGAGAGGGAGGCACAGAATCTGAAACAGGCTCCAGGCTCTGAGCCGTCAGCACAGAGCCCGACGCGGGGCTCAAACTCACGGACCGCGAGATCATGACCTGAGCCGAAGTCGGCCGCTTAACCGACTGAGCCACCCGGGCGCCCCTTAATATATATATATATATATATTTTTTTTTTTTTTAACGTTTTATTTATTTTTGAGACAGAGAGAGACAGAGCATGAACGGGGGAGGGGCAGAGAGAAAGGGAGACACAGAATCGGAAGCAGGCTCCAGGCTCTGAGCCATCAGCCCAGAGCCCGATGCGGGGCTCGAACTCACGGATGGCGAGATCGTGACCTGAGCTGAAGTCGTACGCCCAACCGACTGAGCCACCCAGGCGCCCCGTTAATATATTTAAAAATAAAATAGACTCACCACATGCTAGCCTAAATAACATTTTTTATTTTAAAAAAGTATTACCGGAGCACCTGGGTGGCCCAGTCAGTTAAGCATCTGACTTCAGCTCAGGTCATGATCTTATAGCTCGTGGATTCAAGCCCCATGTCGGACTCTGTGCTGACAGCTCAGAGCCTGGAGCCTGCTTCGGATTCTGTGTCTTCCTCTCTCTCTGCCCCTCCCCCCACTCATGCTCTGTCTCTCTCTCTCAAAAATAAATAAACATCCAAAAAAATTTTTTTAACAATATTACCAAAATTAATTTTAGTGAGAATTATAATGTTTTACATTTTTGTAAAAAAAATTTCTGATGTTTGTAGAAAACAACTAGATTCTCAGTCGGCTTCTGTTTAATATGTTATAATACCACATGTTATGTATCCTCAAAAACCTCCACTGTACATTAATGAGGGAATGAGAATTAAAAAGGCAAGTAACTTCTTGGCTTTATTATAAAAGGAGTTTTCACCTCTCAGACCCCCTTGAAAGAGCCTTAGGGACTCCCAGGTTCATGGACTACCTTTTGATAAATCACTGCTCCAGAAGCTAAGGGGTAAAGTGATGAGTAGCAAAGGAATGGGAGGTTTGACCTTTTCTGTATTTCTCTGTTGTGTTTGAATCTTTTGTAATGAGCGTATATTAGTTTTGTCATTTTAAAACATAAAAATAAAATGAAAGTTGGGAGGGGGACATTACCTCCCAGAAGAAGGTAATAACATTCTTGGGGTTGTTTTGTTTTGTTTCATTTTGGCGGGGAGCGGGGGGGGGGCGGGTGGGGGGGAGGACAGGGAGAGAGAGGATCCCAAGCAGGCTCCATGATCAGTGCTGAGCACAATGTGGGGCTCAATCCCATGACCCTGAGATCATGACCTGAGCTGAAATCAAGAGTCAGATGCTCAACCAGCTGAGTCACCCAAGCGCCCCATAACATTCTTGTTTCAACAGCAACAAAATTCTCATTTTAGTTTCTAATTATATGCTCTCAGAATACATCTAAAATTTAAATTTAGCTGATATGTTTTGAATAGGATCCTATCCAAAATATCAATATGCAAGTCCTGAGTCTTTTGCTCCCTTTTTGTCTAAGATCTGAACACACACCACCAGCTTTTCACTCCATAAGATGCCTTTGCTTTTGATTATCTCACAAAAGGCACTGACACAAATATGGATACTGAGCTACATTCATCATTTTTCTCTGCTCATTCAGATAAATCCAAAAATGGAAAGAACAGAGTCCCAGCTAATGGTTAGATTGTCCTTGGACACTATAGGTGTCAGATTAGGAATTCTTGCTGCCCAACTTTATATTTGGCCCCAAAATATCTGTTCTTTTCTTATTTCTTATATTTCCTCAAATTGGAGAAATGGGGAACAGTTCATAAACTTTTCACTGTAATTATTCTTTGTTTTTTTTTTTAATTTTTAAATATTTATTTATTTTTGAGAGACAGAGCATGTGTGGGGGAGGGGCAGAGAGGGAAGGAGACAGAGAATCTGAAGCAGGCTCCATACTCTGAGCTGTCAGCACAGAGCCCCAGGTGGGGCTCGAACCCATGAACCATGAGATCATGATGCTTAACAGACTGAGCCACCCAGGTGCCCCAATTATTCTCTAATAAATGATTTTAAAAATGCATTTGGGGAGGATTTCAAAATCTGTAATCAGACACTTTATTCTCAAGGTAATAGAAATAACCAAAAGCTTGGAAACTTACCAAGAAATTAGAATAATTTGGCTCAGGTTGGAGTGTAATTTTTTCTTGAAAAAGCAAATATTAACCTAATAATTTTCAAGTGAGATATCAAAAAACAGAGGCCTCAATAAGTAAATAAAATACTGACCTCATTTATTGAAACAGTGAAATGTTCCCACTAGAGTAAAAAAGTTACTTTTCATTTTCAGCCTACACCTAAATATTAATTCCATTGAGTTATTTCTTTGATGTCTTTCAAGTTAATTCCCCCATAGAAAATACTTTTTCCCAAATACACAAGTTATACCTACTTATTGCATTAAAAAATAAGAAAAAATTAAAAATACCTATAATTCTATCCCCTTTATGCAGCTGCTGTGAACATTAGGGAACATGTTTTGATTATATGTATAGTATCATATTCTACATATTCTTGGTAGCCTGATTTTTCAGTTGACAGAACATCAGGGGTATTTTTTCCATATCAGTAGATATAGATCCACATTGTCATTTTCGATCACTGTATGGAGTTGCCTTATAAGTCTCATATGTGTTAGATGTTTTTTACTATAGTAAAATAATAGTAAACTGTCTGTCCTTATATCTTTGTATAGCGAATCTGATTCCTTCAGGGTAAAGATTTAGCTATGGGATTGCTAGGTCAATGAGGCATGTTCTTCTTTTTCCAAAGAGTTTTTTTTTGTTTTTTTTGTTTTTAATAAAATGGCTCCTCTTTAGAAAGATCACACCCGATTTATACTCCCTTTCTCCCATCTGATCTATTCTTGAATCTAATGGTTTTTAAAAAAAAATCATTATTTGGTTTTCATTTCTTTGAATACTTCTGAGGTTGAGGTTGAACATCTTTTCAAATGTCCTGCATGAGTTGCCTGTTAATGTTCTTTGCTATTTTTCTGTTGGAAAGTCACTGATCTGTGAGTGCTTTTTGTAGTCTATAACACACATCTACTGTTTTGTACTTGATGAATCATTTTCTTCTCTGCTCATTTAAGAATTTTTGTAAGATACTATGATTACAATGATTTCATAAGGATTATAAGAAACTCTAGAGACTAAGTGGTATTAAGGCTCTGGGATTTTTGATGTAGACCTTCCCTTTTGTCTGTTGCCCTCAGAGAGAGGTAAGCAGATATTTTTATGTAAGGCTAATTGTCTAAGTGGTGGATATACATTCTCGTAAAGTAATAAATATGTTGAGGCATGCTCTGTGGTTTTTTAAATGTGTGCAATCTCTGACTTTTTCTCGAAGACAAACCAGCTGTTGTAGAGCATATCTGGAAGAGGGGAAAACAAAATCCCGTGCTGGCATTTTTGTGACTGTTGCTGCTGCCTTTGGTCTCCTCAGGAACTTACCATCGTTACCATGGCTCACTGTGTTTACTGTAGTTCACTGTGTGACCTCGCCCCCGTGTCCATCCATGTGAAAAATGGGCTGTCTCACCCTGGGATGTATTTCCATTTATTTTCAGAGTATCCACGTCTTGGAGAGGACTGCTTCCTCCAGCACCGAACCCTCTGTAAGTCGGCAGTTGCTAGAACCGGAGCCTGTCCCCCTCTCCAAGGTCAGTGGTGGAATGTGGTGCTTTCTCAGACGGCTTGATGCCTGCTGTGGGCCAGCTGGATCGTAAACAGCTCTTACACCTGACTCCCCTGAGGTAGCTGTGATACCTGTTGTAGCACTGTGCTACCACGTCTTTCTGCCTCCAGTATGTAAGGTTTCTCTGCCCTGTGTAAGGGAGGAATAGATGAAAGTATATTTTGCTGCAATTTGCAAGGTTACAAAGATCCAAAATACTCTTGCGTTTAAAGGAAGAGAAAGTATTATCGTTCCCCTGTTGGAGACATGAGCAGATATTTCTATGCCAAGCTAATAGGGAGAAAAAAATCACTGGGTCCAACAGAAAAAAATTAAAAATAAAAAATAACACCACCACCACCAGCAACAACACCTGTTACCATCATGGCCCCTGCACTGTGCACCAGGCATTGTGCCAGGTGCTTAAATATATTATCCCATTTAATATAACCCTTGCAAACAGCTCCATGCAGTGGAGGTATTTATTACATTTACAAACATGGAAACCAAGAATTAGTAACTTGCTCAACGTCTGAAAAAGCTAGCAGAAAGTAGAAAACGTAGCAGAGCAGGGATTCAGACTTAGACCGTTTCAATGCTAGGCCACCTGCAGATAAAATAGTACCTACCTGAGGGGCTGTTGGATGTGAGGGTTCCAGCCTTCTCCTTATATCTGGCCTGCCTTGCAGTGAGCTCTTGGAAGAACACTGCAGATTATTAAGAGCTCTTCCATTTAATGGAAGCCAGCATTCCCTCCCTTCAGCCTTGTCTTTCATGGACTAGGGAAACATCTAAATTTATTTATGTCTAAAATGCAAAATCCTAAAGAAAAGCTGGGGAGATGCCATCCTGCTCACCCCTACCTCTTGCTCGACTCCTGCGATCTTCAGTGGGCTGCCTGTCTTGTGGAGAAACTCAGCAAATAGACTGCATGGGGATTTTGAGTTCAGATATAAAAATAGCACTTTATTTCCCCCAAACGACTTTGAAATATGTTGAACTGATTCTTCTTTGCTTTCCCTGTGTTAAACAGAATCCTTTAAGGAAAGAACACTTTCCTACCCTAGTGGTATGGAAAATATGTGCTTGTACTCTTCATATTTAGAAGATATTACAAGCTATGAAGTTTGTGTTATTGGACAGGAGTAGACTGCTAATCTAAGGAAAGGGGGTTACTAAACTTAAAAAATAATTTAGAGAGAAATAGAAAGTAATCTGATTTCTATTTGAATGGCAAACAGAGAATGGTGACTTGGTAAATACAACTGGTAATCTCTTTGAAAATATCAGCTCTCTCTTACAGGCAAGCTAACAGAGAGAGAGAATAAATAAATCCTGGGGCCATGGGAACAGCAGCTAACATTTATTGGGTGTCTACTTTGTCTCAGACATTGGATCAGTACATATAGTCTCTCACATAATCAGCCTACTGGATGAGGTGACTATTGACGTTCTTCTTATTTTACTGATGAGGAAACTGAGACTTGGCGCCTAAGTAAGCTAGTTGTCCGGAGTCAGATAGGTGGTGTGTGACAGAGACCAGGGTGGTGAGACATACACAGTGAAAAGAGAATGACACACAGAAATGACAAGGAGAATTGCTGGGCTGAAAACCACAAATAAGGAGGAACTTTCTGGGCGGTGAACACGGGGAGGCACTGGAGGATTGGCACCCCTGCGGAGGGCATGGAACTTCCTCACCCTTTCCCCGTACCTTGTCCTCTGCATCCCTTCCACCTGGCAGTTCCTGAGTTGTATCCTTTTACAATAAACTGGCGATCTAGTAAGTATAATAATAATAATAAGCAAACGCACACAAGACTTGCTTGGGTCCTTCGTCCCCACCAACTGCATCTCGAACCTCCATGGCATCTCACTTTACACTCCAGCTACATCCACCTGCACACAGTTCCCTACACTGGCCATGCTCTTTCTCTCCTTCACTGCTGCATGTCTGCTCCTTCTGGAGTGCCCCTAGCTGAAACCCCTACTCTTCTAAGACCCACAGGAATCCTTCTTCAGATGCTGTTTATCACCCCCCTACCCCAATGCACCCGAGGCCCCAGCCTGTCCCTGCACTTACCACATCTGTTACTTTATTTTACATCCTTTCTTACATCGGGTCCTCTAGAAGAAAGACCTGCGACTGGGCTTAGGGTGTTTGTGGCTCATTATGGGAGAGCCCTCAGGAGAAAGGGTAAGAGAAGAGGTTAGGACAGTGCGGTGCTGGCAAGAAGTGGTTTTGGTCAGAGTCTACCTTCAGCCCAACTCCACGGTGAGCCCTGGGCATGAATTGTATCACAGTGTTGCTGTCACTCTGAGGCAGGGATTTTTGTTCCGTCAGCTGTTGGTACTCTTGTGTCCTTCAGCAGTTGAGAGTCTTGAGGAAAGGAGATGCTGAGGTGTAGATGCCCCAGCCATGGAGGAGGGAGATTCATGCCCAGGCTCTATGGCCCCAGCTTCAGTAAAAGGCAGTTCACAGTAGAAGGAGGGAGCCTCTACCGCTGGGGCGTGGATCCACTGGGCTCTTACAGGCATCTAGGTAGGGCACCAACTGTATCCACTTCCCATTACTCTTCCACGCTGTTACCCACTTGGATCTTGCTGTAGGACTACACTATTGTTGTGTTTTGTATTAATACCACATTGCTCAGGGCCTCATGAAATCAGAGGGTCCCATCCATTCCAGATACCAGAGCATCTCACCATCCCTTTGAGAAGAGATGGACTTCCTGGGCCCTGGTTGATGGTAGAAGAACATTGTTTGAAGTACACATTGTCCTGTCTCAGGATTTGTCGAAATTCTTAGTTTGGTTGATGTAGCACCCCACCCCCATCCCTGACACTCATGCCTCTGGAGTATACCCTTGAGAAAGGAAGTGTCTCAAATGAACAGACGAGGGCTATTACTAGGTTACTTTCTGATTTTAGTTGTTGTTATTAGATTAAAAGTATATTTTAAATTTCTGTAATAGCAAAAATGTTTGTGTATCTGACTCAAGTCCCGATATGATCACATAAGGGCTTTTGACTGTTTCCATTACAAGTGTACCTACAAAAATTGGAGACTTTTAAACAGAAAATTAATATCCATTGAAATTACAAAAAATCCTTCAATTTTCAGAAAGTAATTTTAAGTTCCTTAAGATAGACCTAGTCTACTAAGCATAGAGGTGGGTCCTATTAAGTGCTGAGATGGGCTGTTTTCATTTCTTACACACCTTATTTGTAACATTGTCATCTGCAGTTATAATTGAAATAGGGAGGATGTTGTTTGCTCTGGATTTACCTTTTTGCCTCTTTGTCAGTTGGACAGCTTATTTAACTATAAGAACTGTATTGGGATTCTTTTCAATTTCTTTGGGTTTAGTAATATTGAATCAGAGCAAATAGAGTTATTTGTTTGGAGCTACTGCATTTATGTTTAAGAAATACATTTTAACCTTTTGCCTTTTCTGTCTTATCCCTTTATTTCCCTCCTCTGTAGTTAAACCAAGAAAAACACTACTGTGATAGAAATCAGTAGCCATTGTGCCACAGGAACAAGCTGGTATTATGGTCTGAGTTTAATTAGAAAAAAAAAAATCCAAAAAGCATTGTACTTATTAAATGTTTCCATTTTTACAAGTTATCCAGAGTATTCTTCATCACATATATATGTATTTACTTACGTATACATGTATACATATATACATATACATATGTGTATATATACACACACGTACACCATACAGATCATATATGTATATATACACACAGGCCACACATAATGGCCACACATACATATATAATGTATATATATATATATACACCCACATACCACACATCATATATATGCATGTGTACACACACACACACACACACAGAATAGATGAAAGATGAACACTAGCCTTCAAATGAGAACTAGTTGAAAATAAAAATGTTATTCTAGAGATGCTATACATGGATAGGGCTACTAAAAATAGAAATGTCATTAAATACAGCTGATATCTAAGAACAGAGAAAGCTCTAATGAATATATTTGTACATATACAGAGAGTTATTCTTTAATTATGTGATTATATCAAACTTTTAAAAAGAAATCAGTAAAAATCCATCATTTTTATGAAATTTTTGTCTACTTTCTTTGGTGAGAGTAGAACCTAGTATCTTCTCTGATGATTGCAACATTATTCCTAAGCAATGCTCACTTGTTGAGGTGCAGTTCAGTATTTTATTTTATTTTATTATTATTTTAATGTTTATTTATTTTTGAGAGACAGAGAGACAGAACATGAGCGGGGGGGGGGGGGGGGGGGGTGGGCAGAGAGAGAGGGAGACAGAGAATCCGAAACAGGCTCCAGGCTCTGAGCTCTGAGGCCCAAGGTAGGGCTCGAACCCACAAACTGCAAGATCAGAACCTGAGCCGAAGTCAGACGCCTAACGGTTGAGCCACCCAGACGCCCTCCAGTTCAGTATTTTAAAATGGGAATACCAGAGCACCCCACTTTGTGCTCCAGATGATAATGCCACCTGTACTGGTATTGTCCAAAAAGCATGGTATACAGCCTGAAACTGTCTCATCAGAAACATTTTTTAAAAAAATTACTGCATTTGGGTGTTGTGTATAAGTGATAAATCACAAAATTCTACTGAAACTAATGTTACACTATATATATTAACTAATTGGAATTTAAGTAAAAACTTTAAATATATATATCAAAAAATATTACTGTATCTAATTAACAGTTTTGACCAGCTGAACCACATGTCTTAACAGTATTATCTTTATATCACCTCACGCCAGTCAGAGTGGTCAAAATGAACAAATCAGGAGACTATAGATGCTGGAGAGGATGTGGAGAAACGGGAACCCTCTTGCACTGTTGGTGGGAATGCAAACTGGTGCAGCTGCTCTGGAAAACAGTGTGGAGGTTCCTCAAAAAATTAAAAATAGACCTACCCTATGACCCAGCAGTAGCACTGCTAGGAATTTACACAAGGGATACAGGAGTACTGATGCATAGGGGCACTTGTACCCCAATGTTTATAGCAGCACTCTCAACAATAGCCAAATTATGGAAAGAGCCTAAATGTCCATCAACTGATGAATGGATAAAGAAATTGTGGTTTATATACACAATGGAATACTACGTGGCAATGAAAAAGAATGAAATATGGCCCTTTGTAGCAACGTGGATGGAACTGGAGAGTGTTATGCTAAGTGAAATAAGCCATACTGAGAAAGACAGATACCATATGTTTTCACTCTTATGTGGATCCTGAGAAACTTAACAGAAGACCATGGCCGGGGTTGGGGGGGGGGAGTTACAGAAAGTGAAGGAGGCAAACCATAAGAAACTCTGAAATACTGAGAACAAACTGAGGGTGGATGGGGGGTGGGGGAGAGAGGAAAGTGGGTGATGGGCATTGAGAAGGGTACCTATTGGGATGAGCACTGGGTGTTATATGGAAACCAATTTGACAATAAATTTCATATATTTAAAAAATAAATAAATAAAAAGTATTATCTTTAAATAGAATATTATTTCTTGGGGGCATCTGGGTGGCTCAGGCGGTTAAGTGTCCAACTCTTTTTTTAATCTTTATTTTTGAGAGAGACAGAGTGCAAGCAGGGGAGGAACAGAGAGAGAGGGAGACACAGAATCTGAAACAGGATTTTTTTTTTTAAATTTAATGGGACACTAGCAGTTACTGTAAAGGGTTCTTAATGTTGCTAAATGAATATTAGTAGGTATGTTTTTGTAAGGTAAATAGTTCATTCAGTGGGGACCCCTCAGGGATGACCAAGTAGATAAAGAAATGACACTGGTCTCAGATTGGTTTTCCTTGTGGAGTAGGGGACATTTACAGTTGCATTTGGGAGGACAGAGGCATGATGTTGGCTTAGAGGGCTTTTCATAAGCCAGGAGTGTCTCCTAGGCTTAGCAATGCTAGAATGAAGCAATGTTCAGCTGCATCTCCTAGAAATATAGCTTACTGTGAAAAAACACACCCCATTTATACAAGCTTGGACTTAAACATAGATTTGACTTGGCCATAGGGCAAGCAGCTTCTGGGATGGAAGGAGGGAAAAAGGAAAAGAGGAATGGATGATAAAATGCTAGCCTCTCCCTTCTCGTCCCCAGGGCCAATGTCCGTAACCAATCGTGGCACCTTTGCCTCTGGGCCTTGTCAGAGCCTCACAGTCCTTCAGCAGGGGCGGCCACCACCTAGACATTTGTGCCAGCAAGTCCAAGATGGAACTCATCAGTTCCTGTTGGAGCCTTGTTGTGTGATTGAAGGATGATTCCTGATAGAATATATGTCTTCAGAAGACAGTTTCCTGAGTCCGTTTGGGATGGGGCATTCTGCAGAGATGCCTGCCCTGATCTGTGGGCTCGTCCCGCTTTCTGAAGCTGAGGCAGTGGAGCAGGTTACACCGAGAGATTGTGCTTCCCTGCGCCGGGAGCAGGATCATAGCAGTTGTGAATGGGACGTGATGTTTGCTCCTGCCTCTACTGCTTGCTTTGTGACCATGCCTGAGATCTTGAATGGGAGTGTTTGCCAGGTCAGCGGTTACTTCAGGGCGGCGTAGGCCCGTAGGAACCGCCCGGTCCAGGGATTTGAAAACCCAGGATGTCGCTAAGGGTTGGGTATCTAACACGGAAGCAGGCCTGAGGGGGGCCGTGACGAACTGAACATGTCTGGACACCCATCCCTCAGGGCAGACCCAGTGCTGCCAGATCTGATAGACTTTAGCAAAACACTCAAATTCAGATTTTTTATACCTGAAATCGTCTGACTTTTAAATGTTGACAGCTCATTAAAAAATTTAGACATCATAGACAAGACAAAACGTGTCTTATGAAAGAGGAAACCATGATTTGGCCTGTTTTTAACAGAGGAGGGTGATAGCATAGGCTCCAAAATCCCAGATTTCTGGCTTTCAAGTCTGGTGCTCTTTACATGGGCGCCCAAGGGTGAGTGTTTCTCAGGATGTGTGTCTCTGAAAGCATGGACTTCTGAGTGTCCTGTGGCAGGCAGGGCATTTCACGAGCCCTCTGAAATACGTGCAGCCCGTAGCACTGCTTTTAGCTGGGCAGGTGATGGGCCACTCAGACCACTGCAGCCTTTCCATTTTATACAGGAGCCCAGGTCTCCGCACTAATTGAACATTTGTCATCAAAACAGCCTTACTTTAAAACGTTAAAGTGCCTTTGTGCCCAGAGATGAACTGTCTGGAAAAATGCATTTTAAATCTTCTGAGTACATGCAATCAAAACTCCATTCTGCTCCAGCCCCCAGCCCCCAACCCGTCTCTGATGGACCTGCGTGCATCCAGGTCTACTGGAAACTCATTTTAACCTCACTTATAAGTGCGTCGCTGTGTCTGATGTTAGAATTTGCTTCAGAATGTGGTTCAGACTTCCGGTGTGTCCAGTGTTGTTGCAAAAGCAGCTTCTACTTAAGAGTCTGCTTTGACTGTGTCATCAAACACCAAGAAATACGTGATTTGTTTTTCTTCTTTTCTCTCAGGAAGCTGACAGCTGGGAAATTATAGAAGGGCTGAAAATAGGCCAAACCAATGTCCAGAGACCAGACAAACATGAAGGCTTTATGCTGAAGAAAAGAAAATGGCCTTTAAAAGGCTGGCACAAGGTACCATTTTCATCATATTCATCTCCAGACCTTCGTTGTCAATAGAGAAGATCTTATTTGGTGTCATTAGGTGGGAAACGAAGAGAATGGTTGTATGTGTAAAACTAATTTTCAAAGCCTTTTTTGTTTAACCGTGTGGGCTACAACCCATTATACCCATTTAAGTCTGAGATACATAATATCTGTATGCAGGGAAAAAATATTTTACATTATATTTGAAATCCAGTTTGTACATGTTGTCTATTCTACTTTTTCATTTAAAAATAATATGAATATAGAAAAATAATAACATGAATGTATGCTTATTAAATATTCTCTGAAATAAGATGTTTTTAAATGCATGCATATGTTCTGTTCCATTGGATGGATTTATGCTATATATCGCACCGTTATTGAACCAGTTCCCTATTGCTGCACATGTAGGATATATCTAACTTATTTACTATAATGCTGTTGTGATGAACATCCTTATACACAAATTTCCATTTAAGTCCTTGGAATAAAGTCCTGGAATTACTGTTACCAGTGCAAACTAAAGATGGAAAATCACAGAAGTCTGTTTACTGCTCTTAAAAGTATGTGATTTATTCCTCTCTCCCCTACCTCTGCATCCTTTCTCCATCTTCCAGTTTTAATTATGGAGAAAATATTTTGTACTACACCAATGCAGTTATCTAAGTAACAAGAATTCTGTGAGGCTAAGAAGGAGAAAATTATCCTCCATTTTCAATATAAGGCCTTCAACAGACCACCAGTACCTTCTCTGAAATCACTGGAAGAACAGGTTCATGTACTTGCTGCACCTGCTGATGGATTTCATCTCAGAGCAGATGGATCTATTGGCCCAAATGACTGGCTGGTGACTCTCCAGTGGCCCAAAACAAGGATGTTATGGATTATAGCATCTTTTGCAAACACATTTTTTGCGATTTAAGAGGAAGACTTAAAAATTAACCGACGGCAAATGCCCTACTTCCCAGTCTCTGTGCGTGAAATAAAAATAGCTCGAAGAGGCTTCTGACTAATGTTCCTTTCAGAAGCCTTCTCAGTCTCCCCTGAACCCATGATATTCTCCCAATACCAAAATTTCTGTCCACCCTTGTTCTTCCTTGGATTTTGGCCAGCTGGCCATACTGCTTCCTAGAATCACCTTTTGCTTTTCATTCTGGCTTCACCACTTTGCAATTCCTCGAATCACTGGCTTTGCTAATCTCTTCCCCCATGATCACACAGTAGGTTATCCCTGCTAACATTCTTTGATAGGTAGAAATGGAAAAGTAGAGAAAAGAAGTCAAAGAAACCAATGTTACATGAATCACTAACTTTAATTTAGCATTCTCAGGTCCACATCTCAGTGGTTCAACAGCCATTCTTTCTAGGCCATACCTTTGAGCATTTTTCTATATCAGTAGTAGGAGGTTCTTAACTTGGATTGCCTTTTCTCCTGGTCTCTAGCGCCATCAGATATTTAGTCAAGCATCAGCATATGTGATTGCCCGTGTCTTGGGTGATTGAGTAATCAAGTGTTTTTCAACTGTGGGGATACTTTCTTCTGGTGCTTTCTTATTGCCCCCCCAGTACCTGTGTCAAAAGGGTTTTCATGGCTTTCTGTGAGTTCTGTGCAGAGTATCCCTGGGCTTGACCACCTGCTACCTCAGCAGCTAAGTGGTCCCAAATCACATAAAACCTTCCCAGCAGACTAATTTTCCAGCCATAGAAAGACTCCTTGCACTTTTAGAGACCATAGGAGGGCACTGGACCCGTTGTTTGAGTGGGTCCTGAGAATTGTGTGTTCCCTTGTGAATTGCCCATGGAAAGGAAACCAGCAGAGTCTTCCTGAGTGTTTGTGGAGCAATAATGGCTAGATTCGTTTGGAGTGGACCAGGAGCTTCTTGAAGGAGACAAAAATTGCCAAAAATCTCTCTCTCTCTCTCTCTCTCTCTTTTTTAACCCTGAATGTAATTTAGAAGTATTTTTAATCTCTTTTAGTGAAATGCAAGCATTTTGCTAAGTGGAGATAACAAATATATTGCTAAAGCTCCTTCGTAAGTGTTCCAGATAATTTATTACTCCTCCTAGATCTAGTTCACTGGCTTCTGTAACAGACTTGAGCATTTTCAGGAATTTTCCATGGTATCCAGGGAAATGCAGGAGTTTACATCCAGAGTGAACAATTCCCTGTAGAGAAGCTCCTTACAGAATCACTGTGATCTAAACTGAGTTATTCTCATTTCTCACTTTCAAAGACACCCTGATGTGGTTCATTCAAAAGTCTTGGCTGTGGGTCCCGAGACTCCATCCCCCAGGCCCACTCCCTTCAAGGAAAAGCATGGCGAGAGATTCGCTCTCCATCAGATTGTGTGTAAAAGAACCCTAGTAAGCTGATAGTATGGAATTCAAGCTCAGATTTCCTTACCATTTAATGTGACTGACTATGGCCAGGTACACTGAATTCATATAAGTTAAAATGATCAAACATACTGATTACTAAATGCCAAGCAACGTTAGACCCATGCTTGCGAATGTTTTATAGAATTCAAAATGTAGACGGTAACTGGGCGTTGTTTGGTTCTTGCAGCGTTTTTTTGTCCTGGATAATGGCATGTTAAAGTATTCCAAGGCACCACTCGATGTAAGTAGCACACAGGACATGTTTCAAAGATTGTTTTAAAGTGAGTAAACACCACAGTTGTGTAAGCCTTGTGACATAGCTACCAGCTTTGTGCTCTTCTGTGCCTGTAAGATTTAATAAGTTACCGTGCTCACTTCAGCAGCACATATATTAATAAGTTACCAAACTTCCATGTCCCATGGAAGATGTGTTTCATGCTTATGCTCAAGCTAGCATAAAAATCTCAGACGGGAGCATGAAGATTTAATTTAACAATTGTGATGTGTGTTTTTCAAAACAGAAGGTTACACCTAAAAGTGATACACTAATAAAAATCACCCCTTCTGTCTTAGAGAGAAAACCCAAATAGACTTTTTTTTTTCTTATGCATCTCTCAATGAACTATGCTTTATGTGCTTTTTTTGAGATTTAAAGCAACCTTTGTTCTTGTCTATATCCTTTTAAAACCTATCTTATGAACTTCATTTGTGTTTCATGCCTCCTTTTATCTTGGGAATCCCAACTCAGTAAAATTATTACAAATTATTTTTCTTTAATATAAGAAGTAGTTGTTTGCATGTAAAACGGGAAAATGCCATCCTTCTTATCATTGTGGTGTAGGGGAAATAACAAGAGGGCTCAGATTTCAGTTTTGTCCCCGTCTCTTTCACTGAATCAGCTGTGTGTCCTTGATCAGACAAAGGCAGCCAAGAGGGAGCCCTGGCTGCTCTGTGCTCTCAGTCTCAGCTGCCTGGTTCTGCCTCAGCAGCTGTCTTCTAGTTGATTACTTGGGGATGTTCTGAGTTGTGGGTCAAAGATTGACCATGGTTATTTTAGAAACCACTAAGCCTATCTTTTTTGGGATATAAGCTTTGCAATCTAGAATTATGAAGATTAGCATTATACGTTGTGCTAGAGACAGGACTAAGAAATGAATAGTCTTAGGTGCCTGGCTGGCTCAATTCGAAGGGCATGCAACTCTTGATCTCAGGTCATGAGTTCAAACCCTCGCTGGGTGTAGAGATTACTAAAAACAAATAAACTAAAAAAAAAAAAAAAAAAAGAAAGAGAAAAGAAAAGAAAAATAAATGAATAGTCTTGTTTATTGAAATTGGTGTGAAGAAGTCACAGAAACTTCACCTGTCCTCAGATTAAGGACCTTAACCTCAGAACCTTAACCATTTTTCTTTGTGTAAAGAAGGTGTGGTATTCCCTTTCCCAAAGATAAATTAAAGATTACATTAAGCTCATTTCAGTACAGAAACACATCAAATCATATATCCTTCTAGCCTATTTACTAGTCTTCTGACTTCAGATTCAAAAGGGGAAGGTCCATGGAAGCATTGATGTTGGACTCTCGGTCATGTCAATTAAAAAGAAAGCTCGGAGAATAGACCTTGACACAGAAGAGCATATCTACCATTTGAAGGTAAAGTCACGTCTCAATAGTTTTTCTGCCTTTATCAGGGGAATTCACTTGCCTGTGCCAGTGGTAAACGGGAGATTGGTTTCATCATTACCATCTCCTCTTGTTCATTGTTTTAGGTGAAATCCCAGGACTGGTTTGATGCATGGGTCTCCAAATTGCGCCATCATCGATTGTATCGGCAGAATGAAATTGTCAGATCACCAAGAGATGCTAGTTTTCACATATTTCCTTCAACCTCCACAGCTGAATCCTCACCAGCTGCTAATGTTTCTGTTGTGGATGGAAAGGTACGACTCTGTTATATAAAAATCAGCCCAGAAATTGCTTGGAAAATTATGTAGGCACATAACTGAGTGTCATTTGACAAACCAGGAAGAGAAGATTTATTTTGTAAACTAACCCTCAAGACAACAGTGACATTTGGCATCAGAGTTAATCACAAGTATAGGTTAGGTAGAATGTGGATCACCAAGAGAATTAGTAGTTACTTTTCCTTTCTATGAATGGACCACATCCTAATTTTATATGGCTTTGTAGGGATATTAGGAAGTAGAGTGAACATTTGGCTAATCAGCCCCTAGAAATTGATATTTTCCTGGCTGGTAATAAGAAGACCACAAAGTTTTGAAAATGAAATTTGCTTCTCTACCTTGAATATATTACATGTGTAATATATTGCATACATGACTCAGAGAGATACCATTGAATTTGCCCATGAAGTTAAGGTAAGTTGGCTAAAGAATGTGACCATAATATATATAGTAGACTATTTGAGTGATTAACCATTGTGTTAAGCATTTGACACTCATCTCTAGTTTTTAATATAGACTAAACTCAGAGACAGTAAAAAATTTTTTCAAAGAAATGACATAACCATTAAACAGCTGAGCCAGAATCCAAATCCTCATCTCTGTGTTTCCAAAGTCAGTGCCCTTTCCACTGTACTAAGTACCAGATTAAGGCAGGCTGAAGTTGTTCTTTGGCCTGTATTAAGAGTTCATATTTTTCATGTGGCTGAAAAGCTAGAGGTGTTGCCTGTTAAAAACTGAAGTGAGAACAAGAGACAGGGAGACGGTTGTTTCTGCCTTTGATTCAGTAATTAAGTTTTCTGAACCATAGCCACATTGCAGTGCCCAGGGGTGTTCCAGCTTCCCGCTTGGCACCTGATATTGAGAACACAGACATCTGTGAATGAATAACTGGCTGCCATAAAGATTTGGGTTTAAGAACCTTTCAGTGAAGATTCTGCTTTTCTCTGCTTTCTTATTTAGGGATGTATGTAATATATATCCAAGTGTCCTTAGCAAAACGTTGAAAAACCTCATGGAATCTGCGAGATTACTCAAATCAGATTACATGAAATACTGCTGTATTCACTATTTACTATTTTTTTAAATGTTTTTTATTTATTTTTGAGAGAAAAAGGCAGCGCTCACATGCGTGCCCATGAGTATGAGAGGGGGAGGGGTAGAGAGAGGTGGGGACAGAGGTATCTGAAGTGGGCTCTGTGCTCACAGCAGAGAGCCCAATGCGGGGCTCAGACTCACAAACCATGAGATCATGACCTGAGCTGAAGTCGGATGCTCAACAGACCAACTAAGCCACCTAGGCACCCTCATTATTTACTATTTCAATGGGAGTCACTTAAGTGATTTTTGTTAAATCCCATTAATTATGTTTCACAAGGCTCTTAAACCTTATTTCATTCTGGTGGTAGCCTTGCCAAGAATTGTTTAACCAACATCTTCCTCCGAGGACCAAGGTATTGGGTTAACCCTCATACTATCCAGTTCTGAAGTGAAAAAGAAGGAGGTCAGAGGGTAGGAAGTAGAGCACTTACTGGATGACGCAACACACAATGACTAAGACTAATGACTCAGGTTTTCCAGGCCCCCTGAGTTCTCACCACAGAATAGAATGAATCCCAGAGTTAGTCCAAACTAAACAAGAATTATATCCCAGATGGATATTTAAAAATTTTTTTAACGTTTATTTATTTCTGAGACAGAGACAGAGCATGAGTAGGGGGAGGGGCAGAGAGAGAGAGAGGGAGACACAGAATCCGAAGCAGGCTCCAGGCTCTGAGCTGTCGGCACAGAGCCCGACGCGGGGCTCGAACTCACAAACCGTGAGATCATGACCTGAGCCGAAGTCGGTCGCTCAATCGACTGAGCCACCCAGGCGCCCCCAGATGGGTATTTTAAAAATATGAACATTTAATCCTTTAAGATGCTTCTGCCTGCATCTTTGGCATAGACTATTGATAAAAGATGTAGTATTTTCATCCCTGTGTTAGTTATTAAATAACTTGGGTGATACCCGAGAATGGAGAACTGAAGCCAGTTCTTCTCCACTGTTTGCCTTGGTATAAGAAGCTCTTTAGCTCTGGTTTTCATAGAAGATCTATTGCTGTAGTTACGAATGACACACCTCTAAGATTGAACTTGGTGAAAGATCTCCGTGACACTTAGCAGAACACAATAAAGAGTGAAGAGAGTTTTTTGTCACTTGGCTTGCATTCTAAGTATCAAGTTATGAGAGTCCTGAACGTTAATTGGTATGTGGCCCCGTGTGGGTAATAAATAAGTCTGGGTTTGCTAAATACGTGCATCTTTTGCTTCATGATGATTTAGGACAGACACAATCAATTGTAATTGAATATGAAAGTCAGATATGGAGTTTTGACATTGTTTCAGCTTTTTCAAAAGTAAGTTCCTGCTTTTTCAACTAAGTGTTCACTGAACTCACTGCGTTATCTCCTTACTATACTTCCTGCAACTTCATTTCACATAAAATCCCTTTACGGGAAAGTCTATCAGCCGTAGATAATGATAATTTGCCAATGCTGACTTTTTGTATATTACAGTTTTTAATATGCATTCAAAGCAGTGCGCAGCTGCTGGATGGTGGATAATGCATTTAGGAATCACATGTGGCTGATGAGGCCTTCAGCTGATCATAAGGAAGTAAGAGCTTCTGGAAAGGAAAGGCCTTCACTGATGCATTAGAAGTCCTGTAATAAGGACCCCACGCCCAATACAACTTGCTGAGCAAATTAAATTGTTTGGGAATTTGAGCTGGCAGACCCTTAAGATATGAGATATAACATACATCAGTGTTTTCCCCTCCTCGTATGGTGGAGATAGTGGCTTAATGAGTGTTATCACTTATGAATTTTGGCTTCACTGAGCATGTACACATTTAGCCCCGAGGCTTCCTCCCTATTTCGAGGGTGCCCTTTCTTCTCTTTTTTGATGTCACTTTGAGGATATCTCAAAAATATTGTTTAAATCACTTAAATATACTGTTTCTGCTTAACCATCCATTTCCTCTTGTTCATTGTAGGTGCAAGCAAACAGCTTTCCATGGCAGTCCCCTTTACCGTGCAGCAACAGCCTCCCCGCTACCTGCACGACCGGCCAGAGCAAGGTGGCAGCCTGGTTACAGGACTCGGAAGAAATGGACAGGTGTGCAGAAGGTTAGTTCTTGCCCGGGGCAGGCTCTCAGGATAAGCCACGAGAACAGAAACGAAAGAGGTGAACTTGAACTGTGGATGCTGCTCCCTTCCCCCTCCAGCCTCCTTGTTTGCCTCCACCTTTCTAGTTCTTATTTTTCTGCACCAGATCCTTCCCCTTCCCGTGACTCCATCTTCCTACCACCCGTTCATTCTCCTGCACCCTCACAACTACTGAATCTGGTCTCCCCGTTCCCCTGCCTTTCACCCCTTTCCGCTTTGGCCTTGTCACCTCCTTCCTCACCACCAGTCCCCGTCTTTCTTCATTAGCCTCCTACCTGCCCCACCCCACACCCTGGGGGCAATCTCACAGCCCAGTACAGCCCCCAGGGTACCTCCACCCTTGCTCTCTACTGCTGCCAGGTCACTTGTACAGCTTCCTTTGCTGCTTCAACTTGTCCTAGAGCAGGTGTATGTCTCCTGACAACCCGCAATAAGTAGCAAAATTATATGGCATTTCCTAGCCACACTTAACCTGTTTTGGTGTTCCACTGTGGGACAGTTATTAACCATTCTGAACATATACACAATTCCCTCACTCTGCCATTGTGGAGCCTCTTAATCTCCAGAAACTTTTCTATTCCCTCGTAATAAGCCTGACTGAGCATTTTGGCCCAAACTGCCACAGACCATTTCCATTCTATGAGATAGTTTTCATTTGACCTAAACTGAGAAAACAAGGATAACATGGCAAGGATTTTATAAAGCTAAATTGATTTAATTTTTAAAAATTATTTTGTGATGATATTGGGCCGAACTTATTTATATTAAATTATTTTCTCTTACGGAATTATGGTGAAAGTAGATGTTGGATTATTTTCTTATGTCCTCATTTAGAAAAACTGAAGTTTGGCAATTCATGTTGATCCCAACCCCCAAAAGTATATATATATATTTTTGTTCTATGTGTGTGTGAACTCAAAGTCTACAGCATTTTGATTAGCCCTGGACACATCCCATACTCAATCTTTATGTGAAAATATGATTTTACACAGGATGTTATATTCATAAAGTATGTCCCACTGACATTCCATTCAAAGGCTTGTACTTAAATGTATTCACAAAACACACAGATATTCATCTGAGTATATGGTCTTCAGGTTGGGGAAAGAAGCCAAACCTCACTGTCTTAAAACACTGTAGTCTCGCCTCAGCAGTGGTTCTAGATGTTTCCACCTGTCTACTAACTTCGCAGTTTTGTAAACATGCGTGGTATTTAACCTGGCTGCCTCCTTTGCCGACAAGATTGACGCCATCCACTGGGGCAAAATCCATTCGTCTGACCAAAGTGAAGAGACATTGGCTTTGATGCCAGGAAAGCTCCTGGCTGGTGGGGCAAGAGGGATGCGTTTGTCTCTCTGTGTGCTCTAGAATACTCATGGCCCTTCCCTGTGCCTCCTCTCCTGTGTTGGGGTGCTCCTGCTTCTTCCCACCCTGACTACTCTACCTGTGTCTTCTATCCTGCCTCTCTGTTTCCTTCAGGATTTAGTGCAATAATTACCCCTTCTCTGGGAGACAGCCTTATCTGCCATTCACTTCTACTCTCTGTCCATAGACTCCAGCTTCTCTCCGTAATTTGACGTTTGCCCCTTTTGCTCAATGAAAAAGGCATTCTTAGTAGCAAGAGGTCATCTGATCTCCACTCTGCTCTTAGACCTCATCTCTGACCTGCCCTGTAGGACCTCCTCTGTGAGAACTTCTCCCTGAGACCCCATGAAGTTTTCCTTTTTCTCCAACTGCTCCTTCTCCGTTTCCCTGGATTCTTGTCTGGTCAGCATCAGTTGTGGGGATCGATCAAGGTTCAGTCTTCTGCCTTCGGCATCTGTAATAGTAACTGGTTGACTGGGAGCTCGTTAATGGGCCAGACACTGAACTGGACACTTTACATACATGGTTTATGTGAATCTTCACAGTAGTACCAGGCATGAGTTATGAACCATGTGTTTATAGATAGGGAAACCGATGCTTCGAGAGGTCAAATACCTAGCCCGTGTTACACAGCAAATACTTGGGGAGAGCTGGAGGGCTAGGGCAGGCCAACTGGATTCTAACGACTACGCTCTGCACTTCGGAGGTGACAGGCACGTGCATAGTTTCAGCTGGAATCTCTATTTTGATGAGATAGTGGTGATGGTGATGGGAGTGGTGGCAGTGATGGTGATGATGAGGGAGGTCGGTGGCAGTGATAATAGCAGCAGCTAACAGGTATCAGGCTCTTCTTGTGTGACAGGCACTGTCCTAGCTGTTTTGTATGCATCAACTCATTTGATCCTCTCAGAGCCGTTTTACAGATGAGAAAACCTAGATTCAGGGGAATCAACTCACTCCGACCAAGTTCACACAGCTAGCGACGGTGGAATTGGGGTTCAAGCGTGGGTGGTCTGACTCCAGAGCACATGCACCATAACCCTCTCAAAAAGACTGAAAACTGTATAAATCTCAGCTCCTCATCCAGCCTGTTTCGTTCCTGCCGCCTCTCCCCGCCATTGGCTCCGTCTGTGTGTACTCTTTGTCACGCCCCTCCTCGGCCTGTCTGAAACCAGCCTCTGTCTTCTCCTGGCAACAGCCCCAGCTGCTGGGCTCCCCTGTTTTTGTCAGTGCTGCTGTCATAACCACCTCTGAGACCCGAGAGGTTTTTTGACCCTCCCACTCTGTTCATCTAGCCCAAACTCAGTTCTGTTATTTCTTTGAAAACACCCACCCATCCCCCTGCTCTCATCTGCCCTTCCTCTCAAATTGCTTCCCTCCTCAGACCCACCGTTCACCTAGTCCCTGGCCGGTCAGCAGCCTTCTGGCTGACGTTGTCGTCCTCAGTCTCCAGCTCTGCTGTTCACCTCTCATAGGCTTTTGGGAAATTGCTGTTATTGAACGTGTTAGCAACTCTGGACCGGCATTTCCATGTTTTTTAATGTTTATTATTTATTTTTGAGAGTGAGAGAGAGAGACAGAGTGAAAGCGTGGGAGGGGCGGAGAGAGAGGGATACAGAATCCGAAGCAGGCTCCAGACTCTGAGCTGTCAGCACAGAGCCCGACAAGGGGCTCGAACCCACAAACCGTGAGATCATGACCTGAGCCGAAGTCAGATGCTTAACCTACTGAGCCGCCCAGGCCCCAGGCTGGCATTGAGCAAGCCATTGCACTCAGCCATGAGACATAAATATTACTAATCCCCACTTTGCAGAAGAGGAAAGTGAAATGTGTACAAGTTAAGGAATTTGCTCAAGATCACACAGCTGCCCTGGTGAAGATGTTTGACTAACCCTGAAGCCAGTTCTTTGCCCATGACATACTTCTCCCTTCAAGACTGACATATCTTTAAATAGCTTTTATGCAAAAAAATCCCTTCAAGTGTTTCTCCATGGGCTCTGCAGCCCAAACTACTTAGCCCAGCATTTAACATCTACCCTTCAGGAGTGCCTGGGTGACTCAGACGGTTGAACATCTGACTCTTGATCTCAGCTCAGGTCTTGATCTCAAGGTCTTGAGTTCAAGCCCCATCTTGGGCTCTGCACTGGGCATGAAGCCTACTTAAAATAATAATAATAATAACAACAACAACAACAACAACAACAACATCCACCTTTCAGCTTTCAGTCCCTACCTACCCTTTCTACTTTGCTTTCCTTTGGCCCAACTGAACGCATTTGCTATTTCCTGAACGCACTTGCATGTTCCCTCCTCCGTGCTTTGGTGCGCATTGTTCTTTCCCACCTGCAGGGCCCTTTCTGCCCTTCTCCACCTTTCTCTTTTGCTGAATCCTTTCCATCAATCCTCCAGACCCAGAAAAGATTCCAGTCTCTCTTTTAAGTGTGCTCTGACGATATCAAACCATGATAACTCTCTATTTTCTAAATTCCCACAACACTTTTATTTTTAGTCTCTCCTGATCACTTCATAGAGTCCCCAGTATTGAGGTTTATATTTCAAAAATTCATCATGTAACATCTTGAACCCATAATATATCTGATTTATAGTGCTAATACTCAAAGTGGTGAACCGTTCATAGATCTGAACTTACATCAGTCCAGATCTCAATTACGTAAGGGAATTGTTTGGCTCTTGGAAAGCATTTTTCCCCCATGGAAACGAAATGTTAAATTAGTATTCTGTATGCCAGTGTTGAAGATGGATACTTAATAGTTTAACATACAAATTGTTTGCAATTTTTTTTTTTTTTACCAGAATGTAAATTCCATGAATCTTACTTGATTGCTATATTCCCTATACTTAGAACTGTACTGGGTACCCAGTGTCTTCCATCAGTGGTATCTAAATGAAATAATAGGTTGATAACTTTGGACATACCGTAATTTATTTAAGCATTCCACAGTTGGACGACTTGTTTCTTTTTGGAGCAAGGTAGAACATGATGGGAAAATAAGTACATTGCTAGATATTTAAGTTTTTAACTGTTCACTATCATGAACTATCTCAGCAGTTATTTTCTCAGCATACTTTTCCTTTTCCCCATTGCTAAAATTAGATTTAATCTTAGTTAAAGAAATTTTAGAGATTTCTTTTTTTAAAGATACCTCTGTTGCCTTTGGCAAATCTTTATAATCCTTATGTACATCCAGACTTAGGCAAGCAGTGAAATCCTGCCAAGGAGTTCATCTCTCCCATATTTCGAGCGATAGAAGTGGTGAGGACAGGTGCAGCTTGCTCCAAGTTAAGGCCATGCGGCATGATTAAACACAGTGTGATCAGTACTTTTCTGGGTTTCATAGCGTTTTCCCATCTACCATCTCAGTGGCTACTCTAAAGCAGGAAGGGAAGAGGCGGGTATATTACTGCCACCACTTGGCAGGTGAAGAGACTGCAACCCGGAGATGTCGCCTGAAGCTTAGTTTTAGGTTTCTTGCCTTGAATCACTTTCATTCACAAAGATCTCTTTCCATTCTGTTAGAAAAAGAGTGGATATTATTTTCATGGTTTGAAGCCCCGTTTCCAGATTCCTATGCTACCTCCATACACCGTTTGTGTATAATAATCACACTTAGTAAGAAGCATGGATGTCATATTCACTAGATGGAAGGCTCAATGCATGGATAATGTGAAAAAATGTCCCTGCTAGCATGGTGCTTATGATACAGTTTTGTTCTTTAAAATACAAATTAGGGGTGCCTGGGTGGTTCAGTCAGTTAAGCGTCTGACTCTTGATTTCGATTCAGATCACGATCTCACAATTTGTGGGCTTGAGCCCCATGTCAGGCTCTGCACTGATGGTGCAGAGCCTGCTTGGGATTCTCTTTCTCCCTTTCTCTGCCCCTCCCTTGCTTGTGCTGTCTCTCTCCCAAAATAAATAAATGAACATTAAAAAACATATAAATAAAATGCAAATTAAAATGTAGACCCTTTCTAGCCCATCTCCCTTCTCCTCTTCCCTCTAACCCTCCTTCCTTATTTGCACTACTTTCTTCCCTCTTTCTTTTCCTTTCATGCTCTGTATTTCCTACCCTCCTGAACCAGTGGACCCTTGTTTTCTTCATAGGGAAGAGGATGGGAGCACAAGGGCACGGCCTCCCCTGAAAGTGGTGGCAGGTGCTGTCTTCATCAGTACTCTCCTCCACACACCTCCTCTCTGAAGGAGTTTAAAGGCATTGATGGCCAACAGTTCTCTGAAGAACAACCATTGCCCTTGAGCAGCCCATACTGGGCTCCATGCTCAGGCAGATGCTGTGAAGAAGAGGGTGTGGCCTGGCCCTATTAATTGCTGGTACCCTGCTCTCCATAGAGTGTGCAGTGATTGGGAGTCCTAGAAAGACCCTTGTAGTAGTAGCTCCTCTGGTTTTTTGTGTTTTTAACATTCATTTATTTTTGAGACAGAGAGAGACAGAGAATGAACAGGGGAGGGTCAGAGAGAGGGAGACACAGAATCTGAAACAGGCTCCGGGCTCTGAGACGTCAGCACAGAGCCTGACGTGGGGCTCGAACTCACGGACCGCGAGATCACGACCTGAGCCCAAGTCGGCCGCTTAACCGACTGAGCCACCCAGGCGCCCCTAGCTCCTCTGTTTTTATATCCAACAAAAAAGTCAAAAATCCCCCAAACACAACTCCCTGTGTTATTTGGCCCAGCTCATCTTGAGCCATATTTAACAGCAATATTTTGCTGCCTGTACTATATCTGTAAAAATGCAGATCCTTGAGACTTAATGAGAAACAAAGAAAATATAAATGAAATTTCCCACCAAAATTTGACTGACTACATACTCTAACCACTTTATAATATAACAGATTTATAGATGTGTCCTGTTGTGGTCTCTTTATAAACAGTATACGTCCAAAAGTAATCACATAACTACCAGCATGTTCTAAATATTGATAATTGTGTAAGTAATACTAATAACTCAATACTCTTGTACCAAAATTCAATTTTTAAGAGTGATATTTTATTATGCAAATCTTTAAAATTCTCTCTTGTTCAAATATAGCCAAAAATTAAAAATAAAATTAAAAGCCATTTCTTCATTAAACATTCAATAAGCTTCATGCCCAGGTGATTCTCATGCTGCTGGGCCAGGGAACACACTTCGAGAATCTTTGGTTGTGTTTAGTATAACATCCCTCAGAGGTTTTAAAGAAATCATTCATTGCAACATTGTTAGTGATCTAAACCACAGAAAAATACGTCTATCTGACTTTGTATTCCATCTTATTTTCCTGAACTTGACTTTGACTCCATCTAAATTCCAGGTAGCCACCTTGTAAACTATGTTAGGAGCAAGTAGACAGGTTCCTAAGACTAAAACCATACATACAACTGCTGAAGTTCCCTTGAGTGTGCTTCCTATGTAACAAGGGCCACCTGAACAGGAAAGTGAACACACACAATTTCACTGAGATTGTCGTGGCTAGCTGTTAACTCGTAAGTAGGCATTGACTTCATTTAACCCTCAATGCTTTTAAGGTTCTAATCTGGAGAAGGGTCTGTTTTGTTTCATTTGCCAGTATCATCATTATATGAACATGGTTCTACCTAATCATACTTGCCATAATTTGGATTGACTGTCTTTTATTGCCATCCCTGCCCCTCTCTGCCCAGTTCTAACATATTTTTATTTCTGATTTTTCTTAGACCTTGCACACTGCCAGTCAAACCTTGTGGAACTTAGCAAACTCCTGCAAAATTTGGAAATACTTCAGAGAACCCAGTCAGCACCTAACTTTACTGACATGCAGGTAAACATTACCAAAAGGACTTTAAGTCATTAACACAGAATTTTTACTGGATTGTTCTATGAATATATAAGGTAACATTTAAAAGGAAATGACTAATACAGTACAAATTAATCTATATTCTGGAGTTATTCTAATATTTTTGAATTCATGGTGTCATTGTGTTAAGATATCTATTTTGACATCTTAATGTATATTTTATATTTAAGTACAAACTCATAGAAGAAATAAATATGTGAATTATTCTTCCATGTTTATGTCACATTAGAAATGATAGCTTTGAAGATACAACTTAGTCTCAGAATTACTGCCATTTTTTTTATGTAGGAAAAAAATGCTAAAGATCTGTAATCCCGTTTTCCTTTTGTATAGCAGACAGATATATTTTATGATCAAGTTCTTATCTCTGCTTTTTATGCCCACTGTGCGTCAGATATGACTTTCTTTCCTGGCTGGTTTGCTTTAGGGTGGCTAACAAGGATTCTTTACTAACACGCTATGCTCTCTTTGTCTATATTTGTATCATCTGTGTGAACTTAATAATACTTTGTTGCTTTTTAACTATTTGTGTAATGTAGGCTAACTGTGTAGATATTTCAAAGAAAGACAAGCGGGTCACAAGACGATGGAGAACAAAAAGTGTCAGCAAAGATACAAAAATACAACTGCAGGTACAGACTTTTCCTTCATTCATATTTTTATATGATTTTAAGATGTTAGTCTTTATATATCAATCCATGGAAGTTAAGAAGTTTAAAGCAGCTGAAATGCTTTAAAGCCAGGGCTTTACAGATTGAGTTATACTATCTAAAATAGTGAGAAATCTATTCATCTTACTCTGGAATGAGTAAAAATAATTTAAAAGAAAGGTTAAAATGATTTAATAGGACTACAAAATGCCATTTTCCTCCTCACTTATGGCCTTTGAATCATTAAAATGCAATTTAACAAAAAATTACCTTAAAAATCTACGCTAAAAATCCAGTGTGTTGTAATGAGCACTCATTTATATACACTTGATCTTAAAAGAGCCTTTTATGTATTAGCTTTATCCAAAATTTTATGTATCAGTAAAAAAGGATGAGGTCTGCAAAAGATTGGAAGTCAACAAACTCAGGCTCTAGTGTAATCACTGTGATTTTCTGGCAGTATAATCTCGTGCACTTCTATTAAATTTTCTAGGTTTCCATTTGCTCCCGGGTAAAGTGATGGAGTTAACTTAATTATCTCTGAATTCCTTTTCAACTCTAAAATTCTATGATTTGTCAAACAGAGGTATTATTTGACGATCAACAATCACTTTTAAAATCTGAATCATGAAAGTCTTAATGACTCATGATAAATTTACTTGAAATTTATTGTAAATAAGTTATTTATTTGAATGAGTAGTTTAAAATTTTTCAAGTAAGAACATCTTATGTTATTGCATTGAAGTGATATGAAATATGGTAAATGCCTAAAACCTCTTGTGTCATAATCATATTATTTTCAGATCTTTAAACCAGAATGTTTACTATTCTGATCCTAGCTATATATTATCTAAAAAACTCTTGCCCAACAATCAAAATCAGACTTAGGATTTTGCTTTTCTTTTTATTACACCATAAATCAATTTTTGGTGTATTCTAAATATTCTAATAAAAGGTAAAAGGAACTGCTTTCCAGAAATCTTCAGTGTCTTCTGAGTGAATAATAATTCTTTAATTCTGACCATATTGATATTCTTTGTGTTGTGTGTAAGTAACAAACTCTTCAGTGCTTTGCTTGCTAATGTGATATATTTGAAAATAAATTTTCACAAGCACTAAAGATTCATGGTTTTTTTAGTTAGACTGTCCACATTCTATGAACACAATTTATTGTGTTCCATTATTCAGTATGTTTTTGTGTGTTTTCTATTCAGAACATTAATACTGTAGAAGACATATGTGCCAGATGACTTCACCAAAACTTTACCTCAAATTGCTTTTGGCAGTTTCATTTGCTTTGAGTACATGATTGTCTAGTTTTGTGGGGCTTTTTAAAACATGTTATCTATGGTTCTCATAGCCAAGAAAGAAAGAACCATTATAAAAATAATTGAAGAAGGCCGCATCATATGAACGTATACATTTGTAGACAGATATTGTTTCGATTTCGTTTTTATGAGGTATGCCATTGAACACATTGCTGTTCACAGCCGTTGCCTTGAAGAGGCTGGCTGGTCCTCAGAGAGTCTGAGCAGGATGCCCGTGGCTGCCCTGCTGTGCCCGTGAGGCTCACCGTGGTCCCTATATCTCTCGGTTTTTCCTGGAGGAAACAGAATGCAACTCTGAATAGCCCTTCTAGTCACAGGCTGTGCTTTTCTGTGTGAGGAGAGTTTATGAAGACTTTTTTGAGTCATCGGAAGTAATTGGTCAAAAAGCAGGAAAATATTCTTCATTCGTACTTCTGCCGCATATTGGGGTAGTTTGCTTTTAAATGTTTATTTATGCTTTGTTTTTGTTCTGCCAAAGAGTAACAAAATGGCCCTTGTGATTCCAGTTCAATTATTTTTGAGGGAAACTGAAACCACTTCATCCCCACACTCAAAGAAAACGTTAAACTTTCAAAAGTAGAAGATTCCGTTCTGACTCCAAGTGGAAATCACTAGGCCTGGAGGTGGCAGTGAGCTATTTATTACTCCCAGAGAAACCCTGCGCTCAGTTAGATTGCTAAAACAAAAGGTATTGTAGAGTGAATGCTGCAGAATTTGGGACTGTCCCTGCACCTATGCTGCTTACCCAAACCAGCAGGCCTTCTAGCAGCCCTTAGGATGCTCATTATTTTTTTTAATTTTTTTTCACATTTATTTATTTTTGAGAGACAGAGAGAGGCAGAGCATGAGCAGGGGAGGGGGAGAGAGAGAGAGAGAGAGGAGAGAGAGAGAGAGAGATACAGAATCCGAAGCAGGCTCCAGGCTCTGAGCTGTTTGTTACCACAGAGCCTGACGCAGGGCTCAAACCCAAGAACTGCGAGACCGTGACCTGAGCCAAAGTCGGATGCTCAACCAACTGAGCCACCCAGGCGCCCCTGGGTGCTCATTCTTTATTAACAGGAAGTTAGTTGGAAGTTTCTCCAACATACACACTTGGCTAGGAAACCATAAAATTAGCCGGGGATGCCTATGACCAATGTAAATGTCTTTACTCGTCATTGTTTTACTTACAGAAAGACATAGCATTTATCTTTATTTAGTGGATGAAACATACCTACCACCTTCTCCCACCCTAGTATACAGGTTGTTCCCTCCTTGATCTCAGGAGCCGAGGGCAAGTGTTTATTTTGAGCCCACTGTCATCTCCCTTCTTGAACCACTTTCTCTGTGTCATGGTGGCAGCCAATGTGAGAGGCTTTGTAGGGAGTGGCTCGTTTTTCAACCCCTCTGTTGTTTGTAACTTGTGGTGCACCAGCCCTTTGTGGAGGAACCTCGACGGCCTGGTGGTGGTAATGGTGCTTGTTGTCACTGCTGCTGTTGTTATTGGTACTGTCACACTGACCTTTGTATTCAGCATTCTGCAGTAGTTGTTGTTTTGAAATGATTATAAGATAGGTCATTTAGAAAACTGACCTCGGGAAAGTAACAGTGAAGAACATGTTATACTGTATGTTCGGGATCTTATTCTTCACATAGGTTAGGTTGTGCTATTGATTTGAATATGAAGGTTAAATGTTGGATCTGTATGGCCGTATTTCTACTAGAAGCTGTTGAGAAGCTAGCCTCAGAAATCCTTCATGTGATTCATCGAAGGCATTTTTTCTGGAAGGCTCTGTGGAGATTACCTTTTAGAAAAAGGACTTCTCCCAAACTTCAGGTTTCGGGTTCTAATAAAAATCTCATTATAACCATCACACTGTAACAGTTTGGCTGTTTTCAATGAGGTAGAGGAGGGCGAGAAGGGACTGGTTTGTGAAGGGTTGCCACAAACCCGAGAGCTGCTGGGTTTCCTGCATGACTAATCGCACAAATTAATACCAGATCCCTAGTTGTTGGAGAGAATGAGGACTAGCAGGAAGCATGGAGAGTAGCAGATAAAGGATCTGTTGTCATTCATGTGTAGCTGTCCTAGATCTCACAGGTGCTCAAATTATACTGAAGGGTAAAAATGAGTTCTTCCTCCTTTTACTTACTACATGAAAGATGAAGGGGTTCTGTATAGAAACCTTTTTGTGGAAAGCACATTATACAGGCATATGTGTACCTAATAAACATACACGTAATGCATGCAGAAGATTTATGAACGTGGAAGAGAAATGGGAATGTCACGTGGAAACTTCGAAGAGGATTAGAGAGATAAAAATTTAAAATATTTTTCTGTTGTTCCAAAAAGGCTTAAGCAGTCATACTGCTTTTCCTTAATCTGCACTGTTAGGTGGTATTAAGTCCCTCTCGGGTCACTGGAATTGAAATTACCGCTCACAATCACGAAGAGTGACGGTCTGTCAGATGGATGCAGACTTGAGTGGTTAGAAGGAAATATCATTCTCCCATAATCCTGGCCACCAAAAAGAGACAGAAAAGAAAGCTCCCGTATTCTTCTACTAGTTCATGCATAGATGCACATCACTAAATGAAACCCACGCTTTCAGGTTTCCATAGTTGATTTTTGTAAGCACTGTGCCAACACACTGAGGACATTGAGTGTTGTTGTGTTATGTTGTGTTGTTTGTTTGTTTTTTCTCTATGCTGTGGGGACTGGCTTCCTCCTTGAAAAATTCTCCAACCTGAAAATCCCAACACCATTCCTAATGTTGAATCCCAGTGAGCTTTCTAGTAGGGGAATAAATGGGAAGCTGAAGATTCCTGGTACCCTTGCTTGTGTACTTTTCCTCCCAGCAAGGAACAAAAAAAAAATTCTGCCTGGCTGACGGGAGACTCCCATTACAACTTGTTGGTTTTGGCCTTTGCACATTATTTATTTAATCATTTTTCCTGAACTTAGGTTCATCTTTGCTTCCATTGATTGGAAATGCCGTTGGTTTCATACAACGTGACGTTGCATGGGTAAAACAATATGCGCATTTATTTTACCTTAAAATCACAAGCTGTTCATCACTTCATAATTTCCCATATCCCTTTGGGGTGGGGTTATATTCAGCAACTAGACTTAAACGTTTAGGGGTTCTTCAATGAAAACAACGAACTTTGGGGAGCCTGGGTGGCTCAGTCGGTTGAGCGTCCAACTTCGGCTCAGGTCATGATCTCGCGGTTTGTGAGTTCGAGCCCCGCGTCAGGCTCTAGCTTGGTGCCTGGAGCCTGCTTCAGATTCTGTCTCCCTCTCTCTCTCTGCCCCTCCTCCACTTGCACCCTGTCTCTCTCTGTCTCTCAAAAATGAATAAATGTAAAAAAAAGCCAAAAAACTTTTCTCACAGCATTATGAATGCCCCTTCGAGCACTTGTCAGGGCTACGATTTAGGACAAGTCAACTCCACTTAAAAACTCTCCCTTTCCCTTGTCCGATTATCTCTCACCCTCCTGTATCCTGTCCTCTCCTCCCCCCCCCCCGTCCCCCCCTGTGTCTTCCCCCCCCCCCCCCCCCTGCCCCCCCCCCCCCCCCCCCCACCGCGGCCTCTCCTCCCTCCTCTTCTCTCATTCACTGTCAGGAAGGGCCATCTGCGAAGGGCCAGTTCAGCACCACTCGGCGCCGGCAGAGGCTAGCGGCAGCAGTGGCTACAACAGTGAGTGGATTTCAATCTCAAGTGGACATTTAATAAGAATGAGAAACTGTCCAAGCGTCACCTTCCCTGTCCCAGTGGTGCCCCTTCTGTGTAGTGGCATCAACTGTAACCCACTCCCGTGCTGGCCTAGCTTTTGCATGCTCTCTGGCTGTCTCTGCATGGCAGGTGTCGCACATGGGTATTCGTGTTTGCGATGGAAAACTACTCCCTGATCCAGTTCTTCAACTGTCCGTGTAAGAAACCATGTAAATTCAAGGTTGCAAAACTGAGTAACCTGTTACTGATACGGAATTTCCTAAAATGATATTGTTATCTATCTATGTATTTATTTATGTTATTTATTTATTTTTTATTTCTTGGTCATACTGATATCAGAACCCCTGCTAACTAATTTCTGTTTTTCTAAGAAAAGTCATGTTACTACAGACATAAATTGTGCTTTTTTTTGTAGCATTGTGACTATTTGAAAAGGATGTGAGAATAAAGAAAAGAGAGGGTAAGAAAAGGTGAATTTTGATGTCATTTCTAAATGGCTACCCAAATTACACCTAGCGAGGGAAAATTGTTTTCTGGAAAGATTATTGAGCTGAAAATCAGAAAATACAGTGTGGAAAGGAGAAAACTACAAAGTTAAATAGTGCTTAATATACATATATAGAGACAGGTTGGTTTGTTTTGGTTTTAAGAGAAAATACGATGGGTATTAGGAGGATAGAGTAAGTATTGAAACAGATAAGGCAAATAACCAAAATTTTAAATTGAGTAGAAGCTGTTTAGAATAGTGAATGGTGCATTCTGAATAGAAAATAGACTATGTAAATACAAGAACCCTTTGCTGGATAAAAGCATATCATAATATTTGCTTACTCCTGACATCCTGTCAACTTTTTAAAATACAGAATACTGAGTTCATAGCAATCATGGATGTTAGGTTTTTCTGGCTATTAGGTAATATTTTCTGAATTAACAATAGTCTTGCCCTTGCTGATGGTGGAATATACTTGAAGGCTAGAATTGCTGAAAAACATGAAAAGGTTTTGGTTGCATTGTAAGAGACTGGATACTCATGCAAGGATTGTTGGTTTTCTATTTTTGATTAATAACTGACTCCTGCCTTATATCTGGGTGCTTAGCTGGATCTTTTGAGAGATAGAATTGCTTTTGATTATGAAATGAACCAGTGGCTTGGAGTTTATCAGGGAATTGATTCTTAAACTCAGTTTTGTGAACATTTAAACAAATCGGTGAAACTGATATATGATTAATCTATATCTTATGCATGTATGCATAATATGTGACACCATAACAGATTACTACAATAGAAAAATGTAAAATTAGGTAAATAGTTCTTAATCTTCCATTTATAAAATTCAGAAATCCAGATGATTATCAGAGAGAGAACAGTACCTCAGTATGGAAAGGAAAGGTCAGTCCTCTTGTGAAAATACCTGTGGTTCCTTAAATAATGTCCTTCAAGAAAGCATGCAGGGAAGTGATTGTGTTTCTACTGTGTTCATCTTTTTAACTGCAGATATATATATATATATATATATATACATATATATATATATATATATATATATATATATATATATATATATATATATATCCCAGTTTTCTTATACTCACTATATACTAGGATTAGAACCTATTTGAATAGAATGGGAAACAGAAAAGAAAAAGCTTTTAAAAGCGGAGAGTATTAACGCCCACCTCTCAGGGTAGCAGTGACCACAGAAGTTAAGAATAACTTCCAATAATTCCAAGCATCAAATGACAAAAGCTGGCGACATTTAGTAATTATTCAGAAATAAAGGGAGGAAATAGTTACTCTAAACCTTGTAGGATTTATAGCTTTGACTCCATAGCAAAGTATAACACCATCTAGCGGGACCTTCAGCTTGCTCCCTTGGCCCCCTCATTTTTATCTCAAGCGATCTGATGCTGGTGACTCTTAGTCAATGTTCCTCTGAATTCCCTGTCTTCCCTCTTCCCAGCACTAACTCATCCTATACATTTTGAGCGTGTCCTATTTTACCTAGAATTCTTCCAAATGACCCCTAGCTACTTACTCTCCCTCAGAGAGAAGGAGACCCATTCAAGTGTGTGGGGCCGCTGAGATTGCTCCCAAAGAAAAGTATACCCAAAGGAGATGTTTCAGAGATGTATTCTTGTTGGTTCCTAACACTGGAACTTGAAATGGTTCACTTATCACATCAGCCAGACCCAACAGAACAGGAGTTTGGGAAAAGAGACACACTGGCCCCTCCCCTCAGAAGAACACCGAGGGCCCCCAATGCGATCAGTTCTCCACCCGAGGCTCCCTGTACGCATGAGGCAGAGGAAGGACAGCAGGACACTTTCCACATTTGCTTCATCAGTTGTATATGCTTAGGATCTTAGACTGTGTCTTCCTTTCCTCAGTCATGTTTACCATTGCTGTCGTTCTGCTATCGGTCATTTCTCTTTTAACTTCTTTACAGACAGGTGTTCAAAGTACCTCCTAACACCCCCATTCCAAACTGCAGTTAGCTGGTACCAGAATGTTCCAGGATCAGGCTTCTTCCCCAGCACAGGATCTCAGGGAAGGCTTGGACTTCTTTCCTGAGCAGGGTGTAAAGTCTGCAGCCAGCACTGAGGATTCTGGGGCACAAACCATGAGACCTGTCGACAGCTCCCATCCCAGCCATCACTGACAGAAGACCTAGTTACCACTTCAGTTTCTGAATCCCATAATACTCAAATTGATGAACACAAAACTGAAGGGGCTGAAGAGGCATTCAGTTAGAGTTAGATTAATACATCTCCATTTGTATTCTCAATTTCACGTCATGAATGCTTCAGTTAAAATGTCCATTCCGTATACTTCTTTTAACAAAAAGAGTACCAATATAAACATTTTCAGCCAGAAGTATATAAAAATTAGGTTCAGTTTCCCAGGGAACTGTCTGATTGCAGTTGGAATGGAGCATTCTGAGTGCTTTTCCCTGGGGGCTATATACAAGATCATTTTTACTGTTTGCTTTTTAGGTGTTTTTGTTTGTTTCATTTTGACTGCTTAAATTACCAATTTAAACTTCCATTATGTTCAAGAAAATAAATGTGTAATGTGTTTTTCTTCTCAGCATCTTATTCCAACTTTTAATAGACAGGACGTTATCTCACGGACAAGTCTGAGCCCTCACTAGAATGTCTGGGCCTTTATTGCATTGTGGCCTCCACTGGCCTCCCTGCCTCCCCTCCTATTTCATGCCAGTCCTTGGAGTGTTGAGGGCACCTGGATGCAAACAGAACCCTTTTCCATGATCCTCAATGTGTTTCATTCCCCATCACCAAACACCACCATTTCTTTTTCTTAAGTGCTCTTCTAGATCTTTGTGTCCGGAAACCATCTCCTTAAATCTGAACACTCCCCGGTCTACCCATTTGCTCAAGTCACAGTTTCTCCCCATGACTTCCTGATCTCCACCAGCCTTCCCATGGATCTCTGTGTCCCTCCCAGAGGGCTATGGGCTTACTGCTCTTTCTGGATTTAGCATCCTCACAGTTAAGGTCAGAAATGCCCTTCATCTATCTTTGAATATTCTTCTACATCCTGTAGAGACATCCCCAAAAGACCTCAGTCATTATCACAGAGTTGCCTGCACAGGTTTCTAGCACATTATGGAACCCAAGGATTCTATTTTCTCAAATGGCTTCTCTGCCACTTTTATGTCTCTTCTCTGGAATAACCAGGAATTCTGATCCTGCCGAGATAAACCAGTTGTAGATGTGTCCCAACCCAGTGTAGCCAAGGTCCCCATGAAGGACAAAGTAGAGCTACTTGGTAATTCCAGGTACCAGATGCTTTGGATATCATATATGAATGTGCTTAGCTTAGCTGAGTTTAGGGAGAAAGCTTCATGCCCACTTCCTTCCCCAGTAAGTTTTGGATATCCTTTGAGATAACAACTCCTTGCCACTGCCATGGCAAAGCTACATGCAAAGGACCCCCTCCAGTCCCAGCTGCCCTCACACAGGGCCACAGACTGCTGTTCAGCCTAGGTTTTTTGGTTTGCTCCTTGTCTTCCATCTATCCTCTGTATCCTCAGTACACATGCACATGCTCCTTTTCCCGTCCTCTCTTCTCCTTTTTTCTGTCTCACGCTCTCCATCTCTCCCTCCCTCCCTCCCTCCCTCTCCCCCACTGTCTCTCATTTTCTGTCAAGAACTTTAAAGCTAAATCAAAATGTGAAAAAAAGGAAGTGGCTCTGATATACATATACATCAGACAAGCATATTTCCTGTTAGCTAGAAGGTGTGAACTACCCCTTAATTTGTATAAAATTCAGCTCTTGGAGGAGTCTAAAGAATGATTCTTGAAGACATCTGAATGAACATCTGTGCAGTAAGAATTAGGGGAGATTACTGGTGATCTGATTTACGGTAGGAATTGGTATTCTCATTTTCTAAGAATGTTTGGCCTATAGCATTTGTAATAGTCAGGTATAACCTTCCAGAAGGAGAGGGAAAGGTGCTTTGCCCCCACGCATCAGAAGGCTAGCCCAGATCCAGCATGAGCAAGAAAGTACCTCTAGCCATTTGGGAAAATCTATAGTAATATGACTTTTTTTACTTAATGTTTTTCAATATTGGCCAGTTCGTAAGCCACATTCATATGTGTAACAGTGTTGTATGTGACAAAGGGAAACTACAGTAATTTATTTCACTTACAAATATATTTGTAATAAATCAATTTCACTTACAAATATATTTTATATATAATATATATTTCACTTACAAATATATTTTAATAAATCAATTTCAAATTTATTTGCGTCCCTTTAAGCCATTATTGTATTTACTATTAAACTTATTTATGTTTTGTCTGATGGCCACGGAGCAAGTAAATCTTTCTGTCTAGGTGCCTCTTGAATTTTTACCTGTTCCGTAAGCTCCTGTTCTGGGCCCAGAAACAAGTGAGCATAAAAAGCCCTGTGACACGAGTACCCAGACTTTGTAAGAGAGTTCAGGCTACTGTTTCCTGCCAGCAATTTTTAGACACAACTGTATCGATGCCTGTCCTTCCTGTCATTCTGTAGCCCTCTCTCCCTGTAACGGGGAGAGGCCAGTGAGTCCACGGGCAGTACCACCTCAACCATGGGGAGTGAGGCTCTTTCCCACCACAGCCACCTGCAAATTAAGTGAGTCCTGAGTGTCTCTGCGTGTATCGTTGGAGAGGCATCTAGTATTTTGAAGAAGGGAAGAGATCTTTCCTGTGTAAGAGAATGTGGAACATGTACGGTTGCTTTTTTCTAACTGGTGTCTTGCCCTCTCAGGTCCCTTTCAGTGCTACCATGTCGCCAGTTCGCTTGCATTCCTCCAACCCCAACCTGTGTGCAGATATCGAGTTTCAGACTCCCCCTAGTCACCTCACAGACCCTCTGGAAAGCTCAACGGATTATACAAAGCTTCAAGAAGAATTTTGTCTAATTGCACAGAAAGGTAACAACAAACATAACATGCCCTTTATAGAAGCTCTCTTCTTTGGTGAGAGATCACCATTTACTCTCTCATCCTTGCCTAGGTGGTCATGGTAGAAAGATTAAATAGTGCATATACTGATTGGAGTTCTATATAAAGAATGCAGTGGGGTATCATGCCTGCCTCTTGGGAGTACATGCATCATAGGTTTACAGTTTTGACTGAACAAAGAAAAGTGTCATGAGTGGGGACAAAAAGGAGGAAAGACAGAAAGTTTTTCTAGGTAGGCCACCAGGACACTACTACTCAGCATCTTTTTTTCGGTGTCTTTTAGTTATCATTTCATACCTACTTGTGGGTTATCCTCACTTAGCAAGGAGCTCTGTTGGAATCTTTCTTTTCCTTTATTAAATAACGCTCATGGATTGTACCTTACGGTCTATAGTTCAGGCAGGGCTCGGGTAGGCAGTTCTTTTGTGCCATATGGCATTGCCTGGGCTCAGTGGTATTTGGCTGGAGTCTGGATTGGGCTGAAAAGATCCCAGGTGGCTTCCCCTGTGTTCCTGGCATGTTGGAGGGGTGGTTGCAAGGTTGCACATAACTGTGTCCCTCTTTCTCTCCATGGAGGCTCAGGACTCCAAGGGGATAGAATAGATGGGGATGGAAGCTACCAGTCCTGTTCAAGGCCAACTCTGGGATTGGGACAGTCACTTCCACTGCACTCTACTGCTCAGAGCCTCACAGGCCAGTTCAGATTGGAGGGGAGGGGAAGCTGACCCCACCTTAGAGTCACTTTTTTTAATATTAAATTTTCAATAAGGTGCGTTGCATAGGTTCAGTTATTGCCATCAGCCATAGAGAGCAGGGTATAATAAATAAGAGTCAGGGCAGTAGCTTGTAGGTGGATTGAGCAGTCCTATCTGTGTTTACCAAGAGCCTGGGTTCCAAATTACCACCCTCGCTTTTGCTACAGTATTTAAGTTTCAGTCACTCAAATTCATTTTTTGATCTAAGATAGTGCCTTCCCAGGCATTGTCTTTTAAAATGCATAATCTCAGGGTGCCTGGGTGGCTCAATCGGTTAAGCATCTGACTCCGGGTTGCAACTCAGGTCAGATCTCACAGTTCATGGGTTCGAGCCCCATGTCAGGCTCTGCACTGATGGTCTAGAGCCTTCTTGGGATTCATTCTCTACACCCCCCCTCTCGCTCTCTCTCTCTGCCTCTCCTGCCTATGCTCTCTCTCTCTCAAAATAAATAAATAAAACTTAAAAAAAATAAAATGCATAATCTCTTAGAGAAAGATATACATTTTGTTGTTTTCAGTCACTAACATCTTACTGTAAATTAATGACATTTATTTACCCTGGGGCTATTGGTAATAGGTGCTAAAATATTTTGAAAATGTGTGCTAAATAGAACATCTCAAGGGCCCAATAATGCCCAAGAGCCTGGTAGCTCAGGAAAAGAAGGGGCATGCACTGAGGGCATCTCTAGGAATGTTGAAGTCCACAAAATTTTATACTGTGAAACTATCAGCAAAGATGTACTATGAGATATTTCTTCAGTTCTGTAATCCGGAAACAGTTAAGCTAAATCATCTCTCCGCTTTTTTTCTGTAGATTTCCCAGTTGCACTTCTGTAAGGCCAACTCTCTTTCACCTGCTATTTTACTCCTGCTATTTTTTTTTAAGTTTATTTATTTTGAGAGAGACAGTTGAGTAGGGGAGGGGCAGAGAAAGAGGGAGAGAAAGAGAGAATCCCAAGCAGGCTCCACACTGTAAACGTGGACCCCAAGGCAGGGCTTGAACTCATGAGCCTCAAGATTATGACCTGAGCCAAAACTGAGTTGGATGCTTAACCAACTGAGCCACATAGGTGCCCTATTTGCTAGTACGTTTTTATTACACTTCTGAGCCAGATGCTAATTATGTCAATGTTATTTTCTGTACGTAACAGCATAGGATTATGGCCAGTAAAGCCAGTACCTTTTACTTCTAACAGCAGGGGCAGGAGGTGGTTGTAGGAGCAGGTAGAATGAGATAACAAATGTGTGAATTAAGTGTGTATAGCACAGCCTCTAAAAGGAGATGAATAAATTTGAAGATAGCCCCAGGAAAGTTTTGTGTATTCAGTTGCAGTCCTGAGGTTTTCAGGAAATCCAAGTTTCAACAGGATTTTAAAGCCCCTGTTGAAACAACATATTTTTTTCTAACTATGCTAGAAAAAAGGGCTTTTCTATGACTACTGGTTGAACTCTTTAGAAAGAATTATGGATTTTGAAGTGTATGAGAGTCTGCTTATAGAACTGCCAGTGGGGTTAATGTATGCCAGCTATCAAGTTAGTAACTTTAAATTGATGATGACTACAATATGGCACATAAATCAATAGATTCTGAGTCCCTTGTGATCCCACTGTTTTTCCCTCTTAATTCAGGCCAGTGTTTTTTGCTAAGAATTTCCACTTCTTTTAAAAACAACCATTCTTAAACAAGGAAATTCCTATTTTAGAAGACTGCATATTATAGAAACTGTTATTCTAAAGATAGGAGTTGGAAATTCAGCCTTCTTGTATTTCAGAATTAACGACAGCCTCAGATTTTACAAATGTAGGTTATTAGATGTACAGAAATGGGGGGGGGAGTTGTTTTTATTATTACATTTATTTTGGGTGTTTTTTTGGTAGCTGTACTGATATGTTTGACATATAATATTTCATAAGTTTAAGGTATACCTATTGATTTGAAACACTTGTATATTACAAAATGATTACCACTGTAGCATCAGCTAACACCTCCATCATGTCACATAATTACCATTTCTTTTTAGTGGGAAAACATTTAAGATCTACTCTCTTAACTTTGAGGTATGAATACAATATTATCAAATATCACCAAACTGGTATATTTCCAGAACTTATTTGTTTTAAAACTGGAAGTTTTACTCTTTGAAAGCACTTCTCATCAAGGTATTCCTGGCTGAGAGAGTAATTTAAGTATTATTTTCAAGTCCAAATCATTTCCTGCCTCGAAGAGAACTAGTCAGGACTTCTAAATCAGCCTGTTTTATTTTGGCAGGATTTATAAAATGTTCTTTTTGAGTACCTGCTTTCAGAAATAATTACTGGATAGTTCTAAATGATTTGCATGAGAATTCATTGTACACAGAACTGTTAATATTCTTATCAGCCAGTGCAGAGTAAAACTTATTCCTTTTTCTTCATAGGAATTATAGAATAATTTTTTAAATATCGATATTTAAGAATTAATATCAATTTATTTTGTATCCTGTTTCTAAGTCTTTTCTGGTAGGAAATGCTAGAATTTCCACCCTGATTAATTACCATTACTGTATTTGTTTTGTGTATCGATATTTTGAAAGATTCCATTGTAAGGCTAACTTGTATTAGACTGTAATGTCATCTTTCCAGACAATGTCTATACATGAGTTAAAGTGCTAAGAAATGTATCATTTTGTATATTCTTTCTGGATGCACTTGACCTTTGTTTCTCACTTTTTTCCCCACCCAGTGCATTCTCTTTTGAAGTCTGCATTTAATAGCATAGCTATAGAGAAGGAGAAGCTTAAGCAAATAGTTTCAGAACAGGATCATAATAAAGGCCACAGCACGCAAGTGGCACGGCTCCGGCAGTCACTGTCTCAGGTAAACGAGGGTGTTTGTTTCACTGTCTTGACACATTCCCCACCCTGTAAGGCAAGGATAAGGGTGGAGGTGGTCCATCATGGATGGCATGTTCAATCGAAAGTCCCCTAAGACGTTGCAGTTGCCTGATTAAATTTTTAAATTAAAGCTTAAATTAAACTTTTCTTGCAAAAAAAGTCAAGGTAAGAGCAAAAAAATCAACCAAACTTGCTTGTAAACATATAATTGCTATTTCAGCTGATTGAATACTTTTTGATGCTTCTCAGTGGTCATTGATAAGGCAGTCCCTGGTTTTAAAAGAAGAATCATGCATTTATACTTGGCTTACTCTTTTTAAAGTATGTTCTATAATATATTCCATCCAGTGTTCAATAGAACAGAATCTACTAAATCTTCCACACTTACTATTTTTTCTCACTTACACTGCATCTTAATCTGTTGAAAATTACTGATTATTATTACCTTTTGTTTTCTTTTCTGATTTATACTTTTAGGCTTTTCTTCCTATCTAACTTACACTCCCTGAAGCTAGACTCATATATTTCAAGACATATTGTGCATTATAAAATATATTATTTAATATATTCATTATATATTATTCAATATATATTATATTGATTAATACTAATCAAATCCTTATATATATCAAAGTTGATATTTCTGATAAAAATCCTTTAAAACTATATGTAATGCTTTTTTACACTGAGCAATTCCTCTGAAATAATTTCTTCATTCAGTCTATAACCGCACTTTTAAAACGTCCTTTGAGATCTCAATGTTGTTATGTGATTTTTGTGTGAGAACTCAGTGTTTATATAAAATATTGTTCACTTCCTGGTGCCTTGGATCAGAGTGAAGGAGCAAGCAAATCCTGGGTAAGTGGTTTTCCATGTGGATCAGCTCCCGCTTGAATAGTTTCCCTCCGTCCCTGAAAGTAGACTTGAACTGTCTCACCATGTTTTATGTACCTGAACCGTCAGCTAACTTTCAGTGTTAAGTTTCATGCTACTGTGTATTGTTACCTGGGCCACACTTTTGTTACCCGTAAAACACTGTCAGTTGAGGTGCATATTCTGCTTCCCGTGCAAAACTGGGGGACTCAGGAGCATGAGCATTCAAGCATTCAAAGCAGCAACTGTTGTGCCAGTCTGTGAAGGGGTTTCTTCATAAGCATATTTTAATGGTTTGCCTTGGGCTCCTTATGTCATGTATGTGTTGAATCCTCGGTCTGTGTTAATTGATCTTCTGAATCATTATTTTAAAGTATTACATATCAGAAAGATCAAGCTAATGGTTAGGTAAATGTACAGATGTCATCCTGTAAACATGTAAAATATACTTTTATCCCCCTAAATGTTGCAATGTTTCCTTTAGATGTATTAAACGATAGAGGCTTAGTGGTACAAGCTTATGCTAAGAAAAACAAGAAAACGTTTTTTTTTTTTTCTTTGCACATTTTTTTAAAATTTTTAATTGTAATTACCTGGTGCTCACCACAAGTGCACTGCTTAATCCCCATCACCTATTTCACACTTCCACCCCCCTGCCCTATTCATCACCCCTCTGGTAACCAACAGTTTGTTCTCTATAGTTAAGAGCCTGTTCCTTAGTTTGTCTCTCTCTCTCTCTCTTAGTTTCTTCCTTGTTTGTTTAGTTTCTTAAATCCCACATATGAGTGAAATTGTATGGTATTTGTCTTTCTCTGACTGACTTATTTCGTGTAACATTATACTCTGTAGTTCCATTCATGTTGTTGTAAATGCCAAGATTTCATTCTTTTTATGGCTGAATAATATTCCATTTGTGTGTGTGTGTGTGTGTGTGTGTGTGTGTGTGCCACATCTTTTTGTCCATCAGTTGATGGACACTTGCGTTGCTTCCATATCTTGGCTGTTGTAAATAATGCTGCTATAAACACAGGTGTGCATGTATTCCTTTGAGTTAGTGTTCTTGTATTCTTTGGGTAAATACCCAGTATATGACTGCTGGGTCGTAAGGTAGTTCTATGTTTAACTTTTTGAGGAACCTCCATACTCTTTTCCACAGTGGCTGCACCAGTTTGCATTCCCACCAACAGTGTAAGAGGCATCCTGTTTCACCACATCCTCACCAACACCTGTTTGTTGTTCCTTGTGTTTTTATTTTAGCCACTCTGATGGGTGTAAGATGATATCTCATTGTAGTTTTTATTTGCATTTCCTTGATAATAAGTGATGTTAAAGCATTTTTTCATGTGTCTGTTGGCTGTCTGTATGTCTTCTTTGGAGAAATGTCTATTCACGTCTTCTGCCCATTTTTAATTGGATTGTTTGTTTTTTGGGTGCTGAGTTAGGTGTATCAGTTCTTTATGTGTTTCGGATACTAACCCTTTATCAGATATGTCATTTGCAATTATCTTCTCCCATTCCATAGGTTGTCTTTGCCTTTTAGTTTTGTTGATTGTTTCAAAATATATTTGTTTCTTGCTTGCTTGCTTTTTTTGTTGGCAAACCAGAGAATGAGAAATAGAGATATGTTTTGGGGCATCAGATGAAGTTAGAAATGATGATAAAGAGAAATTTCTAAAGTGATTCATTTGTTCATTCATTTATTTGTTATATTTCATTTAATTGATTGTATATTAGGTATAGTGCAAGGTATGGAACACCAAGATGAAAGTAGCCCTGGCTGTGTTCCCAGGAAGCTTATGATCTGGTTAGTGAGATAAGCAGTATTTACTAAGGAAACAGTTAAATGGACCATGTGATAGTCCTTTCAGAGCAGCATATGGGTGGTGCAGATTTCCAGAGCTCTGGTTGTTCAGAAGAATGGGAGATCCCTGACTTCTAAGCAGAGCCACAGATCAGAAGGAACTGAGCCTTGAATGGGACCTAAATAGACAGCAACAGTTCACAAGGAAAGACCTGATGCTAACATGATAAAAGCAAAGTAAAGCAGAGTTACATCAATTTTATATTTCCTTCTCTTATCAAAACATAATTTACTTGCCTGTAAACTTAAAGTTAAAAGATTTTTGTTGGGTTGTTGTGGAGTTTTTGTTGTGGGTTTTTTTTGGGGGGGGGGGGGGGGGGCTGTTATATATTTATTTATTTATTTTATATATATTTTATGTATACATTTTTTTAACCAGAACACTCAATTTTATCCTCACAAAATGTAAAAATAATCTGGTACTATAAAGATAGTTTGTTATACCCTATTCTCTAGAGAATTCAGTGTTTCCAGTTGTGTGCCATCATAGCATTTTGACTGCGTTCACATTCTTGTGTCTGTCCATACTCTCCCATTGGGCCAGCTGTACCCTCACTGGCCATCTGTACTCATCTCCCCTAAGGCTGGATGGACTGTCTTTTGGAACCAACCACAGCTTTTGCTTAGGCATTTTAGCTTACTGACAGTTCACTCCTTTCTAGGGAATCACTATCCATGGCTAGTCCAGTGGAGAGAGGTATCTGCAGAATGGGAGTTAATTCATAGTGCCTGAAGCATGGGTTGCACAAGGACGAATTAATCTAGAAATAGCTAAGTAAGTGTGTGGGAACCAGCTCATCGAGGACCACACAGAGGAATTTAGATTTATCTCATCACTGCTAGGGAGGCCTTAAAGAATTTTAACTAGTGAGTGATAATGCCAGAAATTGAAAATAATAGTGTGTATATCTGTATATTAGAAAGATTACTCTGGTACAGTATGGAGGATGGATGGAATTAGGGCAAAGCCAGTTGGACAGTCTTAAGGTATTTGAAGTACCAGGTTGGTAGAAGGAGGGGATGAGTTTCAAAGCCTGGGGTGGGGGGGGGGGGAAGGGGGTAGAATCAGCATGGCTGGTTATCAGCTGCATGTTAGAGAGAGACAAGGAGACAGAATCAAGATTTCTTGTGTAACAGAGTAGTGACGGTTCTTTTCCCTGAGATTGAGAATACAAGAGAAACTGATTTTTCAGGCATAAATAGTGAGTTTTGTGGAGACTGAGGTGTCTGTGGGCCATCCATCAGACAATCAGATATATAGATGTAGAGCTCAGGAGAAAGATCTGGTCTAGAAAGAAGGGTGTGGATACCCTGGTACATCGGTGAAGTTGCAGATACTGATAAATCAGAACAAAAGAGGGTCAGTGGTGCTGCCATATAGAACATTAATAGTTAAAGGACATTAAAAAAAAAAAAAAAAAAAGAGGATCCTCTGATGGAGACTCAGGGGAAGCAACCAAAGAATTTAGATGGTGTCGACCATTGAGATCAGAGGTAAAGGCCTTTAAGAATCTGATTTAGCAGTAAACAATATATGGACTGAAAGTCATCCTTGAACTTTGGTAGTTGTGGTAGCTTGTTCATGTCATGAAGGGAAGGAAGCAGAGGATGAAGATGGGGGGGGAACAGTGAACTGATGGGGCCATCCTGGTTGACCAACTCTGTTTTTGCTGCCCCTCTTTTAACATGGCACTCAGAATTGAACAAGATACTAAGTAGCATACATTGAGACAAGTGTTCTGAGTATGTCCTTATGTTAGCATAACTTCACATTATAGTGTGATTTTAGATGACCTGAAGACAGCTTTGATCCATATTCAAGTGTCATCAGTTAAACCCCTAGATATTTTTTTATGACCAGTTAAGTCTCTCCATAGGGAGGGAAGGAGAGAGAGACTGTTTAAATAACTTCTTAAATAGTCTAACATTTTTAAAGTGTATTTTTTATTTGTCATAAGTCCTGTGTGATATATGTAAAAATTTCAAAATGCTGCTTTTCAATAAAGTTTTTAAGTATATCAACCTGGCAAATTCCATCATCTTTTTAGAAGGCACATAGCATATAAAATACATGAAATTAAGTTCTTTACTACCTGCTCAGCATAAATTGTTACCTGCCTTAGGCATGTAATAATTTTCAAGGCTGAACAGTATAATGAATTCCTCTTCCAAAGTGGTATTTCTTCCCTGATCTATGAGTACACAAAGGCATACATAATTCTGTTATTTTACCTCCATGAAACTTTAAAAGTAACTTTTACACCTGAGAAGCAGCACAGATGTTGGATTTGAACCTGTAGGACAGGGCATTGTATATGGTCTCTCTCCCTTTATAAATGACTTTATTTCACACAGCTATAATTTCACTATCATTCTATTTAATGTAGTATCCTGAACAACAAAATCAAATAGTATATAAGACTAAAGTAACTTCAGTACCCCAGGTTTACTATAATAATAAAATATTTGACTTCACTTGAGTCTATCCTTAATACATTACACTTTGACACTGTTACTAGTTTGATCTCTGGCCCCAGAATCTATGCACAGCTTATGTCAAACGTAGTGGGTGTTGGGTCCATTCAAATGTGAGTGGCAGAATATGACCCTTGTATTCCAGCTAGAATCACCATATTTCATTAAGTCAATATACCACAGATTGTTAGATGCACTATCATTATGTGCATTACTAAAAAAGAAAAACAAAAACTTCGGTCAATTAAATTGACAGTGCTTCCGAGTTGTTAAATGTAGGGGGAAATGTGCATCTTAGAATCAATGAAACATGGTACGTATGGACAGGTAAGCAAAAAATTGGCTTAAGGCACATAGTACATGATTAAAATCCCAATTGTAGTATTTACCATCCTTCCTGTCTACAACATTTCACATACACAAAATAAATATTCTGGGGTATTTATTGAGATAAAACTTCCAAGAGTATTCCTGAATTCGAGTTCCCTGAGACTTGGCAAAATTTGTACATGAAGATACTCTTCATAGAATTGTTTATATCTCTTTTTAGCTATCCAGTAAATGTAAATTGTTGTAATTTTGGACATAATTTGGTAATATTTCTTAAAGCCTTAAAAAGATTTTATCTTTGACCCTTTGGCCTGTGGCTGAGGAAGTAATGCTGAATGTAGAAAACCATTATGCATATAAACATTCAGGGCAGCATTACTTATTCTAGTAAAAATCAGTAATACCATAAGTATCTAATAATAGAAAATGATCACAACCATTAAAGTCATATTTGTGAAGAGTTTGCAACATAAAATAAATGTTTATATGCAAAGAATGAGTGGCAGGCACAGAAGTAAAGTATGCAACCATTAAATAATGTGGAAAATGTATAGGAAAAAGCTGGAAAGAAATATACCGCGCTACCAACAGTTGGTTGATTGGGTAATGAGGTATGAATTTAAATATATATATATTTTACTTTTTGCATTTTCCAAATGTACTGTAATAGCATGTACTAAAATTAAAAACACAAGGTAATTTTAAAGAGATTCCCAGGATTTGGTTCTTGATAGCTCTAGCTTTGACAGTTCCTGTACCGATTTTCTCACTCCTTTTGAACTAGTTCTGCTTTTATCCAAAGGATTTAAGTCCCTGATGATTCCATCTTGCCATATGTTTCATATCCTTCTCCAGCCATCAGGCTTCCATGTTTCCTTCCCAGAACTCACAGTTCTGTTCAGTAAAATGTATATGCCAGAGTCTCACCCAGTCGAAGGTAATTCTTACCCACTGTCTGCCAGGGTGGATGATGGTAGTTAATAGTCAACTCAGTAGGGATTTGGACACTCCGTCAGTTCTGGCTCAGGACTTCAAGATGGTCACTTCCTTTATAGATTAGGATGGAATGGTGTGTTTTTTGGATATATTCAGCTTGAATGTATGAAGGACATGAGGTCTGGGGAAATGAGAATACTTTATAGAGAGTTTTTGTGTAGTCCAAGCTCAGTAACCAAAACAAATGGTGAGAATAAGCATACAACCTGCCTGGTGAAGAATCCAAGGACAGTTCCTATGCCTTGGGGTGCTTCCTCCCTGGTAGGCCTTTGGTCCCACGTGCCCCTGATAGAGCAATGTTATCACTAACTAGTCTCCTTAGCTTTTCTTGCTCATTGGCTGGTATGAGTAGCTGATGATCCACCTCCTTTTTCCTTGCTTCTGCCCTGTTCATGATCCTTGGGTACATTCTGAACGTTGTTTCTGCCATCATCTGGGCTCTTCTATGGTAGTTATCACTAATAGTGTCATTTCACTGAAAATACCTATATTCCTCAGTGTTCCCAAGATTTCCATGATACCATTACAGAGAAAACAGTTGAGTTTCAGGGTGGCCCTAAGCACTGCCAGAGAGCACTGCACCCCAAAGCTCATGGCACTCAGCTGTAGCAAACTTCAGAAACAGTCTGTGTGATCAAGGCAAAAGGAGGAGCTGCCCAGGGAAGATGTGCAGAAATGGACTGTTTCACGCTTAGCTAGCTGTCTGCCTGCTTCCACCTTCTGCCGCTGGGGCTGCCAGAGTTGGAAGAGTATTTATGTTCATGCTTTCGGGGCTATATGACAACAACCTGCTTTCTACCACTGCATATGTATTATTAATAAAAACTTTCCTTTTGAACTTTTAGGTCACCCCCTATGGATATTGTGGCTACAAGTTACCTTGCGTGCCTTCACACACACCTGTAGGCAGAATTACATTTAATGAACATTGGATGAGATAAGAGCTTAAGTGAGAATTTAACAAAATATCCAGAGCAAACAATAGTGCAAGTTGTGTTATAAATGGCAAGCCTGTATTGAAAACTCCTCCTCTGAGGAAAACCGTTATTTTCCCCTGCCATTGAATTTTGTGCTGTTGTGTTGTCCAGCGACAACAAAAGGTGCCGTCACTTTGGAGAAACCCTCTGCAGAGATTTGTCTGAAACCATCAGGTCAAGACTATGATTCTGCAGTTAAAACCATCAAAGAGCCCATCACAAGCCTTCCTACTTACAAGACAGTAAAATATATCTGATTCCAAATATTTCAATAAACAAGACAACTTTCGATATACTTGTGGGCAAAGATATAATGAAAGAACAAATAAGCATAGGTGAAGTGGTCACAAAGGATAGAAGTAATGAGGTTTGTTTTTTTATTTTGTTTTCAAATACCAAGTGTCAGAGACCTTGCTCTAGGAAAAATGATCCTGAGCACTTTTGCAGAATGTAAAGAAGTTAGGACTCTTCCTTTAAAGTACATAGTTTATTTACTATAAAAGCGATCACATTTTATCTAACTAACACATCCCTGTTTTAGGAACTAGACACATATTTCCTTCCATCTGTAAACGTAACAATTGTAAGATCTGTACCCACCTTTAATCCATCAATACTTGGCAGCCCACCAGGCCAGGTGTGTTATATTTTACACATATTTTACAAGCTGGTTATAAAGACTTTAAACAAAAGCCAAAAGCTGTAAGTGAACAATTTTCTCCTCAAAAAGCCAAAGTCAGGTTGAAGGGAGAGAGGAAAGGCTGTTCTATGCTCCATGGGCAGAGACTGTGTACCACTCAATGCAAGTCAAGTTTAGCCACTTTGTAATTTATCCTGGTTGTTTTAATGGATACAGAGTTAGAATTATATTATGTTTGTATATGTGTTGGTTTGCTACATCCATACACTCCATATGAAGAAAGCGGTAGTCTGTTCCCTGGGGAAGATGCCTTCACAAGTCTGACATTTATCTTCCAGCTCGTAAGGCATCCACCTCCATCTTCTAATTGCTGATTTTAATGCGAAGCAAAGGAACTGGCCAGCATTTCGCTGGGCTTTGTTCTCCCATGCCCTGATCCTTGATGTAATTCCAGTTAGCTACATCTGTCTTATGTATATAGAACATGTTCCCATGCATTGATGTGATGACAGTACCTTTGTCCACAGGGCACCTGTAGGGAGACCATGCTTATGTAAAGCTATTCTCTTCCTGCCACACGTACTAAATTGTTGTGCCAGGTAGTGTTTTACTGATGCAGACTCTGGGTATGTTGAAAGTCGTGTGATGCTGATAACTTGGAGTTTGTTTCCTTCCGGTGATGTCTTCTTTATTATGCTTGTCAAGGTCTACACTGCTCAATGAAGGCACCTTTGGGTCTGTACATGAGTTAGTTCTTCCATACTGTCATATGCATGTGCTCCTAGGAAATGAAAAGACAAGTATTTTTTTCACTGGAATAAAATATAATTCTATAAATTAAAGTCAGGTCATTGTTCCTTCCATTTCCAAATAATTTTTAGGATAACTATCTGGCTCTGAGACAAGTTCCAAACTTTAGAAACTAGAACAAAAAAAAAAAATGGAAAGAATCCATAGTTTTTATCCCAGGCTGTAAAACATAATATATATGTGGTGGTAGATTGGGTTTGGATGTAATGGGCCTGACTCCAAAGGGGAGATAATTCCATGAATCATTTTTTTTTTTTTTTTATGAAATCTGTGAACTCTTTAACCCACTAACCTACTAAGCAGCAGTATTATTTTACCAAAAAAAAAAAAAAAAAAAAAAAGAATACCTTAATTCTGAGCCATTCATTTCCTTCTTAACAGTAGGATCTGACCTATGATGACTCCACAAATTATAGCTAAGAACATCCTAGACTTTGTTGTCTAATGTGTATTTGTGTGCTTGTTCTGCTTTATGCTTGCTTATTAACTTGAAATTACATGTGTAATTTTTGTTATTTTAAGGCACTCAACCAGAATGCTGAACTAAGAAGTCGGTTGAACAGAATACATTCAGAATCTATTATTTGTGATCAGGTTGTCAGTGTAAATATTATTCCTAGCCCTGATGAGGTAAGACTCATTTTTAATAGATGTCGAGTACTTATTTTATGGCATCTAATTCTACTGTATATTTGGGGGTGGGGGGTTCTTTTTTACAGTTCTTACAATGTTAAGAAGATTCTCTGCATAAGTATTTGTGTTGTTGACAGTCCAGTGTTCTTTAGAGTGAGGGATGTCCATAAGCTCAATATAATTTCTTCTTGGTGATCAGTGTCTATTTTTTATTTATATCTATGTTCATCTGATGCTACTGAATATTTAGTTTGTATATCTACTCCAGCTTGTGAATTTCCTGTGTCTGTCGCAGTCTTCATTTGAAATGTTCATTATCATCAAATGACCCATGAAATGTTGGGGAAAAAACATTTTTAGCTGAGAGGGTGCTAAATGCAAGTTTTCTTAAGGTTTATTTTGAAAGCCCTGTCTTAGGAAAGAAATCACCTAACCTTGCTACAATAATACTAATGATGCTATTGCAGTTACTAAAAGTGATGATGATAATTAATAATTAGTTGCTAACAGAGGTCAAGTGAATGAATGCTTACTGTGCGGTAGGCATTGTGCTAACAACTTAACGTGTGTTATTTCATTTGACCCTCCCAATGACCTCTGAGGTGGGTGCTATTATTATTCCATTTTTCAGTAGAATTTTTGAGGTATTAGTAAAAGGATAGAAAAACATTCAGTATTTGGGCTAGACTTAGTATATAATTCTGCTTATAACCCTTTATAAAATTATGATTTTATAACCATGAGACTTTATACTTTTCAACAGTAATATTAGAGCCTTATATACAGTAATATATGTAACAGGGTAAGGGTTTTAACTAATGTGAAGGTCATATTTACAGAAGCACATTTTACTAAACATCTATAGGTGCCAGGATTCTATCATCTAATTGCTTGGGATATGCCATCCCAAGACAGCTTCTCTTTTTTTAATGTTTATTTTTGTATTTTGAGAGGGAGAGAGAAAGAGTGAGAGTTAGTGGGGGGAGGAGCAGAGACACATACAGAGAGAATCCCAAGCCAGCTCCATGCTGTCAGCACAGAGCCCAACATGGGACTCGATCTCATGAACTGAGAGATCGTGACCTGAACTGAAACCAAGAGTTGGATGCTTACCCAACTGAGACACCCAGACACCCCAAGACAACTTCTTTTTGACTTAAATTTCCCACCCTATGTCCACTCACCTTCATGCTGATATCACATGATATCTGGTGATACTCAGGCTCACTCACCTGCTCAGAATCCAAAATTATTTCCAAAACTTGATCATTCAAAAATTGTTAAATCTTAGTTTGAATCTTAGTCTTAGTTTGAATCTTTCCAACCTGAAATGTGTACTATTTTACACGCACACGCGCACACACACAGACACACACACACACAGTTTGACTTACTGAATAAAAATGTAATTTGACATAGGTTTAATACTCTAGTCCTCTTATCTCATTGGTCAAAATCCATGATCAAATTGGAAAATGACTTCTATATTCTGTATCAAAAATTAGTTTTATATATTGTTTTCTTAGCATATCTAGAGGCTTCTACAAATATGTCTTGAGATTTAGTATACTGGTTAGAATATGGCTAGTAACAACAGATCTAGGTATATGAGAATGAACCTGTCTGCACAATCAAATCGGGGTATTGATAGGGGTTCAAGCTGTTAAACTCCACTTAATATCCATTGAGCATAGATCTGAAATCGAGTCACAGTACCAACACCTTTCAACTATGCCTTTCAGATTCTTTAGACATATTAGAAGAAAACTTATGCAATGGTCATTACTGAGTTGCAAGTGAAAATTACTTGTGGTCACCACTCTTTTAACATATGGTGTGAATTTCTCTAGAAATCTGGCCTGGCACATAATGGTCTAATTTCAACAAATAGGTTTTCTTTCAAGGGAAAAACAATAACAGCAAGTGCTTCTCTCCTCTGTAGGCTGGTGAACAAATCCATGTCAGTCTCCCCCTGTCACAGCAGGTAGCCAACGAAAGCCGCCTGTCCATGTCAGAGTCTGTCTCCGAGTTCTTTGATGCCCAGGAGGTGCTGCTCTCTGCAAGTTCGTCAGAGAATGAGGTAAGGTTTTTTGATGTGTCAACTCCAACTGCTTCTGATAATGAGTTTGGGTTAAAGAAAGTAAGACTATGGGACTTTTTTTTTTTTACATCATAATAAGATTCTCAAATTGTAGGAAAGCCAAAACATGTAAACTACATTGGTTCCCATTTACTTAATACTTTGGGGTGCTAAGTTATTACTTACTAAATTGGATGAATAAAAGGAAAGAATCTAGCATTTATTCAGACGCTCCTGTACAGTTTGTATTTCGGGGTAAGCAAATAGTTGATGGCAATTGTTTTTGTAGAAGGAAACTAGTTAAATGTAGAAAGAATGAGAGAATATGAATATCACCATTTATACACCTGTGTGTGTGCGTGCATGTGTGTGCACACACATACACACACACATACATCTTTGCCAGAGACATGAATTTGAGCTTCTTTATTATTATTATTTTAATGTTTAGTTATTATTGAGAGAGAGAGAGACAGAGCATGAGCAGGGGAGGGGCAGAGAAAGAGGGAGACACAGAATCCAAAGCAGGCTCCAGGCTCTGAGCTGTCAGCACAGAGCCTGACACGGGGCTCAAACTCACAAACTGCAAGATCATGACCTGAGCTGAAGTCGGACGCTTAACTGACTGAGCCACCCAGACATCCCAGATTTGAGCTTCTTTAGAAGGAGAATGTCTAACATGAAAAGATGCTCAATATCGCTCATCATCAGGGCAATACAAATCAAAACCACATTGAGATACCACCTCACACCTGTCAGAGTGACTAAAATTAACAACTCAGACAACAACAGATGTTGGCGAGGATGTGGAGAAATGGGAACCCTCTTGCACTGTTGGTGGGAATGCAAACTGGTGCAGCCACTCTGGAAAACAGTGTGGAGGTTCCTCAAAAAATTAAAAATAGAATTACCTTATGACCCAGCAATTGCACTACTAGGAATTTATCCAAAGGATACAAGAGTGCTGATTCATAGGAGCACATGTACCCCAATGTTTATGGCAGCACTACAACAATAGCCCAGTTATGGAAAGAGTCCACATGTCCATCAACTGATGAATGGATAAAGATGTGGTTTATATATACAATGGAATACTACTTGGCAATGAAAAAGAATAAAATCTTGCCATTTGCAACAACATGGATGGAACTGGAGGGTATTATGCTAAGTTAAATAAGTCAGAGCAAGACAGATATCATATATTTTTATTCATATGTGGAATTTGAGAAACTTAACAGAAGACCATGGGAGAAGGGAAAGGGAAAAAAATAGTTTCAAACAGAGAGGGAGGCAAACCATAAGAGACTCTTAAATACAGAGAACAAACAGGGTTAATGGGGGGTGAGCAGGAGGGAGGGAAAAATGGGTGGGCTTTGAGGAGGGCACTTGGTTGGGAGGAACACTGAGTGTTGCATGTAAGTGATGAATCATGGGAGTCTACCCTTGAAGCCAAGAGCACACTGTATACACTATTTGTTAGCTAACTTGATAATAAGTTATATTTTAAAAAGAAGGATAGGGGCACTTGGGTGGCTCAGTCGGTTAAGCGTCCGACTTCAGCTCAGGTCATGATCTCACGGTCCGTGAATTCAAGCCCCACGTCGGGCTCTGTGCTGACTGCTCAGAACCTGGAGCCTGTTTCAGATTCTGTGACTCCCTCTCTCTCTGCCCCTCCCCCACTCATGCTCTGTCTGTCTCTGTCTCGCAAAAATGAATAAATGTTAAAAAAAATAAAAAAAAAAAAAGAAGAAGAAGGTTAATGTCTAGAATATATAGTTGGGTAATTATGGGTTTTGGAGGTTACCACTGGCTAACATAAAAACTTTTTTGTTGTTTTGTTTTTTACTGAGGTATAATTTACATACAGCCTTATTTAGTTTCAGGTGTACAACATAAGAATCGATTTTTGTATGTATTGCAAAATGCTCACCCCAGTCCGTCTAGTTAACATCTGTCACCATGCATAGTTACAGAATTTTTTTTTCTTGTGATGAGAACTTGTAAAATCCACTCTCTTAGCAACAATCAGATATGCAGCACAGTGTTATTAACTATAGTTGACATGCTGTACGTTACATCCCCAGGACTTACTTATTTTATAATTGGAAGTTTGTACCCATAAAGGTTTTTTGGATTGTTCTTCATGCTCCTAAGTCTTGGAAACAGAGTTTTCCTTAATCATGTTGCAGAAATTGATCCTTTAACTGAAATTTAGAAATTTAGTTAAGCATACTTTGAATTTTCTTTTTTTCCCTCTTTTTGTCTCTCTTTCTTTTGTCTTTCTTTTCCTTCCTTCTTTCCTTCCTTCCTTCCTTTGAATCTTTCTTTCGGCATGGGAGAAGCAGCCAAAGCTCTTTCCCACACAGTTGATTAAAACTTTTGTCATTTGAGGTTGCAGATTTGGTACTGCATTTTTACAAAAAGGAAGTGAAATAGTTGCTAAATAACAAATAGTTGATAAATGTTATTTCCATATGCATAGAAAATAGATTGGAAGGAAACATCCTGACAATTAGTTGTAGTTGTTTTTGGATGTTTGAAATTATGAGCAATTTTAGAAACAAAAATAAGTGGAGAAGAGAAAGAAATAATGAACACATCTCACTTTTATAGTGGGGGAGAGGTAAAATAGAATTCTTGTATTGGGTACTGAATTTGTTACCACACCAAGCCATGCACCTGCCTCTCAGATTGCTAGTCATATGTTAACAGATTCACAGGGACTCCCATGTACAAGCCGGAGTACTAGTTTAATTATTCATAATGATAATTGATCAGATGCTATCAGATGGGCAGAATAATCATGCTTGCTGATTTATGTCTCTTTCCCTAAGGCCAACCCACATGGGAAGCCTAACTCTAGTCAGCACATTGCTTGGTGAGCAAGGAACCGGAGCAGGAAAAGTGATTTGAAGGAACCAAAGGCTGGGAGGGCTGCAATGTAATAGCCTCCCGCACAGCTTTGTCTCGGTTATCGGGCTACTCTGCCACATGGACGGGGTATTTGCGCATCTCCACACCCCCCAGGGACCACCATGCTGGAGGCATGCTACCAGCATTTTCTTTTCTGAGTCTCTCTTTTCTGACCTCCCGTTGCTGACCACCCTTCATCCGTCATCAGTCAGGTTACAGTCAAACTTGGCTCCATGTTATCTGAGCTCTGACCCATCATCCGATGACTTTGTAGCTTATCCCTCTGTAAGCAACCTAATTTCCCTATTTTCAAGTTCTTGGAGGCACACTGACTGGGTGTCCAAGTGCCACTTGTCACAGACACTGACAATACAGAAATGAAGAGGATGTGAAGCAGGTTATTTATGTCACAAGCCAAAGCAGCATGGTGGTACCGGCTCTGGGGGAAGAGTGAACCTAGTGGCAGAGGGAAGGATGGGGGCACACGGAGATGATGCATTTACTTTGAGGCATTATGTATTTATCAGACCTCTCAGTGGAGTTATCTGGCCAGCATTTGGGTATTCAAATCTAAAGCTCAAAGAGAGGGGTGCCTGTGTGAGTCAGTTAAGCATCCAACTTTTGATTTTTGGCTCAGGTCATGATCTCACGGTTCATGAGTTTGAGCCCTGCATTGGGCTCCGTGCTAAGCATGGAGCCTGCTTGGGATTCTCTGTCCCTTTCTCTCTGCCCCTCCCCTGCTCTCATATGCATTTGTTCTCTCTCTCTCTCTCTCTCTCTCTCTTTCTCTCTCTCTCTGTCTCAAAAACATTTAAAAAACAAAAATAAATAAATAAAGCTCAGAGAGAGAACAGGTCTGAAGAGAGAGCAAGAGTCAACTCAGGATCCACATAACCAGCTGCCTGTGAGACATTGTCACCTGCGTGTGCCACACAACCTCTCAGCATGTCCAAAAATGGAGTAATCAACAAACCCCTTACACACACACATATCCCAAGTGGGGAGAATCCTGCCCGTACTTCTCATATTGCTTATCTAAGTGCTCTTCTACCCAAGTGTTCACATCAAATACCTGGGTATTGGCCTTCACCCCATCTGCCCTACTAGGACTCACCACATTGATTTCCTCCTTGGCTCTGTAACATCTGTCACCTAAATACTACCAAATCCATACATTTTCCTACAGCTTCACTGCCACTACTCCGATTCAACCCTCCATCATCTCCCCACTGGATTACCTGATCAATCCCCATTACTGCTTTTCCTGCCTTCTTTCTTGCCCCTCTAATCCATTTTCCACTGGACAGCCTGATTAATCTTTCTGAAATGGAAATCTGATCATGTCCCTATTCTCCAGGGTCCTTAACATAACTATCTAAACTCCTTAGTTATCACACAAAGACTTTATAATCTGCTCTCTCTTCTCAGCTGCAGCCTTTTGTAATTTCTATTCTTCTGGGGCCTTTCAGGGGCCAAATATTTGCTAACTGAATGAAGGAATGCTTATAGCACTTTAACACATGGTTAATTTGAGAAACATCTGGGCATTAGCTGTCTTACATTAACATTTTCCATGAGTGGGAAAAAAATCTGTTTTGTGTGATATCTACCAATGCGCTTCATTTAACGAATGTTCAGCTCCTTAAAAAAAATGCTCTTCTTGCTCCCAGAATGATCTACGTCCTTTCCTCTACTATTAACTTGTTTCCACAATACTATATGCCTGGTCACGTATAGAAAAAAATATATATATATTTCCTGAATTCTTTTGAATCCCTAAGCTCTTAAAGAGAAATATTTGTCCCCAGGACTTCTTGACCATTGGGAAGAAAATGAATGTATATTGATTGTTTTATTATAATACTGCAGAGCCTTAACTTTATATACAAGATAATGTACATGGACCACAGCCAGACTGCCCAGCCTTAGCTATTCCTCACACATATGAGAATGTAGGTCTTACTCAGGGCCCACTGTCATTGTAGAATTGTTTTACATTCTACATGGACCATTCATTCTAGAAGGAAATGGGTATTGGACCATTTTTATCATGGATTAGCTTGGGAGGGATTAGAAATTCAAGAGAAATGGGCTGTTTATAGCTTTTTGTAGGATAAACATGAATGTTATCTTAACAAATGTTCAAACAGTACATAAGCATGCAACACGAATTTGGCTTAAGAAGGCATTTGTCTCCTCTAACATAATTAGGTGTGATTAGCTTTTTAAAGAGAAATCATGTGGAAGACTTTGATTTACTCTTTTTTTTTTTTTTCTATCAAGCTTAGGAAGGTGGCTTTCATGTGCCATGATGATTTAACCATCAGCTCTTTTACAGTCAATAAGAACTGGAAACCAGTTGCAGTGGGAAAATGTGAATCAGGAAAAGACTTTACTTTTAATTTTCCATCTTTATAGACTTGCTCAGTGTGCAAAGCAAAACCATCATTCTTCATTTATATATACAGTAGTTCTATCATTGTTATCCATAAATATATTAATCCTCCTCAACTTTAATTTTTAAAACATCAGCAAGAAAGCCTGAAACCTTAAAGGCAAAGACTGATTGATTTTATTATCTACAAATTTAAAACTTTTACATGGCAAAAAAAGAGCTAAAACCACATTAAAAAATAAATTTCAAACTTGCCAAATGCACTCTATATGACAAACTAAAAAATGTGTGAAAGAAAACAAGTTTACAGATTAAAAATAGAACTACCCTATGACCCAGCAATTGCACTACTAGGTATTTATCCAAGGGATACAGGTGTGCTGTTTTAAAGGGACACATGCACCCCAATGTTTATAGCAGCACTATCAACAATAGCCAAAGTATGGAAAGAGCCCAAATGTCCATTGATGGATGAATGGATAAAGAGGATGTGGTGTGTATATATATATATACAATGGAGTATTACTCGGCAATCAAAAAGAATGAAATCTTGCCATTTGCAACTACGTGGATGGAACTGGAGGTTATTAGGCTAAGTGAAATTAGTCAGAGAAAGACAAATATATGACTTCACTCATATGAGGACTTTAAGAGACAAAACAGATGAATATAAGGGAAGGGAAGCAAAAATAATACAAAAACAGGGAGGGGAGAAAGCATAAGAGACTCATAAATATGAAGAACAAACAGAAGGTTACTGGAGGGGGTGTGGGAGGGGGGATGGGCTAAATGGGTAAGGGGCATTAAGGAATCTACTCCTGAAATCATTGTT
>NW_026057584.1:54408771-54608084 GCF_023721935.1 Panthera uncia | reverse complement strand
TACAAAACAGATGAACATAAGGGAAGGGAAGCAAAAATAATATAAAAATAGGGAGGGGGACAAAATATAAGAGACTGTTAAATACAGAGAAAAAACTGAGGGTTGCTGGAGGGGTTGTGGGTGGGGGGATGGGCTAAATGGGCAAGGGTTAAGGAGGACACTTGCTGGGATAAGCACTGGGTGTTATATGTAGGGGATGAATCACTGGATTCTATCTCTGAAATCGTTATTGCACTATATGCTAACTAACTTGGATGTAAATTTTTAAAATTAAAAGAAAAATTTTAAGGAAAAAAAACGCAAATTTAAAAAAAGATAAAATGCAGAATTTAAAAAGAAATTTTTCTACATAAGGTAAATAGATACTAAAAAGGGATAGTGTTTAAGTGGGCGTAAAGAGATGGATGTTTTCGTCTGCTGCTAGTGAGAACAAATTACTACCATCTTTCCAGAGAGCAACTTGGCAACATGTGTCTAAAGCCTAAATGTGACCCATTTGATCCAGCAGTTTCACAGCTAGGAATAAATGTTAATGAAATTGCCAGACAGAATCACAGAAATAGACTTACAACGATGTGCATCCAAGTGTTGTCAGTAATAATAAAAAGTTGGAAGCCATTTTTTTTAAAGTATATTTATTTTGAGAGAGTCAGAGACAGCGGGATTGCGGGAGGGGCAGAGAGACAGGGAGAGAGAAAATCCCAAGCAGGCTCCACGCTGTCAGTGCAGAGCCTGACAGGGGCTCAAACCCACAAAACCGTGAGATCATGACCTGAGTGGAAACCAAGAGTCAGACCCAATGGACTGGGCCACCCAGCTGCACCAAAATTTGGAAACCATTTAAAGGTTGGCTAAGTTCCTTGTGTTATACCTGTATAATGAATTATGTTGACTTTCCAAATAAAGATGAGATGTATATTTATTATAATGGAAATATATTCAGAACACCATAACAAAGTATATAAACTGACCCCCTTGTTCAGTATCTAAAGATAAATGTATCAACAGGTTTTTATAGGCATTTCGAAATTGGGGGTAATATCCAGATGTTAGAAGTGGTTTCCACTAGGTGATGGAATTATGGTTCATTTTTATATAATCTGTTTACCCTCACATAATTTCTAATTTTTACAATAAGAATGTTTTGTTATATATGCAGAAAAAAATGTAGCGTTATTTCCATTTTCAAGACAGTAAGTATGCGTATCAACAGCTTTCTTTCTTTTTTTTTTTAATTTTTTTTTTTAACGTTTATTTATTTTTGAGACAGAGAGAGACAGAGCTTGAACGGGGGAGGGTCAGAGAGAGAGGGAGACACAGAATCGGAAGCAGGCTCCAGGCTCTGAGCTGTCAGCACAGAGCCCGACACGGGGCTCAAACTCACGGACCACGAGATCATGACCTGAGCCGAAGTCGGACGCTTAACCGACTGAGCCACCCAGGCGCCCCAACAGCTTTCTTGCCTACAGTAGACCCGTTGGTTATTCCCATTTCTGAGTGGCTCTATTGTCCTGCTCTGTTTTCTTACCTGATCCATTTCTAGCTCCCCGTATTAGTACATATGTTGCCCCTTAACTTTATCCCCATGCAAATTTTGGTTTCATTTTATGACATGTTTTTCTCTTATACAGAGGGGCGTAATTCTTGATTTCCCCCATTCCTGGATCTTCCTCTCTCACTCCTAAATAATCTGCCAAATTTTGTCCATTGTCATCAAATGTGGCTCTCAAGTAGCTTTACTTCCAGATCTTCACTGTGGCCGTCTGAACCTAAGCTGTCAGTTATCTCCTACGCAGATCTATGTAGTATCCTCTTAGCTGAGCTCCCAAAGGCAAAGCAGCCAGGTGTCTTCCTGAAAACTAACAGTGACTCAGTCATCCCCTTGCATGTAATAACTCTGTGGGATTTTATGGATCCCTTTATGTTGTCATGAAACGCCCTTCACAGTGGGACCCTCCTCCTGTTCATCCCACCCTCTGTCACAGCCCCTCAACTCCTGAGCATTCCTAGAATGGAATGTTTCCCTCGTGTTCCTTACCTGTGTACACTCTCCCTTCCTCCTGTGCTTCTTTCCTTTCTAAATACCTCTCCAACACCCAGTGCCAATTTTATTTCCTCTGAGCAGCCTCTCCTGACCCCTCTAGGGAGGAGTAGAAGCCCTCCTTTTTTTTGCATGTTCTTATTGTATTATGCTGAAATACACCTGATTATGTACTGGCCTCCCGCAGCCTCTCACCCCAACTAAGGCAGGGAGCTACTTAAAGACAAAGGCTGCTTTGGGGGCACCTGGGTAGCTCAGTTGGTTAAGTGCCTCTTGGTTTCTACTCAGCTCACGTCTTGTGGGTTCAAGTGCCACATCAGGCTCCACACTGACAGTGTGGAAGCCTGCTTGGAATTCTCTATCTGCCCCTCCCCTGCTCTTTCTCTCTCTCTTTCTGTCTCTCTCTCTCTCAAAATAAATAAATAAACATTAAAAAACATTTTTTTAATAAAAAACAAAGGCTGCTTTCGAGCAGTGCTATATTCCGGCTGATGGCACACACTCTCGCTCAAGTGTTCATTGCATGTGGGCCAAGCCCATTTCTCCCTGTGACCCAGGCTATTTATTTGGACAACAGTTTGTTCTTAATCATTTGATTTTTTGACCTTTTGAGATGAAACAAGAATTCTGATCCTTTCTGTGTGCTTTCCCTTTTTAGGCTTCAGATGATGAGTCTTACATCAGTGATGTGAGTGATAATATATCTGAAGACAACACCAGTGTTGCAGACAACATTTCTCGGCAAAGTAGGCATCCTTTGAGCTTCCAGGTTGTTCTGTCTTCTTGAGAACCCTGGTGATTCAGTGAATAATCATTTTCTCTCCTTGCTAATTGTTTCTTCAATACATTTTATGTTTGTACAATCTGCTGAGGTAAATGGTTGAAAAATCTGTTAGGTAGATGCTTAAATGAAAAAATTTTACTTCTTGCTTAAACCAAAAGTTTGAGTCTTTCTTATTAACTCTATGTACTTTTTTTAAAATTTGACTTATCTTTTCTGGACTATTATTTGAGTTTATTTAATACCTTGTTTAAAAAAAAAAAGATTATACGTTGACATTTTGTGCATTTATTAGCATCCCTGTGTTGAAATAATTCCATTCACTCTTGAGAGAGTATAGTGAAGGCGTAAGAAATGTATCACAATCATAATTATTTGAAAGGGTTATTTCCTTCCTAGATGTGATGAAATCAAAAAAGCGAAGTATCTTTTATTATGATTCTTGTCTTTCTCTCTCTTCCAGTCTTGAATGGGGAGCTTACAGGAGGGGCCTTCCGAAATGGACGTCGAACATGCCTGCCAGCTCCCTGTCCTGACACCAGTAACATTAACCTGTGGAATATCTTGAGGAACAACATTGGTAAAGACTTGTCTAAAGTCTCCATGCCTGTGGAGCTGAATGAGCCACTCAACACGCTGCAGCATCTCTGTGAGGAGATCGAATACAGTGAGCTTCTGGACAAGGCTTCAGAAACTGATGACCCCTATGAGCGCATGGTAATAAATAATAGAACAGCGCTTTTGAAGGATTCGTCAACCCTAGATGTGGACTAAGGCAGTATTCATTAGGATGGCATCTTTGGGTTTTGCGTAACACTCTCACCAAGCAGTTCGCGTAAATTGGGCAGGGCCTTAAAGTTCCAGATACCTCTATAGAAGATATATGCTTTGTGACTTATCTTTGTCATGAGTGTTTCTGAAGTTAGGAGGTAAAGGTATCACACTCCTTATAGGCCTGAAGCGTTACACGGCCTTGCTTTATTAGCTTTTCCTGAAAGCCAAGAGAGCCCATTTGTTCAAGAACTTGGGTCAGAAAAAATAGCCTATTTGTGCTCTGCCCCGGCCTCTACTCCACATGACTGTGGAAAACCTGACTGCCCTCTGGAAAGAAAGCACCAGCAGCCACGAGCCTCCTGCACATGGCACTAAGCTATGCAAATGACATAACCTATAAACTAGGTGTCAGAACCATTGAACTCTGTGACACTCCAAAAACTGGGTGACAGGTGAATGAAGAATACTTGGCCTCAGTTGCCTGCTGTTTCCCATCCAAGTTGAGCCTCATTTCACTCCTTTTTTTACCCATGAGTTTATGAAGAGCCTGTGCAAATAATAGAGAATGCAAATGCTGCCAAATCAGCCCCCATTGACAGGGGGGTGTAAAATCTAGAGGAATGAGGGACGAACAGACCTGGAAGTAGTCTCTCCTATATTATTTTCCTTTCTTAAATGTTTTAACAGGTTCTTATTGCTGCATTTGCAGTTTCAGGATATTGCTCCACCTATTTCAGAGCAGGAAGTAAGCCATTCAACCCTGTCCTCGGGGAGACTTACGAATGCATTAGAGAGGACAAGGGATTCCGATTTTTCTCAGAACAGGTAAGCCCAACTGGACTCAGTGAGGTTTCTGTGCAGAAACTATAAGAAGACAGTTTGACGATGAAAACGGCTTTTTTGATAAACCACTGCTTTCAGTGGGGTATGTTACCAGCTTCCAGAAAACTCACTTTGCTTATCTTTTAATGTATGTAACTTCTCTAGAGAGTGTTTATATAAGCATGAAGTCTTAAAGTGACCGATTCAGTAATTTACTTACACATTTTGAGAATAATTCAGTAACAGAGATGGATGAGTTGACTAGTTTTTTATTTGGGGGTACCCTGTATATGTTGCAAAAAACTTAATCATTTATAGAAGTTTTAACACTGATGACATTGCCTTCTTTTTTGCTTTTAATTACCAGGTTAGCCACCATCCACCCATTTCTGCCTGTCACTGTGAATCCAAGAATTTTGTGTTTTGGCAAGGTTTGTATTTCAATTATAACTTCAAAATCCAATGAAACAGTTTCTGCTTTCTAAATGTACATTATGCTCAGGTTAGATTTCTGCCTTTGGAACTCGGAGAATGTTAGTAATTGGTGTGGAGTTGAGTTTGAGAAATTAGATTTCCTGGCTTTAAATATGAAACCATCTGGGAGATGAAATTGTAAACGTAGGCAGCAAAGCCCTAGGGACAGCAGAGCTCCATGCCCACTGTGCCAGCTCAGGGCTATCACTCTACCTCATTATGCCTCATTATCTGCCCTCTATAATATGGAGGTTCTAACTGCTGCCTTCTTGTTTTTTGAGTGTGTTCAAGATCTTAACTGTGAAAGAAGTTTCTGTGGCACATCATCTATGGCCACAGTCTATTTAGATATGTAAACATTGCCCTGATTTGTGGTCTTTAACTCACTGAGGCTCAGGGATTTGAATTGAAGTTTCTACTTAACCAGAATGTTTAGTCACAATGTTACAAACTTACCTGAAATTACAAGTTTCAAAACCCCTTTTGATTTTTAAAGTTTATTTATTTTTATTTATTTTGAGAGAGAGAGAGAGTGCATGCGCATGAGCAGAGAGAGCGAGAGAGGGAGAATCCCAAGCAGGTTCTGCACTATGAGCTCAGAGCCCAATGCAGGGCTCAAACTCACAAACCACTAGATCATGACCTGAGCCGAAATCAAGAGTCAGACACTTAACCAACTGAGCCCCCCAGGTACCCTTCAAAACCCTTTTAGAAAGAAAACTATATACAGTTGACCCTTGAAAACACTGGGGTTAGGGTACTGACCCCCACAGTCTAAATTTCGTGTTACTTTTGACTCCTCCAAAAACTTAACTACTAACAGACTACCATTGACCAGAAGCCTTAACAATAGCATAAGCAGTCAATGAACACATATTTTGTATGTTATATGTATTATGTACTATGTTCTTATAGTAAAGTAAGCTAGAGAAAAGAAATTGTTATTAAGAAAATCATAAGGAAGAGAAAATATATTTATAGTACTGTACCCTATTGATCAAAGAAAATCTGCCTATGAGTGGACCCATGCATTTCAAACCCATGTTGCTCAAGGGTCAACTGCATATGTACGTTTAACCATTAAGTATAAATTGTTCCTTCATGTTTGGAAGGGAGCGTCATTGCTCACAGAATGCCTCTTCTCATATGCACTTTCTCAACCTGGAAACACACAAAATGATAGAGTACTATGACTGTATTTGATTGCAAAATGAGAAAATAAGTCATTTCTTGGTCATAACAAAGAGTTAGAAATTTTGTGGAAACCACACTAAGCTCCCTTACTTACAGTCCATCAAAATGGGGCCAAGTGGTTATTACAAATTCACAGGCAAACCTAAGTGTCCCCCAGTAACACATAAAGCCATCATGTGAGATAAACATCATATGAGCCCTGGGCCATATCTTAACAACCAGCATAGGAACATCTTCCTTAGGTTAATTTCATTTTCTCATAAATCTTACTTACTTTCTGTATTAGAGATTTTCTTTTTTTACTATTTTCCCAAATCATATAACTTTTCAAATCAATATGTAAATAAATCCATGGTATTGCCTTACTGAAATTATTTATATTATACATCTTATTTTTAACATGTATGTTAACTGTTTCCACCATTTAGTTAAGACTTACAACAACATTTATCTAGACATTAAAGCACAGTAGAGTCTATGTGTATATGTGTACGTGAATATTCATACACACATGTATATACACATACTGTTCTGAGTTTTTCCCAGTTGTATTAGTTGAAACAGGTAAGGAACATGTGTCATGGAGAAACATAGACAGATTTTTTTGGTTCACAGTTAATCTTTTCACCGTGGGCCATCCCCAGGTACTTGATATGTTAAATCAACAATATAGAATCAATTGTGATTGCAAAAGTTCTTTGTGGAATGTGGAGTGTGATACACATGTTAGGTTTTTATAGAATAAATGATTAGATATGGAATATATATTTCTTCTCTTCTGCCTATGTTGTTTAGATATCAGATGGAAAAACAAGTTCTGGGGGAAGTCGATGGAAATCCTGCCTGTTGGAACACTGAATGTCATGCTTCCCAGGTAGGTTGCTCTCATCTTCCTTTTGGTCTCTTACCTGCTTTTCTAAATCAGAAATGGGCCTTTGAAACTCTAGAAGGTGCCAACAGTCCATTTCTATGTATGCCCAAAGCTTCTGTTAACATCTCCTAAGTTTTGAGAATGGATCCCCCCACCAAAAGCAAATGAGGACTTTAGCATCTGTATCAAAGCTCCCTACTTCTCTCTGCTCATCCTCCGTTCATCAAGTCAATACCAGCCACCTACCTGTCCCAGTCACCATGTTAGTTTGCAGTTTACATCAGAGGTTCTTTTTAGCCACTTTTTTTCTATATAATATATGTTTTCACTTTTGAATTCACCTTAGATCCAGGGACTATTTCTAATGTCTAAGTTATTGAGGAAGAGTGATAAAATTCTTTTATGGTATTTTTCTAGAGGATATAGCCTATAAATTTTTTAAATTAATTGAAGTTTTCATTGAGGCCAAAGGCTTGATTGTTGTTTTGTTTCTTTCTTCATTTGGTTGGTGGTGTTTTGTTTTGTTTTGTTTTTTGCTTATTTAATGACAGAATTTGCTGGTGGATTGGATATGAAAGAAGGTGGGGAATGGGAAGAATCCCAGAACCACAAAATAGACTTTATTTGCAAACTCATGAGAAGAGTTTTCTCTCTGTATACACCATGGTGTATATAGAGTCTACATGATACCAACTCATAAATCTTCTTAGAAACTTAGAAGTGTTTTATTTTATTTTGAAAAATAGATAAATTTTATTAGCCTGGGTGGCTCAGTTGGTTGAGCATCCGACTTCGGCTCAGGTCATGATCTCGCGGTTCGTGGGTTTGAGCCCTACGTCGGGCTCTGTGCTGACAGCTCGGAGCCTGGAACCTGCTTTGAATTCTGTGTCCCCTTCTCTCTCTGCCCCTCCCCTGCTCGCTCTCTGTCTCTGTCTCTCTCTCTCTCTCTCTCTCTCTCTCAAAATAATAAATAAACGTTAAAAAAATTAAAGAAGAAGATATAGATAATGTGTAAACTTAAAGGCAATCTGAAGCTATGTCATCTCATTCCTTGGCAGAAACTCTGTCCCAGAATTTGCATTAGGTACGTGCTGTGATCATTAGTCTTTCCTCAAAGAATTATTCACATCTTTGGTCTTAACTCAGAGTATGAAACAATGTGCTGAGGATAATCTTACTTAAAGTCCCATCCTACCATGCCTATCTCCTCCTTCAGATCCTTCCACAGCGGCGCATTACCTGCACTGTGAATCCAGCCAGACTCATTGGGACATCATTGAAGGCTTTCCCTGCTCCACCCCATCCACCTTGCCAGTCTTGCCACCCACCATTCCCGCTCATGTGTGGCACACCACTGGCAGGCCCCCAGATACACCATGCTATTCTGACCTCTGTGGCTTTGTCAGTGCCTTTTCCAGTCTGCAGCACCCTCCTTTCCACCCTCCAAACTTAGACTGAACCCAGCCTTCTCTAACAAATCTTCCTTGATACTTACTGCACGTTCCAGGCAGATATAAGGACTCCCCTTTCTCTGTTCTCATGCTACTTCCTCATCATATTTTATTGTAAGTATTTGTTTCCATGTCCATCTACCCCTACCATACTGTTGGCTCCAAGAGAGCAAGACACAGGTCCTATTCAACTTGGTAGCTTTAGCACCTGGCCTACAGGAAGCACTGAAATGTTCCTTAAATGAATAAGTCATATCATAAATATCCTTGACTACATAGAAATGTTCAACAAAGAAATGAGAGGGAAAAGGAGGGAAGAGAGAGCTTTGGCCAAATAATATTCTCAGTAGTAGAAACAGTCATAAATATTTGTAACCTTCATTGTTTTTAACCAATGTTGTATTCTTCCCTAGGTATGGAGATTGCTATGTATGGAATAAAGTCACCACATGTATACATAATATTCTCAGTGGGAGGAGGTGGATAGAGCATTATGGAGAAGTAACCATTAGAAATACCAAAAGCAGTGTTTGCATTTGCAAACTCACATTTGTTAAGGTAAATAATATCACACAACAGTCAAGGAAAAAAAACAATATAAAGTGCTTTGTAAAGGAGAAATAAAACAGTTACCTTAAACAGCAGCAAGTGAATCTATCCTGTACCATTGATCCTTATGGGCATTTTAGATAAGAAAGCAGAACCTACTGGTAGAGTTACACAAGGCGTCTAGACTTCTGAATGTGTGGAGGTCAAAAAAGGCACCATCTCAAGACAGAAGAAATACCCTTTCCAAAGAATTTTCTTTTTAAGCAGCCAGTCAGCACCCATTAGGTAAAATTCCAGAAAACACTTCTTGCCTATAGCGAGTCCTCTGGTTTCTATTTCTATTCCTGCTTGATTGCAACACAGTCAAGTGATCTTATTTTAGGGAGCTAATTATAATGCATTTGTCATTTTCTGAGGATGCGTGTGGATGATAGCTTCCAGTCACCACAAGCTTATCCAACTCTGCCACTATTATAATCCAAATACATTCAAGAAAAAACATCACCTTTATTAACAGGAAAAGATTCCTGGGATAGAAATGCTTACACAATATCATTTTCCCTTCGTGTCTGTGGTCCTAAGAGGAACACACAGTACTGCCCTCTTGTTTAGGCATGCTACAGAACTCATCATGGTACAGAGATCCCACCAGCCCCTTTATCTTTTCTACTCCTGATCTCATTCTGTCGTGGCAAAAGCGGGTAACATATTGAAGTCTTAACACTCAAAAATGTTCTCTTAGTAAAATCCTTTGAAACTATTTGGAAGGTCATGTTATTAATTGGAGGTCTTTATTTTTACTCAAGATGTTTTTTGTGTTTTCCTTTTTTCCTTGGAAAAAAAAGCTACTCATTAGGTGGCTCAGAACTGAAAAGCCAGGATCATTAGTTGGCTCTGGTTGGGTGGTGACAGTAAATGTGTGCATTTAGTTTTGTGGGCCACGCTTGTGAGAAGCTTTGATTTAGGCCTGCCCCTAATATTTCCAGAGCTCAAAGCAAGAGTACAAATGGGGGCCCCAATTCCATATGTGTAAATATTTAAAATTTGTAGATCAAACCTACAGTCTGTCAAATAGCTTACATTCTGTTCTTTGACCTTGACAAATATGCCTTTTATAACAAAACCCCCAAGGCCAGATTGGACCCTTTAGAACTGTGAGCTGGAAACCCGGCAGCACAGGAGAACCAGACCCGATGGATGGCCTTCCCACTTTTCCCCCTCCTGCAGCTGGCTCTGTCCTGCCCCACAGGGGCCTTGGCCACACATGTGAAGGCAGTCCAGCTGCATGTCTGAGCTCTGTCCACACTCACCTCAAACACCACTGGCCACCCCTCAGGCCTAAATTCATACACTGGTGGTGGATGGTCTGCCCTTTGGATGAATGAATCCAAAGGAAAGGCCAGTGTGGACTGTGGAATAAGCTTAGAGTTGTTGGGAGGGGGAATTCTAGCACCTGATCTAGAAGGGGGCCATGGGATCCAGATGGGTAAATTCCCACAGACTTCTAGTCTCCCAGGGAGAAGCATGGCTGGAAGAAGGCCAGACCAGGCTTTTCCTGATGAAATTTAGCTATTTGTGCACACTATAAAAATTATTTCACAAATGACTTCTGCAGCATCGCCCATTGAAACTCATTAAAACCCATGAGCAAAGGAAAAATTTGAGATAGGAGGATCTAAGGAAGAAATTACTAACCTGTAAATTAATTTTAGGTTATTAGGATAGAAACAGAGTCTCTTCTGCCCTAGCATAGAGATTATCCCTTTCTTTAAAGAATGAAATCCTGCCTTTTGCAACAACGTGGGTGGAACTGGAGAGGATTATGCTAGGTGAAATAAGTCAGTCAGAGAAAGACAGATACCATATGTTTTCACTCATATGTGGAACTTGAGAAACATAACAGAAGATCATGGGGAAAGGAAAGGGGAAAAAATGGTTTCAAACAGAGAGGGAGGGAAGCAAATCATAAGAGACTCTTAAATAGAACAAACTGAGGGTTTATAGGGGGCGGTGAGGGACAGGGGACAAATGGGTGATGGGCATTGAGGAGGGCACTTGTTGGGATGAGCCCTGGGTGTTGTAAGGGATGAATCATGGGAATCTACCCCCAAAACCAAGAGCACACCATATACACTGATGTTAGCTAACTTGACAATAAACTGTATATGTATTAAAAAAAAAAAAAAAGATGGGTAGGGGGTGGATGGAAGAAACAGGTGATGGGTATTAAAGAGGGCACTTGTGATGAGGGCTAGGTGTTGTATATGTTGAATCACTAAATTGTACACCTGAAACGAATATTACATATAGGTTAGCTAACTGGAATTTAATTAAAAACATAGTTAAAAATTAGAAAATAATAATAAACTCATATCCCCACATCACACCACATACAACTAATTTGAGATCGATTATAATCTCAATGGTGAGTGGCAAGTCCATAAAGTTCATAAAAAGAAAAAAAAAGACTATCCCCATAGCTTGGAAGTAATCAAGATAATGTACTAGCCATACAGGTAAAAACTGATTACTCAAATTTCATTTAAAAAATTAAAAAAAATTAAGTTAAGCCAACTAACACTTAGAAAGCCAAACTTTCATATAAAACATTTTGAGGTAGATTTCTGGAAGTGATTTGAATGAGTAACTTAAAAGTTAAGAAAATTTTCCTTATGGAAATTATAGGGATTGGTGTTATTAAAGAGATCGGACGTTTTAATTGAGTTTGGTTTTTCCAGGTGAATTATTGGAATTCTAATGTGAATGAAGTCCAGGGGGTTGTAATGGATCAGGAGGGGAAGGTGGTGCACCGGCTATTTGGGAAGTGGCATGAAGGGCTCTTCTGTGGCGTGGCCCCTTCTGCCAAGTGCATCTGGAGACCAGGTGAGAGGGGTATGGGTGTCTTGCTTTAGGAGGGCACCTTGGGAATGTCACGTCTCATGAAGTTCCCCTCATGTTTGTTTTCTTTAATAGTGAGATTAAAAACGTAGATGCTTGGTGGGCCTGGGTGGCTCAGTCAGTTAAGCGTCTGACTCTTGGATTCGGCTCAGGTCATGATCTCACCATATGTGGGATCGAGCCCTGTGTCAGGCTCTGCACTGACAGCTCGGAGCCTGCCTGGGATTCTCTTTTTCCCTCTCTCTGTCTCTGCCCCTCCCCCATGCTCGATCGCTCTCTAAAAACATAAACAAACCGTAAAGAAAACCGTAGATGCTTAAGACAAGTATAGTTATATATTTTTACCTAACATATAAATTAGGTAAATCCCAACATTTGATAATAAGGAATTATAAAATTTAAGCCAAATCAGACGTGTGGTCAGAGATTAGGCTTCATGTAAAGTCATTTTAAATGTAATGCCCACATTCAAAAGCTAGGTGTATTTATTAAAGAATTCAGATAATTGAACTGTACAAACTAAAGTCCTTATTTATTCTCTGTTCTAATAAAACAAGGGAAAGCCTGCAAACATCTATAATCCACAAATTCAATAACTTAACCAGAGTAAGTGATCTTACTTGAGCGGCAAAAAGCTGCATTATGTTGACATTTAACAAAAAGACATCAAGAGAGTTCTGGTAATACACTAGCAATACTTGAATATCAAGTGTAAATGGAATAAGTGTCCACCTGACATTTATTTTCACTGGAATTTTGTCAGTTACTCCTAACTTTAAAATTAGTTGTTGGTTTTCTAAGAAGCCCCAATGAGTATTTAAATTTCCTGTTAGTAGAGTGGTCAGTTCATTCAATCAGCTGCTATTTATTGAGTAGTGACTATGCATCAAACTTTAAGAGTTTGGAATACATCAACGAGCAAAGCAGACAAAGATCCTGACTTTGAGTTTAGTTAAAAAGTGCCAATAAATATTAACGTAGACCTGTGCCTTTTTCTTTTTCCAAAAGGAAGTAAATTGTCAAGTGTTTCTCGTGAAGTCTTAATGTTCATAGTTAATCACCCTGGCATTTAGTTACCCAATTGAATATTTGAGGGAGAATCATGGCATAGTTTAGCTAGTGAAGACTATTATATGTACATAGTTTTATGTTAAAGACTGTATTTTATTAAATATATGAATCTACCAGTTCTGATAATTAACAAAATGTTTCCTATCTAGCAAAATACAGCCAAGTTAATGCACTTAAGAAAAATCTTAATCTGATATTTATGACTATAAATTTAGTATTAGTGTGGGTATTAATTAAGCACCTGGGTTAAGAAGTCAGCTTCTGCAAGCTTCTTCCTCTTTGCCACTCACAGTGGTTTATTGGCATCGTTCCAGGTTCCATGCCAACCAACTATGAACTCTACTATGGTTTCACAAGGTTTGCTATTGAGCTCAATGAGTTAGATCCTGTGCTGAAAGATCTCCTTCCACCAACAGACGCCCGATTCCGGCCAGATCAGAGGTGAGCATGGCATTGATATTTGAAATGGACACTAGATCATGGCACGGCGGCACTATAGATATCATCAAAGCTTATTTTCACCACTATCTTTTATTAATTGAATCATTCACTCATTCCCTCATTCGCCCTGCAGGAGTTGAGTCTTCTACCCTAGCCAGCATGATGTTCATGGGTGATCATAACAGATACTTAGCACAACAAAAAGGTTCCCAAAGAAGATAACAGTTTTTAACAAAAGGTTTCCACCCCCAGCCCCCAAGACACCAAAAGTATGCAAATTCACGAACTCTGTCTCCACTAAAACCTCCTCCAGTGTTTTTACCTCTTTGTTTCTGCTACTCTTTAACATGGAGTATGTTTTAACCTGAGGAATAAGAAGATAAGCTACAGAAATGCTTTGAGTCAAAGTCTCGTGTTTACCCAGCATGGTTTTGACCCCACAGGGTATGAGATGTACTCAAAATACAGTACCCAGTATTGAATGTCCTACTATTCAATTCTCTTATATTCCACCCCCCTCTCTAGAACATGAAGTCTCACTGTTTGACATTCACACTCATCAACACACTTTCTGTGTGCGTCATATTGAAGTTTGCTTCATTTTGAAATTTAAAGACAGGTTTTGTAAGTTGCCATTGGGTCTGCTTTTTCTTTTCGATTCTATTCCAATATTCCCTCACTTATGACTCCTTTCCTTTCTGTGGCCTTTTGTGATTTCCTCTACTATTATCTTTTCTTTTTTCATCAGTTTTACTCTCATCAATAAGACAGGGACACTCCTTCCCTCTCATTCTGCTCTAAAAGTAAATGGAGAGCAGCCAGCTACCATCCTTCCTGTGGGCGTTAGCACGTGTTTTTTGGATAATATGGAGAAAGAGTACATCTGGTACTTCATGTTGTCCTAAGCCTGAGAGAGCACAGAAAAGTCTTCAAGGCCAAACTACTCACCTTTCATTCCTAGCTTTACATTGCTGTATGCGATACTTCAGTTGGCATCCACAGCAAGTAATGTTAATTGGTGGGCGGTCAGACAGAGGTAGTGTGGCCTGGGGCAGGAGCCAGGGGACATGACTGTTCACCATGTTATATCCTCAGCAGCCAGAAGGTAATCTTATACAAAATGACACTTTTTTTTTTTGTCAGAAAAGAGGATACAATATTAAAGAGATAACTGTGTTCTGCTTAGGTTTTTGGAAGAAGGAAATTTAGAAGCTGCGGCAGCAGAGAAGCAAAGAGTAGAGGAGCTGCAGAGATCACGCAGGCGCTACATGGAAGAAAACAACCTTGAACATATACCAAAATTTTTTAAGTAAGTCGGTTCATTCCCCAACAGGTGCACACTTTGCAAATGATTGCCACAAGCAGTGAGAAACTCCAGGTGAAAAAAAGAAAGTGAGAGATAGTTTAATGTCCAGGGAACTTCAGATCAAACTGATTTTGGTCGCTTTGGTTTCGGTAGTGAAAATATTGAGCCAGATTTTGCACTTGTGAACAGTTTGGAACCATAAAAATAAATTCTCCTCAACAGCTCTTTTCTTTTCGTGGGCAGCAAAAAGGCTGAGAGTCTTGTACAAAAATGCTATTTGTCCTTGAACTACACCATTTGGAATGGTGGAACCTTGCTTCCACCCCCTCACTCGGGGCCACGATGGGACCCCCACTGCCCTCAGGGGCATCCTGGCTTCATTAGTATTTCATTTTATTTCTATCATACGGGGCTTATGTCATTTAGATTTGGCCTTTCTATGGTGTGTTCACGGGTGATTATTACAGGATTATTTGCAGGATCATGTAGACATCACACAGAGTAAGCTGTATTTTCCAAATCCGTCTGTGGCCCTCCAGAGCCAGGCCGTTATCAGCCCAGAATAAGCTCATATGCTTTCAAGGTGCCATCTTGTGACTGTTCTGGGGAGGAATGCAGCCATGCCCTGCATGGCTGTTCTGGGGAGGAGTGCACCCAGAGTGTCGAAGGTGCACTCTGGGCGTGAGCCTTGCCGAGGCTCACGGAGCTACTGTGGTTGTATACTTTTCCCCACAAGTGAAGCACAGACTGTTCTTGTGTGGGACCTGAAGCTCTTAGTACAGTACCTGCACGTGCTTTTTTAGGCACTGTTCACTTTCTAGCCTTGCCTGGAAGTGATTTATTCATGCCCTTAACCCCTCTCCCCAGGACCCCATCCACTTCCATTTCAACCAAACAAGAGGAACAAATATAAATGAGTTTCTTTTTGGTCAAAAATAGTCAAGCCATCAATAAGCAGATAGGAAACTAACTGGCTCACGAAGTACCACTTATACATACACATCTCATCTACGGGAGAGGGTCCAATTACCAGGTCATCTTGATGTGAGTGGAGTCTAATGTCGGTTTTTATATTTCCACAGAAAAGTTATTGATGCCAATCAAAGAGAAGCCTGGGTTTCTAATGATACCTACTGGGAGCTGCGAAAGGACCCTGGGTTTAGCAAAGTAGACAGTCCTGTTCTTTGGTAAACTGGGAATGTAGAGCTAGCCAACATATCACGCTCTGAATGAATAAATAACTATGCACAATTATGTTTCCTAGAGCTCCGCGTGGTTTCTGGGTCGACTGAAAACCGACCATTTGCTTTTCTATTCATCTTTATAATGGACTTTCAGAAGTGCATTAGACAAGGCCCCTAACCACTTTTGGATCCTTTCTGTTTTGCTGCAACCATATCCCTTAAAAAACATCCACGCCCTCCTTGAAAAGCAGAAAAAAAGGAGCAGAATATAAAATCCAAAGTCTGAAGTGTCTGTGAAGAAAACAAACTGTAACTGGTGCTTAAAGCTGATCCAGAGAGTTAAAAGCAACATGACGTCTAAACCACACGTTTGGTCCTTTGTCTGGAAGCACCATCCTGTCCTCAGAGAAGCTCCTGGGCCATGGCAGCTGGTCAGCTCAGACTTCGAGTGTGTCTATTTGATGTGGTGTACTTGTGCTGACCTTGTCAAAAAAGATGTGATACTTCTCAGAACCTGTTCCATCTGTACGCCATTGTTCATGCCTTAAGAAATGCAAAGATGTACAATAAATCATTTTTTAAATGTGTGCTCCTAGGTTTATGTGAAGGACAGCTCTTTTGAATCATGGCATGATTCACTTTCTGGGATCAGAACAATTAGGAGACTAACACATGGATTTTTGCAAAGTAAACGACACATGCTTTACTTTGATCTGTCGGCTACTGTATCATATATCCGAAGGGCAAGAAGGAAAAGGTGTGCTCAGTAGATCTCTGTATTCACATTGCTCGTCAAGTTCCTGTCCTGCCACCCGATAATAAACCCTCTTCGACCTAACCTCACAGTGTGCCCTGTTATTTGGCAATATCTGTATTTGATTTGAACACTTGGCATCAGTGTTAAAACCCTAGAAGGAAATAACAAAAAGCATGTGGCATTTTGTGTGGGCTTAGGAGTTACTGTAAACATAAACTGTTTCTGAGTGGAGCACAATGTAACCCCCATGTCGAGCTTGTGCCCAGCCCATTGGCACCGAGTGGAAACCTGCTGGGAACAGAAGCAAGAATACTAGGGGCTTAGTTGCATTGTTTCAATGAGTTCTATGCAAAATCATACTTTATATTTTCATCCAGTGATTCTGTGTAATACATAATGACATATTAGGCATCTATCTTGCCTTTGGCAGAGATAGAAAACAAGCTCAAGAGTTTATCCTTCCCAACAAGAGGGCGGGGGAGGGAGGAGGGAGGGGCAGAAATTCGCTTTGCATACTTCAGGATTTGGGTTTTTTTCCAGTATTCAGAGGCTTTTGTAAGAAACTTGCATCAGTGTTCCTGAGTTTCTGCACGTAGATGACTATATAAATGCCTGTATGTTTAAAAAAAAAATCTCTTTAGAGATTTTCCTAGAGAATTATAAAATTACATATATTTTATTCTTAGAGTCTTACCATCGGATTTTAAGTGTTACTTTAAACTCTGATAACAAGGTTATTGACATTTTACATTTTGTTATGAGGTATTGATTGTAGTGTTCTTTCTCCTCAGCAGAGCATTCTCCATAATCCACTCTCAAACCAGAACTGCCACGGAGAACAGAAGGAAACACTCTGGAGTCTCCACTAGGTGGAGCCGTGTTTTAGTTCTGAAATCCCTCCTTCCATCTGAGTGCCTGTATCCTGTGTACCCTATGGTTTTAAGTGAAATTTCCTTCTCAAGGGCGCCTGGGTGGCTCAGCTGGTTATGAGCCAGGTCATACTTCGGCTCAGGTCATGATCTTGCGGTCCATGAGTTCGAACCCCGTGTAGGGCTCTATGCTGACAGCTCAGAACCTGGAGCCTGCTTCAGTTTGTTTCCCTTTCTCTGCCCCTCCCCAACTTGTGCGCATGCGCTCTCTCTCTCAAAAAATAAACATAAAAAGTGTAATTTCCTTCTCAAGTAAACTCCCTAATCCATCACCAGATGTATGCATCCCACTGAAGCAACACCCTCCCTAGGATTCTCAATGCCTTTCATTCCCATTTTAAATCTATAGGTGGCTTGCCTCGAGATAGTAAAATTCTTCCCTTGTTATTGATTCTTTTGCTACGCATTCATCTTGACGTCTTTTTATCAACATCCCGAGCTACATGCCTTTCATTTTAATTAAAACGTAATTAGAATTCGGTTGTCTTCCCCATAGGAGTCTGTTCACCCACAGTTGGTAAAGCTTTAAATACCATTTAAAGTGGTTCTGGTCTGTACTTACTAGCACTTTCCTGAATAGTCTCAAAATATTTAGCCTAAAAATAAGAAGAGAATTCTGCAAAGCAAATACACTGCAAATAGAGAAGTAGGAAAATGAGGTGTGACTGTGGATGTATCCGTTCACGCAGCTGCAAGAGGACTCAGGACCCACCAGGGAAGTGACTGCTGTAACCTAGCATTCAGGCTGTAACTGAGAAGAAGAATAACCACCAGAGAGGACCTTCACTAGATAATAAGTTCAGGCTACAAATCAGATAGGTAAATGTTCATCAGAGCTAACCTGAAAAGCACTACAATGTATAATAACACCTTGCATTGAGAATCTCTTTGGAGATTCAGATATCCTTAAACTCCCAATTCAAGTGATCAATTCAATTTCAGTTAATATTCCTGTAATGCCTCATTCACAAATCTCCCTATTAAATGTTCATGCTGATGTAATGGCCTCACTCCCCCCGCCCCCACTTTTTTTTTTTTTTTACTTTTTACTAATACCATGGTTTTAGAATTGTGAGATACATTCAGTCTGGAATTTTCATCTGCATAATTTGGGGCTTTTGAGACTAGTTTAAAATGCAAAAGGAGAGAATAAATATTAGATCATTCCTGATGTAACCTGACTTATTTCTTAGAATTTTATATAAACCTTTTGTGTTTCAAGGGTACTTTTCTTATTTGTTTTTCCCTAAAACAATCTAAAATAGAGGAAGACTTAATATATCTTTATACCTCCCCTGCGATTTATTCATAAGCTGCTTCATCTTTTTGAGCTGGTCATTAAGGAAAGCAGTAATAAGTGATGATGGTCCTGTGGATGCGGCTAGACTGAACAGATCAATGGCACACGCCAGCACTCAGAGGCCGGCTAGAAACTAATTATTTTGCTCCCATATGCTGCCACCCAGGGTGCAAATTTACTCTCAGATTTTGCTGTTATTGTTTTTTTTTTTTTTAATTAAGTCATTGTTTTTCATGGGTTACTTAAAAATACCGCATAATTTCCAGGCAGTTGTAAAAATAAAACTCATTTAAGATACCTTTTAATATTACTTACCAATTTATATGTGACATAAAAACTACCAAATCTATTTTCTGAGTAAGAGGTACCAAGGGGTCGTCAATACACAGGATGCCTGGTTGTTGATTTTCCAAACCTTTTGTTCCTCTTTATTATTCTGGTCCCCGTGCCTTTCAGCAGTCCCACTAATCAATCATTAGCTCCTGCCCCAAAGAGCACTTGGAGGGCAGGGGTTAAAGAAGAAACTGATCAACGGTTTGCTTAGTTCTGGTTACAGCTGTGGCTGGAGATGACTTTATAATACTAATCTAATGTAAAAATTTGTTATTACAGAAATTAATTATCCATCTTGTCTAATCTTGTTCCCTATCATCCTAGATAATGAAGTGTTTGTGGGAGTAGAGCTCCTCACACACCAGAGGGTGTAATAAATGTTTGCACTTGGCTCAAGTTGTTATATAATGAATGTGGCACAGTAAATAGAGTTTGTGTACAAAATACTAGTTTATTTCTATGGGAGCCATTCTGTCCAGGATATATATAATGTATCTAATTAAACAATTATGAATCTATTTTGTGCTCTAGAAATGTTCTTTTGGGGGGAAGATGGAAAAAATGTAATTGGAGCTAAGATTAAGCTAAATTTTGTTGGGGGTTGTTTGTTTTCAAGACTTCCCAGTCATGTAGAAATACTGCTTATCAAAACAGGATTAAATCCTATAAGTTTTCACTGAATTTATTTTGTAAAGTTGATACATTTAAATTGTACATTGCATGAATCATTCTGTTAAACCTGACTTTGTTTAGCTTTAATACATAACTGAGAACATACCTTGCATACTCATGTGAGAACATACCTATGTGACTGAATCATAAGACCTTTCTTGCAGCCTTCGCTATTAGAGAAAATGGTAAATTGTTTAAGGGGTTAGTTTTAATTCCTTCCAAATGAGATCTAAAAAGGAGTTCTTTAAAAATCATTGGGATGAAATAGGGCGCCCAACATTTGAAGCAAACAAAGCCCCATGATTAAGGCAACTTACAGATGATAGTTACCCCTCTGTTACATGCATCTTTCTGTTTCCTAAAACCACTCTCATTTTTTTTCTTCCTTCTCATCCTGACATAGTGAGGGACAGGGATACACATGTCTATTCTTTTGCACTGTGTCAACCGAGTATGGGGAAAATATGCAATATGTATGCACAATTGCAGGGTAATATATCAATCCTGAAACCCCTGTATTTAGCCTCTGTGGAACACTATTGAATGTTTGTGGATTAAAAATTGCCCCGTAATTCCATAGTATTAGTTTCCTTGGCATCTTCAGATTGATAGGGGAAAAAACCATAAAACAAGAATGTCTTTATTTTCTGCAATTTTTTTCTATTATACTTTCTTTCTAAATATAAACTAGGACTATTGTGATGAGAGGAATGTTGAGTTTTCAGAAAATGAGGCATAATTCTATTTGAGTTCACCTGTTTCTTCTTCCTTTAAGTTCAATAAGATAAGCAACAACTTAATACTGTTAGAGAAGAATGCTAAAACCATTATTATTTTTAACGTGTTTTTTTTGTTTTTTTTTTTTGTTTTTTTTTTGAGACAGAGAGAGACAGAGCATGAACGGGGGAGGGTCAGAGAGAGGGAGACACAGAATCTGAAACAGGCTCCAGGCTCTGAGCTGTCAGCACAGAGCCCGACACGGAGCTCGAACTCACGGACCAAAGTCGGCCACTTAACCGACTGAGCCACCCAGGCGCCCCTAAAACCATTTTATTTTAGGCACCAACTTCCCCACACCCTCTAGTTATCCTCATCTAGTTAGTTCTTTGAGAAATGGTGTGGTTGCTGGAAACTTCCTTCAATCATTTCAAGCTTATTGAGGTGTCACTGACATAAACTTTACATACATGAACAAGTAATTTGATACATTTGATGTATATGTACACGTCACACCTTCACCACGATCATGACAATGAGATCCATCACCATCAAACCTTTGCGCTGCCCCTTGATAATCCCTCTCCTGCTCCTCCCCATCCACCACTCCAAGGAAATCATTGTTCTGCTTCCATTACTTCTTAAAACCCGGATATTTTCTTGTATTTATTGCATCTGAGGCTTTTCTAGAAGGCTGTGGTGCACATGGGGAGATGTGTGCCTCCAAACTCCTCCCATGCCACTACCCCAGGATCCAACATCAAACAGTAACACGTTACAAAAGATCTTAAGTTCTAGGTCAGTAGCCCAGTAGAAATTCTAGATTTTAAAGGGAAGACAATTAACTATCTTTCATTTCAAAATAGCAATGTAAGTTACTAAATTCATTTCCATCTTCAGAGAGGGGGCCAAAATAATGGTAACACCGAAGTTGTTGGCAGTACTGTGGGAAGCATTTTCCTCTTGTTTGTAAGGAACGACTCCCCGACAAAGCCATGGGAATCTAGAATGACTGCTCTTGAAATGATGGCATCTTAATGATGATGAAGGAAGTAGCCTTTGCTGATTCATTTATTATTTGCCACCTTAGCCCCACTTTTGAGTCGCAAACATTTGAAAGCTCCAGTGTTCAAGAAGGCTGCCTTTCCATCCTTTCTAATGCACACACTCCCCATCTGGAGATAAGGTTGTTAAACTCTCAAAAAGACATGGAAATGAAGTAGCTGCAGTCCAGGGAGCTTCCTGCCATTGACAGCCCTGCAAGCTGAAAGCTTATTCCTGATTTCCTGCCCCTCAAAGCCTGTTGCTCAAAAATAGAAAACTGTTCCAGAGACTATCAAATACAGCATGCTTGACATTAAGTGCTAATGAGGAGTCAAGAATGAAAAGAAGAGAAATGGAAACTGAGAAAGAAAATTAGGCTCCCTAAGTGACGCAAGGGTCATGCTCCTTGGGGGTGTGTGGATGGATCCCCGGAGGCCAAGTTATCGCCTTGGATGTTTATCTACACACAGATTTCTGAGCTTCCCTCTGAAGATTCTGAGTCCAAAGAGCTAGAGTATGGACCAAGAATCTGTATTTTACCAACCACCTTTGGCCCCCAGGGAATTCTGAGGCAGATGGGAAAGCTCCATGAGCATGGGCTGGCCTAACCCCCCACTCCCTGGTCCCTGCTCCAATCTCAGGATCTTGTTTGTTGTCTGATAGTGACGTTTGGGATGCAATAAGAAAATCTAGGAGGAATGAAAACCAACTAGAGCTTGGTGACTTGTGACTCTGTCATGTGTGGCTTTTTGTCACTTTGATGACTTCTGTCCCAAGGCCAGTGCTGTGATATGGAAGTGGGGAGGAGGGAGGACAGAACCCTGAAACCTGAAAGATGAGACTATGTTAAACCAGAGACCATCGAAGGGTATTCTTGAAGCATTCTAGCCAGCCCGGATAACCAGAACTTCACCCTTCAAAGCCATGGCTCAACCTCTCCTACTCACCTTCCATTTCCCTCTTAGACCTGGCTTATGCCTCTAAGGGAAGTTGTAAAATTAGGCTGATGGTATGCTCCTGGCTGGTGGAAGCCGCAAGGAAATTCTGTGGTAAAGCACGCTCCTGATTACCTAACAGATTTTCCTAGCTACGTAGAGCAGCAAATTCTTCCTCCATGTCAGCTTCTTCCCTGAAAATAATATATTTTTAAATGTTTCACTTGAAAAACCTCCACTGTGAAATTACTCTGCTTATAATTGGACATGTAAAGGCCATAGTCATATTGTTAGTTGGCATACGGTCATTTTGAGATAGAAAAATTAAATTTTATCTTATATGAGGGATAGACTTTCAAGCAACTTTCTACAGAAGAATAGCTTGTAGTTCAATTTCCTAATGAACAAGTAATTACTCACTGAAGAATATTGTCTAATCTGTGCCACCTCAAAATAAGAATTGTGCCTCTTCAATGAATGTTGTATACCAGAATGTTACATTTGTAAGAGCACAGGAAACTGAATAAATTTTAAACTGCATAAAGAGACTTGAGTTTTGTGTGCAATACATTCTAATGACCTTCTCACAAAAGGCATAAATATCTGTATCTCCAGGAGGAGACTTCAAGTTGGATATGAAGAAAATTGAATACTTACTCTGACTTCCATTTCTAGCTTTTTTCATGTGGTAACAATGTAGAAACTGTTTTCAAATCAAATTCTGGAACAAAGGATTTCTCCCTGAATTTTGAACTTATTTATATGAAGATTTAGAGAGCTGGTTTCAGGTTTCTATTTTGTTTCTAGCTTATAGAAGTAAAACTATATATGGTTCTTAAAGGTTGCAAGGAACTCAAGATCTCACAGATTCGTTTTTTCCATTGCCGGGCTCTTGAGAAAACCACTAGGGATTAGCTTTTCCTCATCCAATTGTCTTCCCTCAGAAGGAGAGTGTTCATAGGGAATGCTTTCTGTCACTGTTGAAAGCCCTGCCAAATAGTGACAGTGTATTTTGCTTTTAGTCTTCATACACATTGTAGGCAGAAGATTTATCATTCTTGACCTCCAAGTCTCTAATTTCTTATCAAGAGGTGGAGGAAGAAATATTTTCAGAGGCAGTGTCAAAGCAATATACTAAACCTTTGGTCACTAGAATCCCTAAATCAATTTCTTAAAAATATTGGCAGCCTGCCTATTTCAATCCTGCTAGAATATGTTAAGCAGATAGGCCCTGGGGTTTCAATAGCCCAGTTCACTGTGGAACGTTCACGGGGTAGTGCCTTATCCAGACACTGTCCAAACACGGAGATGTGAGGGTCTCATCATGGCATTTCCAGGGGATGGGGTCCTAGGATTATACTGAGAAACATCCATGTGGTTGGCAGGAATGCACGAAGAAATCTTTCTTCCTTGTGTCCTTTTCTCCGTACATACCAGAAGCTCTTAGCTTGGAGAGATGGAGGGAGGAAAAGAGAGGGAGAGAAAGACTAAGAAAATAAGAACTCAAGATCCCAAAGAAATGCCCCTCCTCTTGCTGTATGTAATAAAGCAACAGGAAAACAAGTTGAAAATAAGTAGCAAAGAGACACAGTAGATGAGACTTTTAGTTGCATAGTTTGTGATTATATAAACATCACTTTCCTGCTCCAACTATGATATCATGCCAGAGAATTAACCTCTTCTGAGTACACATAGTCCCAGTTACATACACTATTGCTGGTTTGTAGGTAGTGATTTCTTGGTTTACTTTTAGCTTCCTGGGTACAAAATTTAGATGCAAATTGGGATAAATACAAATGATCACCTAACTAGGCGGCTACAGGGCATCTGAATGCATGGGAGGACAGTAGGGCTGGGAGCTCTCCCAGCATGGCTTTTTAGATCAGCAATGTTCAGGTTTGTAGGATCAGCCCCGAGAGTTCAAACTCATTTTCTAAATTCCTCACAGTCCTACCAAACACAGTTAATGATATTTAGTGGAACATTCTAAACTTATTTTGTTCAGTGAAAAAGATGTTTTTCCACAAATAGTCTAGCTACACTGATGAAAATGCCTACAGCTAGCATTGTTAGAACCCCTTAGATTATTCATTTAGACGCTTTATTTTTAATTTGTTAGCATCGGGGACAAATCCTGACAACAAATCTATGTGAGTGTTATTATCCATGCTTTAAATTTGACAATTCTGGGAGAGCTTATCTATCTCCAAAGTACTATCTCACATTATACTGTCTTCTCAATAGATTTGGGGGAACCATAAGAGAGAATTTTTCTTTTTTCTAGCCAGTGGGGGAAATTTGCAAAGCTGCTAATTTATGGACACTTATGATTTTAGAGACATCCTAAACTCTACTTCTATAAGTTACAATTATGAATTCTCAAAACCGTAGGCCTGTAGATGTATGAATTTCCTATTGGTGCTCTGATGAATTACCATAAACTTAGTGGCTTAAAACAATGGATATTTATTCCCTTACAGTTCTGGAGGGCCAGAAGTCCAAAATGAGACCTACAGGGCTAAAATCAAGGTATTGGCAGAGTGGGTTTCTTTTGGAGGCTGCAGGGGAGAAATCCATCCCTTGTCTCTACCAGTTTCTGATGGCCGCCTGCGTTCCTTGACTCATGGCCACACCTCTCTAATCTCTGCTTCTGTAGTCACACTGCCTTCTCCTCTTGCATAGTCAAATCTCCCTCCTTGCTTTTATTAGAAAACTGTGATTACATTTAGGGCGCTCCCAGATAATCCAGGATGATCTCCCCATTTTAAGATTTCTAATATAATCAATCTGCAAAATCTCTTTTGTCACATGAAGTACCATTCACAGATTCCAGGGATTAGGACGAGGACATCTTTGGAGGGCCATTATTCATCCTACCACAATGGATTGACCTAGCAGGAGGAGGTGAGTTGCAAAATGCAAATGCAGAGGAAGTAAAAAACCTCTCGCTAAATAACATAGAATTTAATAGTTGCTAGAGTTGAGACATCTAAAATGATTCTCTCACAAATCTATCATCTTTACCTAAACCAGTGCTTGGCATGTTGTAGGTATGAAAGAAATATATATATTTTTAATTTTTTTAATGTTTATTTTATTTTTGAGAGAGAGAGCACAAGCTGGGGAAGAGCAGAGAGAGAGAGGGAGACACAGAATCCAAAGCAGGCCCCAGGCTCCAAGGTTTCAGCACAGAGCCTGACGCGGGGCTTGAACTCACAAACTGTGACATCATGATCTGAGCTGAAATCGGCTGCTTAGCAAACTGAGCCACCCAGGGGCCCCAAGAAATATTTATTGAATGAATGAATAGATGAATACAGCTCCCCTTGGAGATTGCAGACAGAAGAAAATGAAAGTCTCTGTAGAAAATAACTTCAATTTTTTTTTCATTACATTAAAACCAAATAAATATGTTTGAAAACTTTTTTGTGAAAAGGATTTTCCATTTCCACAAAAGTGACTAAATCTGCTCATTAAATGGGAAAATCAAATAGGTAACCATCTGGGATGGGGGTCATCAGTAAGCATCGATCCCTGGGTAGACTCATTCAGTGAGGCATACACCTTTAAAGATAAAGAAAGTGGGAACACAGTAAACCACATTTTAAATGGGACAATTCCTTAATAATGGCCTGCCTCTAGGCTTTTCTTTGGGTTCTCCATCATACTGTACTGCATCTGGCTACTACTTTAATAACAGTGGGTGACTAAAGGGGGCGCCTGGGTGGCTCAGTCGGTTCAGCATCTGACTTCGGCTCAGGTCATGATCTCGCGATGCGTGGGTTCGAGCCCTGCATAGGGCTCTGTTGACAGCTCGGAGCCTGGAGCCTGCTTCGGACTCTGTGTCTCCCTCTCTCTCTCTGCTCCTCCCCTGCTTGTGCTCTCCCTCTCTCTCTCTCAAAAATAAAAAAGCATTAAACAAAAAATTTAAAAGAGTGGGTGACTAAAGGTATCATTCTAAATTTAGACTCAGGTCAGCACAATGGCTGGACAACTTCAGCTGTTTCAATTGGTACTAAATGGATCTGACTTTGGAATAACCAACTCCCATCCCAATTAAATCCTGGATTAAAGCAGTATGAGAACCAGACTCCTCTAACATACTTAACTTGAAAGAAGAACCGGGGCACCTGGGTGGCTTGGTCAGTTAAGCGTCTGACTTCAGCTCAGGTCGTGACGTCCCAGTTGGTGGGTTCCAGCCCCACATAGGGCCCTGGGCTGACAGTTCAGAACCTGGAGCCTGCTTTGGATTTTGGGTCTCCCTGTCTCTCTGCCCCTCCCCCACTCATGCTCTGTTTCTCTTTGTCTCAAAAATAAATAAACATAAAAAAATAAAAAAGAAAGAAAGGAGAAAACGTGTGAATTGGAGAAGTCCAGTTTGTAAATTATAAAATGCTTCTCTCAGCCCTCCTCTCTAAACAAACTCACTTTCTATTCTCATTGACATATGAACTTGTTGCCTAATGAGCCAATTGAGATAAAAAGGTCACCCCCTATCAATCTCACTCTTGGGGAGCAGAAGGAAAATATCACAAAAGAGCCAGTATGAATTTTAAATAAAGCCATCATAACTGAGAATATAAAGATAGTATGGAAACTCCCTGGGAACAAGTGTATGCCTGTACACTCTATTGACGGCATTCTTACACAAACAAGAATTGACAGGGAATGTGTGTTCTGTGCTGAGGCCACAGCCAGGAGTGGTTCATGTCAAGCAAGTGGCATCTGTTGTCTATCACCAGCAGCAGAAATCTGAACAATTCTGCCAGTACAAGTGGGTTTTGTTTTGATACCTTGTTAGTGAAACGGAAGTACTGATGTTTCAACATAGTGGGTTTTTCCTCTTATGTTTTCCCCTTAGCAAAAATCTAAACAAGGCAAGAGCCTTAGAAAACAGTGTTGTACTTTGTCTTGTTCTGTTTTATCTCTAAAACAGAGAGAGCATGAGCGGAGGAGAGAAGCAGAGGGAGAGAGAGAGAGAGAGAGAGAGAATCCCAAGCAGGCTCCCGATGTGGGCTCGGCACTGAGACTTGGTGAGGAGTCAAAACATGAAATAGTATTTTCTGTTTCTCCGGAAATTTGATGAAAAATATATAACTTGAACAAAATGTTTATCAACATTTGTCATCCACCATGGGCGATTTCATCCATCATGAAATCAATGACCACATTGTGGAAGTAAATGAGGACCATCCAAATGAGAACAGAAGCCATTTATCCAGAACTTGGTTTCACAAGGGAGCCACCATCACTTGTGTTTGGCAGGAACTGACTCAAAGGCAGACAGGGGAGTAGAAAAGTGCTATATTGAAAGAAATGTCAGATATGCTTAGATGGAAAGCTGTTGGCACGGGCAAGATGGAAGCAGGCTCACTAGAAGCAGAGCTTGTTTCTCTTGGGAAGCATGTTTGGCATTCTCTGGTCCTCAGTTGGAAACTGAGACAAAAATACAGAAGCCGAAGCCATTGACTAGGTCCTGACACTTCTGGACCGATTGAACCAATGGCTGCAGAGGTTCTGGGTGAGAGCTCTATTGTCATATGTGGTCTGGCCATTGTCTGTTTGTACTTTCAGTCTTTCAACATGAAAACCAGAATGTTAAAAAACAAAACAAAACAAAACAAAACCCCAGAAGGTTTAAGTCTGCTGAAGAGGCATCAGCATAGACTTAAAAGTTAGTTGTTAAGAACATTGTACCTGAAGGGGTGCCTGGGTGGCTCAGTCCGTTAAGCATCTGACTCTTGGTTTCGGCTCAGGTCATGATCTCACAGTTTGTGGGTTCGAGCCCCACGTCAGGCTCTGCGGTTCTGTTGGGCTTCTCTCTCTCACTCTCTCTGACCCTCCCCCACTCACGTGGGCTCTCTTTCTCTCTCCAAATAAATAAATAAAATATACATATTATGGTCTATCAAAGAGAAGCAATTGAAGATGTTAATAATCGTAAATAACCTGCAACTTCAAAGAATACTGTAGGCAATTTTAAGTGAAAAAAAAATTATGAGACCATACTAAAAAATACACACTTCAGAAAATGCCAGTGACACAATTTTAGAAAGAGAGATGTTTAAGAAACTGATTAATGTACACAAATATATGCCAAAAATAATTATTCTGATGGATTTTTAATGTGCAGATAACCAATATGAAGACATTTTTAAATTTGTTTTAAAGTATTTAGATACATATTTTATTGTAGAAAAAATGTTTATAATTTTTCTGGGTTTTTATTTTTAATTTTTTTTAACGTTTATTTATTTTTGAGACAGAGAGAGACAGAGCATGAGTGGGGGAGGGTCAGAGAGAGAGAGGGAGACACAGAACCTGAAACAGGCTCCAGGCTCTGAGCTGTCAGCACAGAGCTTGACGCGGGGCTCGAACTCACAGACCACAAGATCATGACATAAGCCAAAGTCAGACACTTAACCGACTGAGCCACCCAGGCGCCCCTCTAGGTTTTTATTTTTAAAAAGATTTTTTTCTGAATGAAAATTTTAAAAATTTTTACAAGTTTTAATGTCATAGAAAATACTTTTTATAATAAAAAAGACTGCATAAACTATGCACGTAGAATTTAATGACAAATATGATTTTAAAAATTAAACAGAGACATTCTGGAAGTAAATGCACAAAAATATCAACGACGATTTTCTTGGGCTGGTAAGATTACTTTTTAAAAATTGGTTTTGAATAAAACTATTTTATAGGTCCACCAATATAATAAAATGAATTTGCTGGTCAATAAATAAAAATTTCAATGAAACATGTAATTGTAACTTTTAGGACCCCCTTTTCAAATATGTCTTGGTTTGGACAATAAATTATATAGTTACCCTATGTATCTGTATTGCCCACTCTTTCCAAAATTAGGTTCCTTTAAACCCTTTCTTCCTGATGGCCTTTGGTTTTCTGAGGATTTAGGTCTAAAAAAAGGACTTTTAAAAAATAAGGAAGGAACCGACAACAACAACAAAAACACCAACCTGATTAAAATGGGTAAAGGACTTGAATAGACATTTTTCCAAAGAAGTATACAAATGGCCAACAAGCACATGAAAAGATGCTCAACATCACTAATTAGGGAAATGCAAATCAAAACCACAATAAGATGCCTCATCATATCTATTAAGATGGCTATTCTAGCACAAATAAAAATAAAAACAGAAAATAACAAAGGTTGACAGGGATGTGGAGAAATTGGAAACCTTGTACATTGTTGGTAGGAATATAAATGGTGCAGCTGATATAGAAAAGAGTATGACCGTTACTTAAAAAAAATAAAATGGAATCATCATATGATCGAGCAATTCCACTTCCGAGTATATACCTGTAAAAGTTTGCTGGGGCTGCCATAACAAAACACCACAGACTGGTGTCTTAAACAACAGAAATTTATTTTATTTGCTTACAGTTCTGGAAGCTAGAAGTCCAAGATCAAGGTGGAGGTGAGTTTGGTTTCTTCTGAGGCCTTTCTTCTTGGACGACAGATGGTCCTCCTGTTGCTGCTTCTTCACATGTTTGTCTCTCTGTATATTCATGCCCCTGTGGTGTCTCTCAGTGTGTCCAAATTTCCTTTCTAAAAGGAATCCAGTCAGATTGGATTAGGGCTCACCCTAATGGCCTCATTTTTCTTAGTCACCTGTTAAAAGGCCTTCTCTTCAAGTACAGTCATATTCTGAGATACTGGGGGTTAGAACTTCAACATATGAACTTGAGGGGGACACAGTTCAGCCTCTAACAACACCCAAAATAATTGAAATCAAGGTCCCAAAGAGATATTTGTGCGCCCATATTCATAGCAGCATTATTCACAATAGCCAAAAGGTAGAAGCAACCCAAGTGTCCATTGATCAATGAGTTGATCAACAAAATGCTGCATATACATACAATGGAATGTTATTCAACCCTAAAAAGGAAAGAAATTCTGATATACGCTACAACATGGATGAAACTTGGGGACATTATGCTAAGTGAATTAAAACAGTCACAAAAAGATAAATAATGTATTCTACGTATATGAGGCCCCTGTGAAGTTCATAGAAACAAAAAGTACAAGGGTGGTTGCTAGGGGCTGAGGAGAGGGAGGAATGAGGAGTTGGTGTCTAATGGGTATAAGGTTTCAGTTTGCAAGATGAAGTAGTTCTGGGAATTAGTTGCACAACAATGTGAATACACTTAACACTACTGAACTGTACACCTAAAAATCGTTAAGATGGTAAGTTTTATGTTATGTACATTTTACCACGATTTTAAAAATTTTAAATAATAAGGGACCCCTGGGTGGCTCAGTCAGTTAAGCATCCGACTTTGGCTCAGGTCATGATCTCACAGTCCGTGAGTTTGAGCCCTGCATCGGGCTCTGTGCCGACAGCTCAGAGCCTGGAGCCTGTTTCAGATTCTTTGTCTCCCTCTCCCTCTGCCCCTTCCCCGCTCATGTTCTGTCTCTGTCTCTCAAAAATAAATAAACGTTAAATTTTTTTTTAATTTAACTAATAAAATGACATAAATGTATATACACCTTGTACCATTGTTAAATTTCCTTGTTTTCAGATGGTACTATAATTATGTAAGATGTAACCATTTAGGGACACAGGGTGAATAGAGGAAACCTCTCTGTATTGTCTTTGCAACTTCCCATGAATCTATAATAAACTTCAAAGCAAAAAGTTGTTTTTAAATCGCACTTTTGTGTTTAAGAAGGAAGTTATAGACTGCCAATTCAATCTCTTGGACCAGCATAACAGAACTTCACGGAGACAGAGATTAAAGAGTTTATTTAACCACAGCCTGCCCATGAGGGTAACTTTGATCAGAAAGAAGGTCACAAGCTGGGACCCAGCAGGACCAAGTAGCCCATGTAATGATTATTACAAGTTATTAGCTGTCAAAGGAAAGAGAATCAACATGCTTTCTCTTTGGTACTGGGGCCTTGGTAATGGCTTCCTACTGAGAAGAGTTCCCAACAATAATTCTGCATGTCGAATGCCTCATTTACCCGACAGTAAACTATGAAGTATAGCCCAGATTCTCTTCCTGTATATCACTCAATATCACACTGTGAGGGCACAACCGACAGCATTGTTTCTAGCCAAGGCCAATTTGTAGTGGCAGGTTTTTGCCTCCAAACTCAGACATAAGATTTACCCCTTCCCTTGAAAAAAGATTGGTCTCCCTTCCCCCAAACTGGAGTCTAGAAACGTGTAAACGTTATGGGTGCAATCTGTCTTAACCACCAATTCTCTCTTTTTAAAAAAAAAATTTTTTAACGTTTATTTTATTTTTGAGAGAGAGAGAGACAGAGTATGAGTTGGGGAGGGGCAGAGAGAGAGGGAGACACAGAATCCAAAGCAGGCTCCAGGTTCTGAGCTATCAGCACAGAGCCCAGTGTGGGGCTTGAATCCAAGAACCGCAAAAATCATGACCTGAGCCAAAGTTGGACACTTAACCTACTGTGCCCCTCAAATACCAACTCTCTTAAGGAAGTCCCAACTTTTTTAATGACAAATTTGGAGGTGATATCTAGAACTTTATCTAGTTCTTTCACCTATGATTCAAATCTCAAATTTTCCACTGTAATGACTACCTCTAGAAGAAATATTTTTGTTGCCTGGCTCTGAAAATAACTCACATAAGGCTAGTTAGAAAGAAAACTAAAGGAAGATCTCTTCTTTCAAGTTCATGTAACCAGGGTGGTTTCATAAGCTTTTAAAAAAAATTTTTTAATGTTTATTTATTTTTGAGAGGGAGGCAGAGAGACAGGGAGACACAGAATCTAAAGCAGGCTCCAGGCTCGGAGCTGTCAGCACAGAGCCTGATACGGGGCTCAAACTCACAAGCTGTGAGATCATGACCCGAACTGAAATCAGACACTTAACTGACTGAGCCACCCAGGCGCCCCTATTTCATAAGATTATAAAGGAGAAATATACTTCCCCATTGACCAAGAAAAAACATCCCATAAAGTGCCCAATACCAGGGCCTAACAAAGACAAATAGATGACACGTCTTTTTTTTTTTTTTAAGTTTATGTATTTTGAGAGAAGGAGAGAGCACACGAGGAGGGGAAGGATAGAGGGAAAGGAAGAGAGATGGAATCCCAAGAAGGATTGTTAGTGTGGAGCCCAATTTGGGGCTTGAACCCAGGAACCGTGAGATTAGTACTTAAGTCAAAATCAAGAGTCACTTGACTGAGTCACCCAGGTGCCCCTTGATGACCCATCTTGTGTGATCTTGTAGCGCCATAGACTGGATGTTTGTGCCTCCCCCCCACCCAAAAATCATGTTTGTTACCGGTGAGTCTGCTTTGTGTGAATGGAGGTCTTGGTCCTTGGATTCTCCACGAGAAGATTTACATGGGGATCTGAGCTCAGAATAAGCCAACCAAGTGTAACTTGCCCCTAGGTTGTCTGGGAGGAACTGTGAGGTCCAGTGGAGTGGTCTCTAATGGAGGCTGTTTTCCAATCATTTGGGAAACTCCTCCCACAGGTTGGGAATGAGGGGTTGACCTGACAAGGTTCTTACCAAACTGTCATGGAAGCCTTTCTCCATGGGGCAGAGTGGAGAGCGGGGTGTATCCACAATGCATATGCATTATAATTTTTTTTAATGTTTTCTATTTTATTTTTGAGAGAGAGAGACAGAGACAGAACATGAGCAGGGGAGGTGCAGAGAAAGAGAGGGAGACACAGAATCCAAAGCAGGCTCCAGGCTCTGAGCTGTTGGCACAGAGCCTGATGCAGGGCTTGAACTCAGGGATGGTGAGATCATGGCCTGAGCCAAAGTCACCAATGGAGCCACCAACTGAGCCACCTAGGCTCCCCAATGCATGTGCATTACAAAGAGTCTAGGGGCTACCCTGGGGCAGAGGTGAAAGAAGAGAGGGAATGCGCTGCACCTGTAGCTCTTGCTCTGTCAGGCCCAAGGTCTTGGAAGCCACAAGTTCAAGATAGTGAGCACCCTGGCTTTTAAAGTGGAGCTTACTTGTAACCATCCTGGTCTCCAGCTCATGTCTCTAGCGTTCCCCTTCAAGGACTTGGAACTCTGCCTTGGGGCATTCCTTCCACTGCTGTGTCTAGCTTCTACCTAATACGTTGAAACCAATTCCCCAGTGATGGTATATGAGGGGTTGCTGCTGGGAGGTGATTAGGTCAGGAGCGTGGAGCCCTCACTAATGGGATTAGTGACTTTACAATGAAGAAGCAGGCTCTTGGCATCTTGGTCTTGGACTTCCCAGCCTCTAGAACTGTGAAAAATAAATCTGTTGTTTATAGGCCACCCAGCCTATGGTACTTTGATATAGTAGCCCAAACACATAGCCTACATCAAAACAAACAAAACAAAACAAAACAAACCCCAATAATATCTGGACTCTGATCACAGAATAAAAACTACTTCTTGTGTAAGTGTTCAAACTAAATACTATGAAATTCTTCTAAAGCCATTTTAGGGCCTGTCACAATAATGTGAAGTAGGCTTCCTTATCTTTCCATCTTCCAAACTATGTTCCCCCATAACAGCATTCATTATGTATAGAATAATATTAATGATTGTTAAAAATCTTCTCTGCAGCAGGTACTTTAAAACATTAGCTCTAATGTTCTAACAACATACTCGGGAGGTATCATTAACCTGAAGTTATAGAAACAGAGGCTCAAAGAATTAAGTCACTTGCCCAAGTTCCACAGCAGAAAAGATTTCAACAAGAAAACAAATGTGGGCAGTAGTGAAGGAAAATAGAATTTTTATTTATTTATTTTTTTAATATATGAAATTTACTGTCAAATTGGTTTCCATACAACACCCAGTGCTCATCCCAAAAGGTGCCCTCCTCAATACCCATCACCCACCCTGCCCTCCCTCCCACCCCCCATCAACCCTCAGTTTGTTCTCAGTTTTTAACAGTCTCTTATGCTTTGGCTCTCTCCCACTCTAACCTCTTTTTTTTTTTTTTTTTTCCTTCCCCTCCCCCATGGGTTTCTGTTATGTTTCTCAGGATCCACATAAGAGTGAAACCATATGGTATCTGTCTTTCTCTGTATGGCTTATTTCACTTAGCATCACACTCTCCAGTTCCATCCATGTTGCTACAAAAGGCCATATTTCATTTTTTCTCATTGCCACATAGTATTCCATTGTGTATATAAACCACAATTTCTTTATCCATTCATCAGTTGATGGACATTTAGGCTCTTTCCATAATTTGGCTATTGTTGAGAGTGCCGCTATAAACATTGGGGTACAGGTGCCCCTATGCATCAGTACTCCTGTATCCCTTGGATAAATTCCTAGCAGTGCTATTGCTGGGTCATAGGGTAGGTCTATTTTTAATTTTCTGAGGAACCTCCACACTGCTTTCCAGAGCGGCTGCACCAATTTGCATTCCCACCAACAGTGCAAGAGGGTTCCTGTTTCTCCACATCCTCTCCAGCATCTATAGTCTCCTGATTTCTTCATTTTGGCCACTCTGACTGGCGTGAGGTGGTATCTGAGTGTGGTTTTGATTTGTATTTCCCTGATAAGGAGCGACGTTGAACATCTTTTCATGTGCCTGTTGGCCATCCGGATGTCTTCTTTAGAGAAGTGTCTATTCATGTTTTCTGCCCATTTCTTCACTGGGTTATTTGTTTTTCGGGTGTGGAGTTTGATGAGCTCTTTATAGATTTTGGATACCAGCCCTTTGTCTGATGTGTCATTTGCAAATATCTTTTCCCATTCCGTTGGTTGCCTTTTAGTTTTGTTGGTTGTTTCCTTTGCTGTGCAGAAGCTTTTTATCTTCATAAGGTCCCAGTAATTCACTTTTGCTTTTAATTCCCTTGCCTTTGGGGATGTGCCGAGTAAGAGATTGCTACGGCTGAGGTCAGAGAGGTCTTTTCCTGCTTTCTCCTCTAGGGTTTTGATGGTTTCCTGTCTCACATTCAGGTCCTTTATCCATTTTGAGTTTATTTTTGTAAATGGTGTGAGAAAGTGGTCCAGTTTCAACCTTCTGCATGTTGCTGTCCAGTTCTCCCAGCACCATTTGTTAAAGAGACTGTATTTTTTCCATTGGATGTTCTTTCCTGCTTTGTCAAAGATGAGTTGGCCATACGTTTGTGGGTCTGGTTCTGGGGTTTCTATTCTATTCCATTGGTCTATGTGTCTGTTTTTATGCCAATACCATGCTGTCTTGATGATGACAGCTTTGTAGTAGAGGCTAAATCTGGGATTGTGATGCCTCCTGCTTTGGTAGAAAATGGCTATTTTAGACTCATGTTAACAAACTAACAGCCTCAAAAGAATGAAGGTGATTGATTAGCAAATGAACTGCCTTCCAGGAAAAAAAAAAAAAGGCATGACTCTCAAAAGGAAGACAACAAAATCCAGATTCAACATAGAATCATCCACGTCCTGTGAGAAATGCAAAATCTTGGCATGAACAATTTCGTCCAGCCACCCAACCCCATTCACTGAGAGACTTGACCCAACTTCATCATGACTTCTAGCCATGTCCCTGGGACAACCCAACAGGACTCAAGTCCCTGTCTGGGAAAACTCAAGGCTGCCAAAAGAATTTACTGTTTGTTCCAGCTGACACCTGGGATAAGCCTCTGACCTCCCTTTTCTGAGAGCATCTACTTTAGAAAATGTACAATGGTTGATTCTTTCTCTGTGCCTTTGAGACAGACAAGAATCTTCTAACCCCCAGAGATGTATTTTTCAAGGATCTGAGAGCCATTCCTTTGAAATATAATCATCAAGAAGGATATGGCCCCTGCCTCCCAGGCTCTGTGACAGGATAGGGGCTGATGTTGGCAGACACAGATGGCTTAATTACACCCTTTGACCTCCTTCTGTGTTTTGCCTTTAGCACACTCCAGCCTTTAAAGGGCCTTCTGCCTTTTGTTTCAGAGGAGCAGAGCTCAGGTTACACTGGGGTCTCCCTGCTACTGCAGTAGTACTGAATAAAATCTGTCTTACAGCCTCTAACTAGTGTTTGAGACAACAGTTTAACAACTAGCTTTGTTTCTCTTTGACAGCAGCATACCATAGATAAAAAATTATGAAAGAGGCACACATACACACAAAAGCAGGAAATCGTGACACATTCTGAATATGTGTCACATATTCAAGACAATGTTGATCACAGATGATGGTACCTCCCAGCACTGGAGGACCTCTTGAATCACTGTTCTCTGCTGGGCCTCACGGAATCTTACCCTGCCTACTTATGCCTTAGTGTTTGGGTCCCTGGGCAGGATTTGGAGGCTGCTTTCTACAGCTCCCTTCCCTCTGGGACCTGGCCCTACACATTCTCACCAATGCAGTATCTCTTATATCTCACAGATTCTACTTTTCCACACTGCAGTCTGGAATGTGCCCTAGGCAAAGAGCTACTAGAGCACCTGGGGGCTTATGTCCTGTGTTTCCCCTCTCTCAGCTTAACAGTCCATGCTGTGATCCCATGTCTGAAAATAGCCTTGGGTCTTCTGTGCAGTTTTGCAGTTGCTTACGGTGGGAAGGCTAACCTAGAATCTGTTATGCCATGATGCTGGAAGCAGAAGTCAATTACTCTTGTATTAGAGAGGAGAAAATGGAAGAATGATAAGGTTGAACAACGCATCCAAAATCACACAGCGGTTTAAGTATCAGAGCTGGAATTCAGACCCGGGCAGTCTGACTACAGAGCTCCTCATTTAATTACTGAATGAAAAATGGCCTCTATATACATGCAAGCTGTTTGGTTCGGTGTCAGGAGCATAGTATGTCCTTAACAAAGTGTAGCTGATTATTCTTAAAGATCCTAAATTATGAATTGGTATCAATCCTAGCTCTTCAAAACAGAAGATGGTCAATAGGACATTCGCACCACCACATGAGCTGGGATTCTTGATTAATACTAATCTTTACTACCGTCCTACCATTAGCAAATGAAAAATGGGCATTTGCTGAAGTCCTTTATTGCTTAAGTCCTGCTTATTTGCATGCACAAAATATTAAATCCTTAGTCGGCTTTTTTGCCATTAAATTCTGCCTTTATTCATTAGAAATATAAAGCAAAACAAATAAAACAATCCAAGCAATCAGGCATGGATGGGGACTCCTATCAATTTCAAATCAGTAGCTATTGTGCAGTAATACCCCCATCTGGCCATAAAGCAGATTGCAGCAGAATGAGGGCACAAGTTCACAAATGCAAATATTTGTAATAAAACCCTGCTCTTAATCTACCATCTAATATTTAATTCTTTTTTTAAAGTTTCTTTTTAGGGGGGGAGGGGCAGAGAGAGAGAGAGAGAGAGAGAGAGAGACAGAGAGACAGAGAGAATCTCAAGCAGGCTCTGTGCTCAGTGCAAGGACCAATGTGGGGCTCAAACTCATGAACCATGAGATCATGACCTGAACTGAAATCAAGAATTGGGCACTCAACTGATGGAACCACCCAGGCACCTCTAATTCTTAATTCTTAATCTACCACCTAAATGAGTCTAATTTTCCATCTTCTATAAAAATTGATAATGAGACCTCTTTAAGCCCATGCCTTTCCTTGGTTTTAGCCCATATGCTTGAAAAGTTTGCCTCTGTCTTCTGCACTTCCCCGCCCTTTTACTGAGATCTGTTAATTTCTTTCAAACTTCAGTTCTCTCTACTAGCACAGAATGCAATAGACACATGGCAGTTGTGCACTCACTCTGATTAACACAGGAAGGAGAACTAGTTTATTCAGATCATCTTTCCACTCCAATCTTGCCCCGGACCAAAATGGACAGACAAGTAAACATGTATATATTCCATTCTATTGATGTGATATTCAAATTAACTGAGTAGCAGCTGGCAGATCATTGCACATGTTCTTTGTAAATGACCCTTTTGATAAATCCTAACCTTAAAAAACTCACAAAGGGAAATGACAAAATCAGGAAAAGGTAAATTAAATACATTAAATCAAGGCTTGCTTTACTGTTACCTTCCAACAAGCCCAAACCTTCCCTTCCTTTTTTCCTTTGCTCTTTTTAAAATTGGAAGTATCATCAATATATAGTATTATATTCATTTCAGAAGTATAACAAATAATTTGGTATTTTATGTATTGTAAAATGATCACAAGTCTAGTTAATAAGATTAATAATCATCACACATTAAAAATTTTTTTCTTGTGATGAAAACTTTTAAGATCTCCTCTCTTAGCAATTTCAAATATAGAATTCAGTAATCCTAACTACAGTCACTATGTTGTATGCTACATTCCCATGACTTATTTTATAACTGGAAGTTTGTAACTTCTGACCCCTTTCATGCATTTCACCCACACCCACGGCCCCCCCCACCCCTGGCAACCACCAATCTGTTCTACATATCCATGAGTTGGACCAAAATTCCTTTTTTTGGTATCAGCTTTACTGCTGGGCAGAAAGCCATCATCATCTCCTATCTGTGAATAATTCTGAATATGCTGTCAAGCTAGTATTCAGAGTGGACCACATCTTCAATAATCTCCACAAGTTTGCAATTTTTCAGGTAAAGCTGTACTTTAATGTGTCCAAATAAATTCATTGTTCTCTCAATCTAATAAAAGCTTTTCTTTGTTCTAATACTCAGAAGTTGTCAGGCTGTGAATCTATACTTTTTAGAACTCATATTACAATATGGGGCTTTCATGATTTTTAACTGTTCTTCGGCCCTTGAAGTACACTGTTATTCTGGATGTAGGCTTACTCATGGTGGGCTTTGTCCTCACGTTAGGGTAATTTATATTTCATTTCTTACATATCTTTTAGATATCAAGAGGAATTTTTTCCAAATGCAAATATTCCTTGCCATGGGAGCACATACACAGATCACCCGCAGAGGCCCACTAAAAGAAAAAACTACCTACAAATTGATAACCAATCCTTTCTCTAGAATTATAATAAAAGGCAAACGATATATCTAAAGAGAAACTGGAGTATTCCAGAGTTGTAATTTTGTATGGTTTATAAATTACATGATTAATCTGATTTTTTCTATTAATATCTTTTCTCACTAAGCTATAGTCTATATCTTTGGTTGGGCTCCCGATGGAGCAGACGGAGAAGGAGACAGTGGGATTGGAGCAGGAGGTTTATTTAGCAAATGTTTTTGGGATCCTCATCTGTGGAAAGAATGGGAAGAAATGGGGATTGAGCAGAGGAGGAGTTGGTTTGTGATATAATCTCAACCAAGTTCTCAACTGAACCCATGGGAATCTCCGAAGCTAAATGGCCCTTCAGAATTGTCCCAAATTAGAGTAAGAGGGTCAGATCTTTGTTTGCCTGGCATTGGATTTAGCCTGCCAAAAGAAGTGGATGTGACTGACTTGAATGAAGTGACTCTTCAATTTCTAAGTTACTTCCAAGTTCTGATAGCCAGGGCTGGCATCGTGGATGTGCAACTTGTGTAGTTACACAGGGCTCCAAGCTTAGAAAGGCCTCGCTCTTAGTTTAATACTCTGCCATCTTTGTCTTAAAATTCTTAATTTTTTATCAGGGAGCCCCAGATTTTCATTTTGCATTGGGCCCCACAAATTATGTCATTGGTCCTTTACAGGGTTCTTCCTCTTTCAGTCAATGGGTCTGGGTCCAACAACTGGTTGGGTCTGGAAACTGGATGAGGGATCATTTTTATTGAGGTGTTTGCTGTCAGCCTACTGATCATCCACCTTGATTTGACTGTACAGATAGAGCAGTACCCTTGCTAACTGACCATCTGTGTTACCATGTTCTATAGACCCTCTCCATATCTTTCAGGCTGGCATGCTGGACTGGCCACTTATCATAATTGCAGCCGTCAGGTTTCTAACAGTTATGTACTAACAGTTATGTACCCTCCATTAATTGGGGTCCTATCATGTCCCTTGCTATCAGTGAGCCCAAATGGGTATTTATTACATAATGTAATGTGGGTCAACACTGTATCCCAGAAGCCTGTTTTAGTGCTGGGCACATTGGTGTTCATAATTTATTAAACTCATATTATCATATTGGGCTATTGCTACCTTCGTCACTCTTCATCACTTGATGCCTATCATGTGTTAGAACTGATGCCTTGTTAGAACTGAGGCTATGGCATTGTTGCCTGCTCAAAGCCTATTTGGGAAATTCACCTAATGTGGTTAACAGGTAAAACTGATTATATGGGTTAAGAGCCTTAAGAAAATGGTGAACAAAATGGTATTAAAGATCACCTGATGGTGCAGCTCACTCCCTAGAAAGTCCCAACAGAGGGGACATTCGAACAGTATCTTTAAAAACACATGCTTCCTCCAGATCCAGAAAGCAGCAGAGAAAACAGTCAGCAGGAGGAATAGGATTTCTGAGCACCTTATACTCAGACCTCATCATTTCATCAGTACTATTTAGAACCAAATTATAGTCCTTCCCGTCTTCCTCTCCACCCAACCCCCCCCCCCCAACCAGGATCTTTTCTTTTTCCGATGCCTTATGAAATCTTTCCTCAACTTACCCTCTTCAAAGTCGGCATTTTGCTGTGCAGAAGTCTGTCATCTCTAAAGTTCATTGTGCCCCTTCTATATTCCAGAGCATTCATAAAAACCTAAAGTAGTCTAAACTTAATGACCCACAAGTTCCTGTTTATGCCTAAATTTGTTTCTAGACTGTGTATTCCTTAACTTCATCAAGAACAGATCCTTAGAATTCCATGGTTTAACTGATATGTATAGCTATAATATGAAAGTGTTCTTTACAGTTTTAAATAAGTTACATGCATTGGTTTTCCTTTATTGTTTTGTTCTTCTCAAAGGATTCCACTTAGGTCTGATTTTTTCCCAGACAGAAAAATACTTGTTACATACTTCCTGCTAGATTATCCCTTGAGATTGTCAAAACCTACCTTTATCATTCAGCGCTCTCCTGCTCTGAAGCTTTCCCTGAGCTCTGAAAACAGGCCTGAGACTTCCATCTAATCTACAAAAGGAGCACTATCCACTGGTGCTGGCAGATGGACCGCTTGAGGTGTTAGATGATGATATATGGAAACATAAAAGGCAAAATTAAAATTTGCTCATGAAGCTTCTCTCTTAACCTTTCAATCATTCATTGCTTTGTTTGAAACATTCTTGCAATGGAATTGAGTTATAATTCAATTTTAAGTTTTTGGGTTTTTTTGGTAATCTTACTAATGCTTTTTCAACTGCTAACTCATCTACAAACAGTTATGTTGAAGAAAAAGACCAACATGCAGTTGCTTAGAGAAAATATGGAAGTGATTCATCATGTATACATTTGTGAATTTTTGCTCAGGCCATAGGTTTTTTCCTCAACTTTGACCTTCAGAAGTACACTAGAGATACTTAAATAACAGAATATCCACATTATGTCACTCACAAGAATGGCTAAAAAGAAGGGGCCAAAGTCAGGTAACACTTTAATAAGATGAACGGAATCTGTTATAACAACAGCTTTTTATTACATGGATTCAAATGAACAGCAGACCAATCATGTTCCCTGAAATTCAACACTCACATTCAACAGAGGCCTGATAGTGCGCTCCTCAACGCTTGTAGTTCTAAGGGGCTTCCTTCGAATTCCCTTTACAAAGCCTTGCGCAAAGAAGAGGTTAAGCACCAGTAAGAAAGACTGTTGCTAGCAGTAGTTTTAGTCTTCATCATCTTCATCATGGTCATCAACAACAAACATGCAATTTCTTCCTTCTATGTACATGGCATTGTAAAATGGGCGCTACACTCTGCCTATGGTACAAAGTTTATAAATACAATATACCAATACAAAGTTGAAGCCATTAAAAAGAGCTTAATAACTACCAGGAGATAATTAAATCTGGGGTGTTGATGGACTCTATGAAAAGATTTAGAAATGACACACAAACTCAAACATAGTAAACATTTTACTTGGGAAGGGGTGAAAGGGGGACTTCTTATGTGCTACAGGGGGTTTCTAAGTTGCTTCAGGCTTACTTTCTTTCTGCTATTATCTTTAAATACTGTAAAGCATTGTGAGCTGCGTCACTCTGGGCATTGCCACAGGAGATCCCGGAGCCATGACAGACTGTGATGGGACTGGTGGATAGTTCAGCGAGACACTGATACTGTCCATTGGCACTCAGCTCTTCTGCAATGACATTCAAACGGGACAGTTAAGACCAAGTGGATAGAAAGCAGATTCTCTGTGAAAGCAAGGTTTTACTATTGTCTTCCTTTATAGACCCATGGTATAGGACTCTGCTTCCTCCACATCTTTATCATCCTTATACAAACAGACACCAAAACACAACTGATCAACTCCAGTAGCTCTCAAACACAACTGGGCTTCATAATCACCTGATGGAGCTCAAAAGAAATGCAGGCTCAATCAGACACACAGGGCTAGGGGTTGGAGGAGCCAGATTCTTGCATTTCCTCTTAAGAGCTCCCAAGGCAATTCTAATGTGTCTAGTTGAACAGTGTTTGCAAACTGAACCACAGTGACTTTTTTAGAGAGGAAAAAACCATTTGCTAGAGAACTAGAGAGATTGTCTTCTTCCCTATGAAGTCTAGAGTTACTTTCAGTAGACATCTGAACAAGGAAATACAGGGTTCAGAGCAAGACTTCTCTCTTGCCTTCAATGTTCTTTTGTTATACATCTATGCAGATAGTCTAGTTCCATACTGCATATGGGTTAGGGTGTTTTAAAAACACCTAAACTCAGGAAACAAATGTTCTTCTCATCAACGGATCAATCACTGTCACTAAAGACGGTTAGATGACACAAGGGAAAGAGAAACAGGTGAGTTACAATTTGTTAAAAGTGGTCATGATTAAACGCTATTTCAGCTAGAGTCCATATAACAGGAAACATCCAGATACAGTGGAATGACTTCATGTGTGAAGAGGCTTTCTAGTGCTGGTGTTGAGGCTCTTTTGTTTTCTTTTAAATTGAGGTAAAATTCACATAACATAATGCTAACCATTTTAAAGTGAACTATTCAGTAGCATTTAGTACGTTCAGATATTGTGCAACCACCACCTCTCACTAGTTACACAACATTCACAACATTTCATTTCCCCCAGAAGAAACACCAGATACATCAAGCAGTTGCTCCCTGTTTTCCCTCCCCTGAAGCTCCTGGCAACCATCTTGGATTAACCCACCCTGGGTATTTGATATAAACGGTATCATACAACATGACCCTTTTGTGTCTGGCTTCTTTCACTTAGTATGTTTTCAAGGTTCATCCATGTTGTAGCATGTAGCAGAACTTCACTTCTTTTCATGGCTGAATAATAATAATTGCATGTATATCCCACGACTGATTTATCCATTCATCTGCTTATGGACATTTGAGCTGTTTCCACCTTTTGGCTACTGTGAAAAGTACTACTATGAACATATGTGTACAAGTATTTGTTCGAATACCAGTTTACAATTCTTTTGGGTATATACCTAGCAGGATTGCTAGGTCATATGGTAACTCATTCGAAGAGCAGCAAAATTCCTGTTTTCCACTGCAGCTCAACCATTTTCCATTCCCACCAGCAGTGAGGAATGCTACAATTTCTCTACATCTTTGTCAACATTTGTTATCTTCTATTTTCTTCATCATAGTCATCATCCCAGTGGGTCTGAATTAGTACCTCACTGTGGCTTTGATTTGCATTTCCCTGATGACTAATAATAGTGAGATCTTTTTGTATGCTTGTTGGCCTTTTGCATATCTTTTTTGGAGAACATTTAGGTTCTTTGGAAGGTAACTGCATGGATGTTAGGCCAAATTAGGGGCGCCTGGGTGGCTCAGTTGGTTGAGTGTCCAATTTCAGCTCAGGTCATGATCTCATAGTTCATGAGTTTGAGCCCTGTGTCAGGCTCTGTGCTGACAGCTCGGAGCCTAAAGCCTGCTTCGGATTCGGTGTCTCCCTATCTCTCTCTCTCTGCCCCTCCCCAGCTTGCTTTCTGTCTCTCTCTCAAACAAATAAACCGAATTTAAAAAAAAAAGGCCAAATTAGCTGTGGTTTTTAGATTGCTAGTCTATATTTACAAGAACTACTTAGTTCTTAAAATTGGGAAGATTCGTTTTAAAGGCATCATTAATTCATAATCTCAAAGGCCATCTTAAGTTTCCTTCTTTTCCCAGATTCAACCATCCATAGTCCTATTCATAACATGGCTTATTCATCTCTGTATCTTAAACACTCAACAAAGTGTAGATACTTACAAATATGTTTGTGGGAGATGCAGGAGAGAAGCATCAAAGGAAAAGACTTCAAAAGGGAAGGGCTGGAGAAGGTACAAGGCCTTAGGACATGTTTACATAGCTGATCACTGCTGCTGCTGCATAAGGAATGCCTAGAGCCATTAACATTGTCCAGGGTGGATCCTCCTTCACACCTGACCCTTCCTAGTGTTGTAGAAACCAATTAACTCAAAATTCAACCTTGAAAAGCTAAGCCATTAGATTGATTAACACACTTGCTTAGCTGACTTTATGCACGTAGTCTTTAGCAATTATCCTAATAAAAAGAAGCTTCATTCTGGGGGTCTTCATTCTGACTCAAGTATGAGGACCTTCACTTAACTGCACTTTGTTTGTGGACTCATCTTTTGTGACTCCGGCCATACTCCCTGCAACATATTTATTGAATGAATCGTCTCCCATCAGCCATCTTTTCTGACAATGTGTCCGTACTAAATTCCCAGGTTCTGCATCATTTTCAGTATATTAAGATACTGCACTCGGGAAGTAGCAGACAATCAGAAGTTCTTTAAGCACCTAAACACCACAGCTAACAGCTCCTTCAAGCTAGGTCCCCATAGCCCACTGGGGATGCTATAAGGGATATCAAATTCTTCACATATTACACATGTTAAGTCAAGACACCAAACGCACATGCACACAGGCCACAAACACAGGCCGGCTTTATAAAGCTAATTAAAATGCAAACTGACTTGCTATGTAATTTGTCCACGTTTGTCTATCTAAGTGATTAAGAGCTCGAAGAAATCTAGAATAGCTGGGATGGAACAGAGTTATAAAGTACTTGTCCCCACTGATCTCCTTGAATGGGCATATGGTGACAAAGTGGAGAGAAGGGGTCTGGCCCCCACAACCTTGGTACTTGTTCTAGAAATGTGGGTGCCTTTTTATTTGTCAAGCTCTCCATCAGGGCTAGTTTAATAGACACTGTATCTGTGTCTGGGGGCCAGACTGTCTCTGTGTCTAGGGGACTCCTCCCCTAATCTGACTCTACCACTAACTAGCTGTCATCTCAAGCAAGTTTCCGAACCTCTCCTGTGCCTTACTTTCTTTCCTTATATGTAAAAATAATAGACCTATTTCACAGGATTAGTTTGAGAATTCAGTTAAGTTGAAATATGTAATATCCCCACAACAGTGCCTGGCCTATAATAAAACTATAAATATGAGCTACTGTTTTTATTATTACAACTGTATAGATGATAGCTATTAGCATTATTTATAAGAATGGGACAGACAGATCAATGATAAATATTACTATTCTAATTATATATATATATAAAATATGTATTTATTATAAATAAAATGTATTTATAAATGTATGTGTGTATATATATATGTATATATATAATATTTATATTTATAATCCCTGGTCAATGAAATAAATTATAACACAGGTTTTGTTTTTCAAATACATTTTAAAAAGAAACAGGTTTTGAGGTAAGCTAAGGAAAAAAATCATACCTATATCCAAATATGTTATATTAAACCCTTGTTCCTTGGCGATTTCACTAAGCAGCTGGATGTAATCTGTATTTGGAATACTGAGGAGGCTTCTTTTCAGTAAGTTGATCTTTTCACCAGGAGAATTCCTCAAGGAATGCCAAGTACATCCTAAAGAATGTCCTACTACATTTGTCTGAAAAACAGAGATGAAAATTAAGACTTTTATCTCTGACTGGGCTCTAATGCTATGATATAATTAAAAGTATTTATTAGGCACATTTAATGCTCTACCAAGAGAGCGTGTTTAAATGGATACCATTTGGTTAAACTTCCCATTTAAAGTAGACAACACCAACAAGGACACTCTTAACAAATACCACAATGTTACAGAAGAAAGAAACACATACAATAATATACTGGAAGTATTTAAAAATACTTTTGTGTAGGACAAAGGTCTCTCAGCCAAATTTTCTGATGGCCACATTAAGATGTATGTTAAAAAAAGATGTCTTAAGAAATTTAAGAGCAGTATAAACCAACCTGCAAATAACTGAATCTGCCTAATGGAGCAATTTACAAATTAAAATAAAAACCAATGTTCTTATCTTCATGATTTCCTGTATTAAATACCAACCAATCATTGTAACTAACAGCTGTAGAGCAGAAAACAAACTGTAGAAAAGGTGCGATGTGCAAGTTAGGTTTGAGAAGAACAAGTCATTCAAATGAAAGGAAGGACGTCTAAAAGTTCTTATCAGACTTTTCCCAGATCCCAACGGAGCTTATGGTTTTTGTTTTCTTTTTTCCCCTTTTCTTTATTCTCCCTTATATCCATCCCTTTCTACCATGTTCGTTTATTTTTCTCAAATTGCTTTCATATCGTACGCCAAAAACAAAGTAGGGCAAGCTATTCTTAGTCTTATTTATTTTTAAAATTTTATTTTTTAATATAACTTGTCAAGTTGGCTAACATACAGTGTATACAGTGTGCTCTTGGTTTTGGGGGTAGATTCCTGGGATTCACTGTTTACATACAACACCCAGTGCTCATCCCAACAAGTGCCTTCCTCAATGCCCATCACCCATTTCCCCCTCTCTCCTATCCCCTCCATCAACCCTCAGTTTATTCTCTGTATTTAAGAGTCTCTTATGGTTTGCCTCCCTTCCTCTCTGTTTATAACTATATTTTTTCTCCTTCCCTTTCCCCATGGCCTTCCGTTGTTTCTCAAGTTCCATATGAGTGAAAACATGTATCTGTCTTTCTCTATTTCACTTGCCATAATATCTTCCAGTTCCATCCATGTTGCTGCAAATGGCAGGATTTCATCCTTTCTTATTGCCAAGTAGTATTCCATTGTATATATAATCACACCTTATCATTTCATCAGTTAGACATTTAGGCTCTTTCCATAATTTGGCTATTGTTGAAAGCACTGCTATAAACATTGGGGTACATGTGCCCTTTCGAATCAGCACTCCTGTATGCTTTGGATAAATTCCTAGTAGTGCCATTGCTGGGTCATAGGGTAGTTCTACTTTTAATTTTTTGAGAAACCTCTACTCTGTTTTCCAGAGCAGCTGCCCCAGTTTGCACTCCCACCAACAGTGCAAGAGGGTTCCCATTTCTCCACATCCTCACCAACATCTGTTGTTGCCTGAGTTGTTAATTTTAGCCACTCTGACTGGTGTGAGGTGGTATCTCAGTGTAGTTTTGATTGGTATTTCCCTGATGATGAGTGATGTTGAGCATCTTTTCATGTGTCGGTTGGCCATCTGGATGTCTTCTTTGGAAAAGTGTCTATCCACATCTTCTGCCCATTTCTTCACTGGATTATTTGTTTTTTTGGTGTTGAGTTTGATAAGTTCTTTATAGATTTTGGATACTAACCCTTTATCTGATTTGTTGTTTGCAAAAATCTTCTCCCATTCCATAGGCTGCCTTTTAGTTTTGTTGTTTCCTTCACTGTGCAGAGGCTTTTTATGTTGATGAGGTCCCAATAGTTCATTTTTGCTTTTGTTTCCCTTGCCTCCAGGGATATGTCTAGTAAGAAGTTGCTGTGGCCAAGGTCGAAGAGGTTGCTGCCTGTTTTCTCTAGGATTTTGATGGTATCCTGTAGGTCTTTCATCCATTTTGAGTTTGTTTTTGTGTTTGGTATAAGAACATAGTCCAGCTTCATTCTTCTGCATGTTGCTGTCCAATTTTCCCGACACTATTTGAAGAGACTTGTCTTTTTTCCATTGGATATTCTTTCCTGCTTTGTTGCAGATTAATTGGCCATACATTTGTGGGTCCATTTCTGGGTTCCCTATTCTGTTCCATGGATCAGTAGGTCTGTTATCATGCCATTAATATACTATCTTGATGATTACAGCTTTCTAAAACAACATGAAGTCTGGGACTGTGATGCATCTAGCTTTGGTTTTCTTTTTCAACATTATTTTGGTTATTCAGGATCTTTAAATAGAATTTCATATTCCTTAGTTGGAAATTTAAAATTTGGTTTTTAAAAAGTATCATTCTTTGATATAGTAATTGCAATAGGAACAAATATATAATGAAAAATAGTCTCTTTTGCTTACTATCTCTACCCAGGAAACTTATGTTGCCCTCCCCAGAGGTACTTAATGTTGAAACATTTCTTCAATATCCTTCTATAACTGTTCTAAATTCAAGCACACACAGTCTTCTTTTCAAACAAAAATGATAGCTTACTCTTCTACATCTTGTTCATTTTTCTCATGTCAATGCACATATATGCACTATATTTATCTTACCAGTCTTCAGTTATGGGTTTTAGGTTATTTCTGATTTCTTGCTTTTACTAACAATGTTACAATAAAACTCTTTTGCACTTGGATGTCTTTACCTGTAGGATGATTTCTAGAAGTAGAACTGAGTCACAGAACATGTATGCTTTTAATTTTGATAAATACTTCCAGACTGATTTCTAAACCAATTTATACCTCCATCAACATTCTTGGAGGGTGCTTGTTTTCAGATACCCTCACCAACAGCAGGTGCTATCGAACTTTGTAGGTTTCATCAATCTAAAAGGTGAAAATAGTATCTAGTTTAATGTCCATGAATGAAGCTGATCATTTTTTTTTTAACCATTTGTATTTCTTCTACAGGGTTATCTTTTTTATTGATGTGTAAGAGCTTTTTATGTGGTACAGAAAACAGTCCATTTATAGATCAGTGTTCCAAATAATTTCTTCTTATTCTTAGTTTTATTTACAGATTTTACTGCCATATAACAGGTTTTGTGTAGTCAAATTTATAAATCTTCTACTACTTTATAGCTTATAAGTTATACTAAAATATTTTTCCCTATGCTAAGAATTTTAAAAAGGAAAGCTCTTCCAAGTTTTCTCATACTTGGTTTCAATTCTTATGGTCACACTTTTTTTGTTTTTTAAATTTTTTTTTTTTTTTTACACGTTTATTTATTTTTGAGAGACAGAGAGAGACAGCATGAGCAGGGGAGGAGCAGAGAGAGATGGAGACACAGAATCAGAAGCAGGCTCCAGGCTCCGAGCTGTCAGCACAGAGCCCGATGTGGGGCCCGAACCCACGAACCATGAGATCATGACCTGAGCCGAAGTCGGACACTTAACCGACTGAGCCACACAGGCACCCCATGGTCATACTTTTTTTTTAATGTTTAGTTTTGAGAGAGTGAGAGCAGCGGAGGGGCAGAGAGAGAGGGAGATACAGAATCCAAAGCAGGCTCCAGCTCTGAGCTGTCAGCACAGAGCCTGTCAATTCTTATGTTCACATTTTTGATCCATCTGAAATTTATTTAGATATAAGGAATAAGGGAGCAACCTAAATATGTCACACATGCACAGGTATATACAGCTTCCTCTCCCTTCCTCCCTGCAAATGTGGCTGTTAAGTTACTTCTACATTATTGAATAATCCATCCTCTTGCCCATTGATATGAAATCTCACTGTTATCATATCCTATACTCCTATATGATTATGGTCTATACTTGGGTTCTCTATTTTATCCTTTGTCTATTCCTGTACCGGTACGTGTTTTATCACTATAGATTTACAGTATATCTGGTAAGGTATAACCCCACCTTCGGCACTCTTTCTTTTCAGTTTTCTTGGCTATTCTTGAGAGTTCATTTTTCCAGATAAATGCAGTAAAGCTGTATTGAGATCCAGAGTGAATTCCAGTAGATTTTTTGTTTGCTTGTTTGTTTGGTTTTTAAAGTTTATTTATTTTGAGAGACAGAGAAGGAGAATGAGCAGGGGAGGGGCAGAGAAAGAGGGAGAGACAGAGAATCCCAAGAAGGCTCAATGCTGTCAACCCAGAGCCTTGACGGCTTGATCTTATCAACAGGGAGATCATGACCTCAGCCCAAATCAAGAGTCAGATGCTTAATCAACTGAGCCACCCAGGTGCCCCAAATTCCAGTATATTTTGAGACTACATTACCTTCTTAAGTACTATATTAACAATATTGAGTCTTCCTATTGTTAATAAAGAAACAGCTTTACATATATTCAATTTCTGTTAAATGCCTCAGTAAAGTTTTAAAGTTTTTTTCACATGGGTCCTGCACATTTCATTTTACGTTCATTCCCTGGCACATTATCCTCTTTTCTATTATTGAAAATAAGATCTCTTTTATTCTACCTCTTAATATCTATAAATAAACTGTTGATTTTTTTCAAGTACACTTTAAAAAAGATTTCTATTTTACTATAAAATGATCAATGTTACCAAGCTCCATAACTTTTGTTAAGTAATACACACACACAACAAAAAGTCAAATAGTACAGAATTATAAAAGCAATAATCCTGAGCTTTGCTCCATCCCTACCTTTGGTCCCCTTTCCAGAAGCAATTTTTAAGTATCCTCTCTAATTATTGTGGTGGTTACTTTCATAACTGTAAATAATATGAAAAGCTATTGATTTTATATATTAATTTTATGATCAATTACCTTGATAAATTCTCTTATTCTAGCAGATTTTATAGGAACACAATCATATTATTTGCAGTTAATGATCATTTATATCTCCTTTTTTTGATTTTCAACCTCTTATTGTTTTCTCTTGTCTAATTATATTGATTGGTACCTCTATAACAAGGTTTAAAAAATGCCATTAGTGGATATCATTGTCATATTTATGAAATTAATGGGAAGGGATGTAATAAGTAAATACATAACTATGATTTTGATTTTTTTTTGAGGTATATATTTTGAATCACAATAGGGATATGTTAATAGTGTTTATCAATGATTGTCAAGTATCTTTTTGGCACCCATTGGGAAGATTGTTTTTCTCTGACCCATTAATGTGATTAATTATAGTAACAGATTTACTAACCTTGAAATATCCTTGCATTCCTGAAATAAACCCAACTTCTCTATGGTATATTATTCTTTTATTGTTCCACTGAATATATTACTAAGGTTTTTCACTATAAGGGAGATTAATCCATAATTTTTTTCCATCAGGATTTGCTATTGTCAGGTTTTGGTGTTAGTGTTATTGTTGTTTTTGAAAAATAAATTTAGAAGCTTCCCCTATGTTATAGACGTATTGCCTGGAAGAGTTTAAATGGCATTGGAAATTACCTCTTCCTTGAAGATTTAACAGAATTCACCTATAAACCAATCTGTGCTTTGTGATTCTGGTGTCATCTCTGATCCAATTTTAAAAGAAGTGGGTGCAATGTTTTATGTTTTTCTATTAAAAAGGTAAAACCAAAATCATATTAATGTGTATGTCTTTGACTTTTTTTCTCTAAGAATAAGCCCTTATTTTATCATAAACTTGGCACTGCTATAATCTTCACGTCTCATTCCCTACCTCATAAACACTCGGATAATGAATGTACCACAAGATGTATCTATCTCTAAATATCAGAATCGCAAGTAATATGTCACGTGTAGCCTAACCTCTTAAGCTTTACATTTGTTTGCCCAGCTGCCTACTATCTTTACTTAACATATTCTACAAACATTTCAGATTCAATACATTCTGCATTTAACTTACTATCTTCTCCCCCTTAAATCCCACTCATCTTCTGTGTTCCCCATATTATTAAATGGTGCCATCATCTACTCAGTTGCCAATCTAAAAATGTTTATTTCCCCCGTTTTCCTTACTCCCCACATCCAATCAGTTACCATGCCCCATTCACTTCGGTTTTCAAAATAATTTTACACACTGACCATTTCAACTGCCACCAGTGTAGTAGAGGCCACCATCATTTCTCATCTGTTTTCTGTAACAATATTCTAGCATCTCTCTAAGACTTAGTCACTCACCACAGTGCAGCCGGTGATTCCACTTCTAATCCTTTCTTTCCCAGATTAAAATTCCTATGATTTTGCTCTGCCCTCAGGATAAAATTTAATCTCTTTACTATAATAGTCCCTTCCAGATTTAATCCCTCTTTGCCTCTCTGGCCTGACTCTTTGAGACACTCTCCTCCAAATTTATGCTCTATCCAAATTATGTAGGGTTCCCGGATGGCATATAATGTATTACTCCTAGGTGTCTGTACGTGCTTTTTTTTTTCCTCTTTGGGTTTCTTTTCTCCTGTTCTCATCCTAAGGTCTTGACTTAGATATTACTTCCTGCAAGAAGTCTTCCTGAAACCGCTGGTCTTGGCTGGATCCTTCTCCTATGTTCCCGAGCACCCTCTCTATGGACCAGTTTGTTGGGGTCTTTTCTCTTTCAGTAGGCTACAAATTCCCTAGGGGCAGAAACTGTCTTATTCACAGTATGCACAGCACTTGACACAAAGTTTGGCACACAGTATGAGCTCACTAAATGTTTGGTGAGTGGATAAATGAATGAATGAACAAAGCCATGGGAATGCATTGTTAATTTGAAGGCAAAAATGGCACTACTGGCCTATCATTTTAGAATCCATCATATGATTTCGAATTTGATTTTGTCTCCCAAGCCCTCTCACCTAGTCACCCCATGACAGCTAAAACTGGGGTGGTGTAGAACTCAACAGTGAGGAGATTTTTAAAAATTGCAACTCTGAGGTGTCTATACAAGAAGGAATCTAGGGAAGTTTCCTACAGTAAGAGCTACTTAATCACATTGACATCATAGGTGTCTTGATCATTACTCACTAAAGAAATGTGGTTCTCCGGAGAAATATTGCTGAATTTGGCAAGAAACTTCTCAGCAGCGTTTCTCTTGGCTTGTTTTTTTGATGCCCCCTTTCCTTAAAAAAAAAAAAAAAAAAAGGTTTAGGAAAGAAATTAATGTCCACAGAGAATAATCAGATGTGTAAAATGTTGTTTTTGATGATTTTTATACACTATTCTTTTGCTGACCTGCCATCTTTGCTTGTTGTACCTCATACAACTGTTAATTCTTACATTTCTGAAGGCACTTCTTTGGCAGTTTATCTTTAATAAACTTTAACTATCTTTAATAGTTATACTTTGTGTTTGGAACAGCTCTATTTCCCTCTGCCTAGCTTCAATGAATCCCATTTGGTTTAACTGTGACCAAGCATTCAAATTTATCAAGGTACATTTGAATTGTAACTCTTATCTCTTGATGCCGACTTCTTGCTTGTAACCTTCTATACACTGACAACTGTGTGGAATTTTTTTAACATGAATAAAAAGGGCTTAGGGAAGATAACTGCAGTTGAAAGACATCATAAGTATCATCTACTTCCATCTTTTTATTTTATAGATTTAAAACGTGAGGCCCAGAGGGATTAGTGATCGGCCTACCTTTGCACACCAAGGACTGCATCAAGCATGGGAGCTGAAGTTCCCACTTCTGGTTCAGTGCTTTCTGCATTGGTCCACACTGCCTCTCAAGGGCAAACAGTTGCTTACTATTTGAAACTACTATCTAGCCAAGGTAAAATTTCATTTCACGCCATTTTAAGAATGATAGAAACAGGCTGCAGAAGTGAAAATAGGAACCCTCACTAGTGCTCTATTAAGAGACTTTTTCCTTGTAGTTTCTGGCCTTTACAACATGGAAGTTGCTATCATTCAAAAGGATGATTTCTACTTTATTTTTATCTCACGCTAGTTTTTGCCACCTAGCCTCTTATTAATCATCTTGTCTTCAAATGTGATCTTCTTCTAGTCCTCCAATCTTCTACAATAGTTGTTGAAATTCCTAAGAGGTTCACTATTGCTTTTTTCTAAAATGATTTTTAAGTCACTAACACATCAGTGCAGACTGTGTAAAGGGTCAATTATTTGCTACTTTCCATTACAAGATTTCCCATGATTCTGAAAAATATCAAGTTAATAAGTATAAGAATTCTTTAAAAAAATTTTTTTTAATGTTTATTTATTTTTGAAGGAGAGAGAGACAGAGTGTGAGCAGGGGAGGGGCAGAGAGAGAGAGGGAGACAGAGAATCCGAAGCAGGCTCCAGGCTCTGAGCTGTCAGCACAGAGCCCAGCACGGGGCTCAAACTCACAAACTGCGAGATCATGACCTGAGCTGATCATGATCGGACGCTTAACCGACTGAGCCACCCAGGCGCCCCTGAAGTATAAGAATTCTTAAGCCAAATATTTAACTTAAGTTCAATTGCAGAAAGAGACAGTAGAACAGGAGTGTATCAATTTTTCCCCACAGAAATATTTGAAAGGAAATCACAACAGAAATTTCTATAGTCATTCATCATGTAAAAGTATTTCAAATGTCTTCAGTTTTAAGAGAGTAAAAAGAAGTAACTACCAGTTTCCATAAATGACTCGAGCCTGCAAATTGTGGTATATTCTCTCTTGTGAGCAGGTCCTCCCTCTTGGGAAAGGGTATATTCAGGAAGTCTCCAGCCATGATGAATAGCCAATTCCTAGAAAGTGGAGATGCGGCTTTAGTAGTAATTTTTCTATGCAATGGCTTAATCACATAAACGATAGTCTTTCATGATTTTGATCCCATTTCTAAGTTTGAAAGGAATAATGATATTCTGCAATGAAAAAATGGGGGAAGACCCTACATTCCCCATAAATACTCCAGCATTTTATATCTTGCAAGCCCACAATACTAAAACTGAAGCAGTTTACTGCTAGGATAGGAATGGTGTTCTTCCATTAAGCCATAGAGAGCCAATATCAAAGAGCTCATAGAGAAAGAGGAGCTACTATTGCCCTCTCGGGGAACATCAGTGAGGACATCTACAGGTCTCACTGTCATTCAGTTCCTAATGCCTCTCTTTCCTAGTTACAGACTTCCTGCCCACAGCTAGCTAACTACTGCATTGCAACAACAGCAAGATGAGCAGAGGCGGCAAACAGACAGACTTGGACAAAGCTGAGGAAAGATCAGGGGAGAACACTATGGAAAAACTCAGACAGCAAGAAAGGGACCAAAGGACTGGCTGGGTAATAGGGAGGGGAGCTGTCCAACAGAGCACATGGATAATCTGCAAGAAGGATATTCCGCATGCAGAAATTCAAAGCTGAGGTTTTTTGTTTGTTTGTTTGTTTTATAGAATAAGCAAATAAACTACTTCCCCTTTCTTGGGTTAGGCTACCCGATTTGGGTTCTTTATAAAGTCTTCTGTTCTAAACAGAAGTAGAAAGAGGTTTGTCACAAGAGTGGCAAGAAATATTCTTAAAGTATAAAACACTCTACCCATGTGCACTGAGGTCCTGTTGATCTCAAATGAGAATTCCACAAACCAAAGGCAGATACTGTATATGGAAGAAAATCCAAAACGTAAATAAATAGGAAAATAATTTCAAGTTAGTGCTGTAATATCTAATGATCACAACTGGGAAAACAAAATATCATACCATCTTATCTTTAAAATATTTATTCCTTATTTCAGCCCTTGTGATATCATCAATACATGACATCTTTCTTCAATAGACAACATGTTAAGTAAGGAAAAACTGTGCAACGTACCTGTAATGAACCAATGGGATTAAGCTGGTTCTTTGGTTGCTTAGAAGGGTCGGGCATTAAGGGGTCAGGAACTGCAAAGCTAAACATTTTTTTAAAGTGTTATAAAACAAAATACTTTTCCCCAAACTGTTAAATAAATGACAAGCATTTCCTATTTAATCCTCTATGCCTTTGCTCTTGCTTCTTCATGGAATGCTTTTCTTTCCCACCTGGATGAGAACATGATTTATCCATTATCTGAGATATATCTCAAATGCCACTTCCACTAAGAAACCTATCCTGTTACTCCAATGAAACATAATCTCTCCCTCCTTAGAACTGTTGACATTTGGGTTGACCCTTTCTTAGGCAAATTATATGACCATAAATTATACTCTTACAAATACATGTAATTTGTCCATCCCTCACCACACCTCTCCTGTGTTCAGACTGTCAAATCCTTGATGGTAGGGCCTATGGATTACTTACCTTCATAAGCCTTGTAGTGCTTTGTATATTATGTGTTCAATAAAAATGTATTTAAATAAAGCATACTAATGTTACAGCCACAAAAAGGGAAGACTAACAATTAGGAAATTTAGCCTGGTAAGGTGAATGATACAGGTCATAAAGTTGTTTTTTCCCCTCATATAATTATGGAAGAAAGATCTGTTTGTTTGGTTTTTTTTGTTTTGTTTTTTAAGAAGAAAGATCTGTTTGATATATCATCTGCTCTATGCTAGAATGATCCTCCTAAGACTTACATATATCCTGCATAAAATAGATGGCCTGCATGAATCTGGTTCCAGCATGTGGGGATTGTAATTAGGGAAAAAGAGAACAATCTCTTCTAACTAGTTTAAATTTACTAGTTAGTTGGGGGATGAGTGTGTAACACTGAATAAAGCTGCATTCAAGGTTACTATCACCTACAAGGCTGAAGAGTCATTTCTTTGGTGACAAAAGAGGTTCAGTTATTGGCACTTCTTCAAGTTTCCTTTCCACCTGCCAGAACTTCAAGCTTTATATAGGCTGATGAGATATGAATATTCACTTACAATGCTGCACGCCGAAGCTACCCAAATAATTGTGATGGAGAAGTGAGAAAGTCTCTGTATTAAATCAGGCCACTTTAGCCCTGATTACAGCTTAGTAATTCCCATCTTATCTGTCAAGAAGCACAAATATATAGTAAAGTTTGTTAGCCTTTTTTGCTGACAAAGCGAAGTGCCCATGTGCAGAAAGGACACTACGTACACTCATTTCTACAAATGTACTCAACACTTTAGGTTGACCTTTGGACTGCACAGAAATAGCATGGTCACCACCAGCAAGGGGAGAATCCAATACCTGCCATGCCATTTTGGCATGTCTAGAAAGCCGGCATAAATCAACTATAACATATGACCCCAAAGAATCAAGAATCATTTTGTGAGATCTGAAGTTTGTCAATGCTTCATTCTAAACTACTCAAATGGTTTGGAAGAGCTTAGAAACGGGAGGAGCACTGCATGAGGACCTAAGTACGTGCTAAAGCAAAAGTTTTGAGGCTGGAGAAAAACTCATCCTAAATTCCCATGGGCCTCTGCTGTCAACTATGAGCAGATAAACCAGACTGAACTCCAAGAATAACTGAGTGCACGTAAAGAGAATCTGAAGGCTCAGCATGCCCCAGGACGTGTCCATCAGAAACCAAAGGACATCATCCAATGATACATGAGATGCTCCGGGACTAATACTCTCCAAAAGCACCTGAAGTGATAACACAAATTCATTTTGGAAAAATCATGTCAAGAATTAACATCCCCCTTAACATCTTCTTGTATTTGTTATACATTCCATAATAAAAGGAAATCTCTTTGTCTCCTTCTAAATTAGAATTCCTAAGAGTATTTTCCACTGATCTTTTTCCACTTCATTCCTTGTTTTCTGTAGTACAGAAGTTATTAAAGTCTTAATACAGTAAGATACTTGCCAGAAAAACTGGGGTTTTGTATTGTCGCATCCCAGGGGGGGAAACGCCTAGTTCACAAGAGCTTTCATTTAACAGTTAATTGGTGGACTGAATTTCTTAAGGATAAAGTCGTCTTTAATGGTGACAGGTTTTCACAAGGAAATAGAATTTTAGAGCTAAATACTAACAGCTGTTGACTTTGTTGCTTTTGTGACCATGTTCAAAATTTTAATCTTACCTCAGCCATGATATTTTTGAGCTGCAGAATACAAAGAAATTTAGCTCACCAAATACTTGCATTGGCTTTCAAAATGTTTATGGCAGCCTCTGCAGCTCTATGTTTCGCCAGCTTCTTACTTGTACCTTCACCTGAATTAAGGTTAAGAAAAAAATGTTTTTATATGCTGTGAAAATATGAGGCTTGCATAGCTGTTTGCATAATGCAAAACAAAGTCAGTACAGTTTTTGTATATATACACGCAGGTAATAAAAACATACTACATACTGTAACAAAATATTCACCATATGAAATTAATATATGAAAAACCCATGATTTTAAACATTTTACCTATTTAACTTTATGAATCCCTATATTAAAAAAATCTGTATATGTTTATTACATAAAATGGTAATGAAGTAGGCCATGCCACACTTTATGAAAAATACAACTTAGTATTTTACTTTTCCTTATTCCTAGAGAGAGAGGAAATTCTTCTGTAGCAAGAAGTTTTCTTCAAAGGAGCAGAGCTATTATATCAACCCTATTTGACAGCAAAATGTGCACAATTTTATTCTAATCGTCCATCCTATACTGGATTAAAGCCCTGACTGGCTAAGCAGTCCTAGATACATGTTGGGTACAGTGGGAGAAGGTTTATACAGGTAAGATGAGAATTTATGCTATGTGTCTTTGATATAATCTGTATCTCTTAGTAGTCAATGGGGTGGCAGGGGGTAGGCCTGACTAATCACTGAAATTGAAGCCTAATTTCAGTAAGAAATCACACCTGCTAAATAGTAAATCCAACTAATTTCCTTCTGAGTTCAAACTAGGTGTTGAGAACCCTTCAAAAGTGGTACCAAAGTGCTGATGTCCATTTCTCCAGTGTGGAAGAAAGAAAAGGGATATGGAATGAATTTCAACTGTGACTCTCAAATGTCTGAGGACATACAACCCATATGCCTTTATCTACTAACGTAGGTATGAGGGATACGGTGGAATATGAAACAGAATCCCTGCCCTCAAAGACCACACAGCTCAGTATGGGACTTTGCCTGTAAATACGCATCTGAAATACAGTCGTATGTGTTAAACAAGCTTAAGTGCAGGGTGGAGGGGAAGCACACAAAAGGGGTAGCTCCTCTACTTGGGAAGGATTCAGAAAGTTTTCATGCAGGAAGAGAGAACTCAATGAGGACATAAAAGATTAGAAAAAGCTAGTAATGTGAAGAGAGTTGGGGGTTAGGAAGAGTATTCTAGGCAGAGAAAAGAACACCTGCAAAGGTTCAGAGGCAACACAGAGCATGGTGTTCTCAAGAGCTCCAATCAGTTGGTAGGTGAATGCTTAAGGAGATGAGTTTTGAGATGAAAGGCTACAGAGTTGGAGGGTAGGAAGGGAGATCAAAGAACAGTCTCCGAAACCTGTGCTTCTCAAACTTTAATGTCCCTAGTAATTGTCTGGGAATTTTGTTAAAATGCAGACGCTGATCCAGCAGGTCTGGCATGGGGCCTGATATTCTAGAGCAGTTGCTTCAAGTGCCCAGGTGATACTAATGTTGCTGCTGATCACATTTTGAGAAGCAAGGCTGTTAAGTCCTATTAAGAAACCTGTATCTATCCAGAGGATGATGGGCAAACCACTGAATGGATTTAACAGCAAGAAGGACACAAAAAGATTTGAATGCCAGTGTCCTTTGAGGAATGGACAGCCTGAGACTAGAAGCTGAGAGAGCAACTGTGAGATGGCAGCTGTGGCCCAAGTGCGCGAAGACAGCGGCCGAGACACCAGTAATGAAAACAGAAGGGAAGGAGGCAGGTACCAGAGATGCTTAGGAAGTAAGACTTAGTGGAAGAGTGGGCAAGAGGCAGAGGGATGGGAAGGAGTCAAGAAAATGAAACCCAACACTCTACTATGAGTGAATGGGTGATGGTGGTGCCTTTACTAAGCCAGGGAATAGAAGTGGAACAGATCTAAGGGAAAAGAGATGGATTCAGTCTGGGCCATCCAAGTGAAGATGCCCAGCAAGCACAGGTTAGAAGACTGTTCTGTAACTGGGGCTGGGTTGAAGACAGAGATTTCAGAATTATCAGCATTTAGATAGTATTTGAAGCTGTGGAGGCACATAAACTTGCATAGGAAGACAGGGCAGTGTGGGGAGAGTAGGGGACCTACAAAGAATGGTTGGTTGCCATAGGCTGTTAATCTTAAAGGGAAAAAGACCATTTCTTTTCTTAAATTTTCGCTGAATATTTAAAAATAGATCTGCTAAAGGAGTAATGCAATGATTGTATGGTTCATAATGAGTAAACTTGTAGCTGGCATTTACAATCCACCTGTCTCATATAGACAAAAAAGCCTCAAGATTTTCTTAAAGCAGTTTCAAGGAAAATAGTGGATTCCAGACTTTCAGGGACCTAAGCAAATGATGCCTTTCATTTACCAGATGGTGCAACTCCAGCCTTCTTGTGGAATTGTTTTCTTAGCATTCTTCCAAATTTAGTATTCAATATTTTTTGTGTTTGCAATTAAATATACATAAGAAATAGAATGCCTACATTTACAAATGGGCAACTTCAGTTATCATTTGTTCAAGCTCACAGACCATAATAAGGGGAGTCTGAACTCTGAAACTTCATTGCTATGTGACTTTGGGCATGTTACTGATAATCTCTCTGAATCCGTTTCCTCATGTATAAAAAGGGAGATGAATCGGGGCACCTGGGTGGCTCAGTCAGTTAAGCCTCCCACTTTGGCTCAGGTTGTGATCTCATCGTTCCTGGGTTCGAGCCCTGCATTGGGGGCACATCGGGCTCTGTGCTGACAGCTCGGAGCCTGAAGCCTACTTCAGATTCTGTGTCTTCCTCTCTCTCTCTGCCTCTCCCCTGCTCGTGCTCTGTCTCTTTCTCAAAAATAAAATAAACATGAAAAAAACTGAAAAAAAAAAAAAAAAAAAAAAAAAAGGAGATGACATCTTACTAAAACCTGTACAGGGTCAGGAACTAGAAGGTGCTATGAAATGCGGTATTTGAGCCTTCTGTCTTCCTCATTTTGTTTGGACACAGAATCAAGTGTGGTACAACGGGCCTAAAGTCCCAGATGGACACTATGGACAAAGAGAAGAGGCTCAGAATATTTTGGGATCAGGTCTCTGGGCATCTGCTATAATCTATGATACTATGAAACTTGTCAGCACCTACTGACCCAGCTATGGTTGCTCCAAAAACCTTTCCTGCTTCTAATTCTTGGAAAAACCGTAGGAGGATCCTAAGGTATGTTTCTAAGCTTCTCTTGGTGTCTGGAGAGGAGAAAATGAAGGAGAGAATCAGATGAAGTTGGAAAGTCCCCATGACCTGAGATGAGAGGTCTCAGTTTCAAGAGCCTGCTCCTCACAGCTGTCCCTGGTTTAAAAAGGGCACTTTTCCGAACTGAAAAGCAATACCAAGTCTTGCCGGCCAACCCACATGGTCATCGGGGTTAACTGAGCACACAGACCTGTGCAGGTTATGTCACCAACGGTTACTCTGAAGGTGAAAGTGGGTACGTGTATTTGCACATCGGATCTTTCACATTCATAAACCGGGATGTTCTTGGTCTTCATGCCGTATTCGTGTAATACTTGAATCGGTGTTTTCCCTGGCTTAGCTGTAATCATCTTCCCCAAACTGCAAAAACCAGAAAAGGTGTGCCTTGCATGCCAAAGCGGAGAGGGAAGCAGAAGCATACAGAGGCTAGATTTGACTGCTACCAACAGTGATGCGGAAGGCGCCGAAGCTCCCCTGCGGCCAGCACCAGCGATGGCGAAGCGCACCAGTTTCCCAGCCCCGCTGCGGCGGGCAACCGGCAGGGAGAAAGGGGCTGTAAGGAGACAACTTAAAAGCGGGTGGGGAGGATTCGCTCGGGTCTTGGGTGCTGCTACCGCTCAGGACCAACCCCACATAAACCCCCTCCCGGGCGGCAGCCGCGGGCCATCTCCGCCCACCCCGCGCGCGCACCGAGGCCGCAAGCGGGGCGGGGCCAGGCCGCAGACCCCGGCCCGCGCGCCGCCGGGAGGGCGGAGCTGAGTGCTGGCGGGTCCGCCCGCAGCCGCGCGGGCGAAAGCGCCGGGAGGGAGCTCTACCCAGAATGCCGCTGGAAAGCGGGCTCTCCCGCCCCGCCTCTTGTGCCCACCACTCCCGGCCCTGCCCGGCTTGGCCGCGACCGTTCGGGTGCTGACCTGAAGGTCCCGCTGTCCTCCCGCTCCAGCGGCGGGGCCGCAGCGCGATGCCTGCTCTGGGACATAGCGAAGAAAGGACGGTCTGGCGGCAGGCGGAAGAGCGGTGCCGAGCGACGTCCTCGCTCCCCGGGTCAGCCGGTCCCCGAGAGGAGCGCTCCAGCGGTGCCGCCTCCTCCGACTCCCCCTTCCCTCCCGGCTTGCGTCCCTCATGCGAAGGGGACGGGCGAAGGCGGAGCCTCGGTGCAGCAGCGCCGGCCACGCCCCCTCGCTGTCTGGGCTGCGGGTCTTACTCTAAGGTGGGCCCCGCCCGCCGGTTCGCGGGTCTCCTGGGCGTCCGGCCCGCCCCTTTTCTTTCAGACTCCGCCCCTCTCCCGGTCCCGCTCGCTCCCGCCGGTACCCCGCTGTAGTCCCGCGGCTCCCGGGTGCTCGTTTCTCTGCTCCCCCCATGGCCTTGAGGAGGCCGCAGTTTTGTGTCCTTAAACAGGCGGTTTCCGGCCCGGAGAGGCGGCTTGTCGGTCGGCGAGCCTCACACTATGTGAAGACTGAGCTCAGCATTCTTGGTGGTGGGGCTGGGGGAAGTTAAGAATCGGGGTTGCGTCACTTTATGAAAAAGATTTCAAAATTCTAAATGCAAAATTGCTACGGAGCGTCCCCGGGCCTGGCCCCTAAGCTTGCGATTCGCGGTCTATCCGCCCCTGAGGGCTTCGGTGGGCTCTCCCGATTCGAGGCCTGCCTGGAGGAGCTCTCAGGAATGTCCGGAGACCCCCTCCCGCCGGGTAGTCTCCATTGTCTCTAGGCTTTCGTCTCGAGAGGAATGCGGGGCCGGCCAATTTGAGCAAGGCCCGTTAGGTGTAAACGAAGGCTTTTGTGTGGGCTCCAATTAAATGCTGTTTCTGCACACCTGTGTTGCTAGTCGTAATTGCGATTGCCTGGGATGCACCGCCTTTGGTGGAGATCAGAGAGCGACGGTGGAAGTGTCGCTTAGGGGTTTGCTAGGCACTTGGGAAATGACTCCCTGTGCTTTCTCTGTGTTGAAGATTGCACTATGCTTTTCACACAAAAGGACATTATTAAAAACTTTTTCTTTTTGGTTTTGGTGGGTTTTTGTTTGTTTTTTGGTTACATGTGAGCCCTGGATGCTTGAAAGCAAATAAAAAGTGTTTAGGATCTAATCAAATTGATTTATATTATTTGAGGCTTGAATTAAGTCTATTCTGTCTTCCACTATCCCCTCTGTATATGTATGTATAGCGATTACTACTACTGTTAGGTTTTAATGAGTATCTTACCATAAATATACATAGCCACTATTTCAACATATATTAACATCCACAAAATTAGGGCAATACAATATTTCAGCACTCAGATTTGTTCCTAAAACTTATTTTTCGCCATGATATCCTAAGCCCAAACTTTATTCAGCTCTCTTTAAGGGTTGAGTAACAGATAATGATGATGAAACAAAATAAACGCAGTACTATTTCAGAGTTGTCTATGTGCCAGCTACAGAGTGAGAAGCCCTTAAGTTGTAGTTTCTAGTTATTTATATACGTGTTAGAATTCTAGTTATTTATGCATATATTGTATATATTTGTACATATATTTATGCATATATACAAATAAACTTTCACTTGTTATTTCTTAGTTGTCTGCATACAGTTGCTTCCCTATATTCAATGAATTTATATTAATTACTTGGTTTTGTAACATACAAGAAAGAAAATGAGTGAACTGTATACCATAAGGATTCAAAATAGCACCTTACTGTTGCCAACATTGGCATGGCAAACTTGTGAAGGAATTCCCTTTGGACTAGGTCCACTAAAAATGGTGTCCAGGGCTAAGGTGAGTGCCTAAACTGCCTTTTTCCCAGAGGACTAGATGTTTCCTCAAAACTGGCAAACTACTATCAACAGTAACCCTCATCAAGGACATTGGTAGTATTTTTAAATGATTAGTTTTCTGTGTAGATTTTAGTGCTTAAAGACCGCAATTCCAAATTGACTGCTTTCAGTATATCATTTTACGCGGTTGATCTATAATTCATTACCTGAGCACACCAGGGGAGGCAGTGTCGTGAACTGTACACTGGTAAGCTACTTGGTGACACCAGGCTTTGTATTTTTAATGTGTTTAATTATATTTAAAATCAAGGAAGGCTTAGGGTTGTGCCTGGTTTTCTTTGAAAATATGGATTTGTTATCTAAGGGTTGCAGTTGATGACGTTTTGATGTCATATTAATATGTTTGCTGCTGCTACCAAGAGCTTTGTCAAGCAAGTTGGAGATGGAGGGAGATTAGTTCCTGTTCCAAGCCTCAGTGAGGCTGACAAATACCAACCTCTAAGTCTGGTGGTAAAAAAGAAGCGATGCTTTTTCTTTCCCAGATATAAATTTACTTCAACACCTTTTACACTGAAAGATATTCTTCTAGGAGACAGAGAAATTTCAGCTGGTAAGTTTTAATGTCTATTTCAGAGCGACTGCTCATTGGCTGTATTACAACAATCTAAACAGGTTGTATGTACTACTTATTTTGTAATATTTACACATTTTCATTGATAAAAGCAACTTTTCTTATGATAGTAGTAATAAGATTAATAATATCTAAAATTTGTATAGTATCAAATCTTATTGGTTGAATAATTTTCCAACATATTTTGTAAAATCTTTTATTGTATAATTTTATTTCACTTATCTTATAGATTGTTTTGACCAAATCAACTTAGAATATGACAAAATAGATTATAGATTTCATCTATAAAATGAGATCTGACTTGCCTATTTACATGGTCACATGAGATGAAACTAATTTACATTTATTTCTTATGGCTCAGTTATTGCAATTGGTAAACTGAAATGTATCTTATTGTCATGTGTTACTCATTCCCAGTCCACCTTAACTAAAAATAAATCCAGGCAGGTCTAATACAAATTACAAAGTATGCTCAAAAGCCATTAACAATCTGCCTCTCCTTTCTGTTTTCTTAAAACAGTTTAGAAAACAAATTGACATTTTGACAAAGTATTTCTTATAAACACTTGTTTTTCTTTCAACCACTCTGTGGATATTAAAGCTTATAGAGTTCTGTTGGTGGAACGAAGAACTTGAGTTCTCTTTTAAGTACTCTATTTTTGTTGTCAAATTAATGCTATTTTATTTATTTTTTTTTCAACGTTTTTTATTTATTTTTGGGACAGAGAGAGACAGAGCATGAACGGGGGAGGGGCAGAGAGAGAGGGAGGCACAGAATCGGAAACAGGCTCCAGGCTCCGAGCCATCAGCCCAGAGCCTGACGCGGGGCTCGAACTCACGGACCGCGAGATCGTGACCTGGCTGAAGTCGGACGCTTAACCGACTGCGCCACCCAGGCGCCCCAAATTAATGCTATTTTAAATCTTGGCTTGACACGTTGCCTTTCTCAACATGTAACGTGTCTTCTTCTCAACGTGTGATGAAGTCTTACATGGTAAATTAATGCATTACTACATATAACATATTAAATGAATTCAAGACATTTAAAAAATATTGATTTCCTTTTCTTAAAGGTATTTCATCTTATCAGTTACTGAATTATGAAGATGAATCAGATGTTTCACTCTATGGAAGGCGAGGCAACCATATTGTGAATGATGTTGGGATTAATGTCACTGGATCAGATTCTGTTGCAGTGAAAGCTTCATTTGGTGTGGTGACCAAACATGAAGTGGAAGTATCGACATTACTCAAGGAAATTACTACACGGTCAGTAGAATAATACTTAATGTACTTGAGTGTTTTCATTAAATATCGTAATTATGTAAACTTCGTTATAAACAATGCTTAAAACATTCAGGTTCTATCTATTGTCTAATGTAATTTAATTCTTTCATTTGATTGAAATACTACAAATTAGCAATATATCCAGGCTTTAGATAAGGGTAGATAGCCAAAATCATTTGGTTTAAACAGGATTTTTGATTGTTCCACAGAATTGCTTTGGTCCTAAATTGGTCCAAAATTGCTTTGGTGCCAAATTATCAGATGAAAAGAATGTACTAATCTGCATGCAACAAATATACTAAGGGGGTCTCCTCCAACAGAATCCTATAATAAGCATGTTTTAAGAAAACAGAAAGGAGAGGCAGATCATTAATGGCTTTTGAGCATACTTTGTAATTTGTATTAGACCTGCCTGGATTTACTTTTGGTTAAGGTGGACTGGGAATGAGTAACACATGACAGCAAAAATGTACTTGATAATATGTAATTAGATGTGACAGGTTCTTGTGAATCTTTTTTTTTCTTTCAGAAAAATTAATTTTGACCACAGCTTGATACGTCAGACAAAAAGCAGCAGAAAGGCAGTATTGTGTGTGGTCATGGAAAGCATTCGAACCACACGACAGTGCTCGCTGTCTGTGCATGCTGGAATTCGTGGGGAAGCCATGCGGGTAAACCACACTCATTAAGTTTCTCTTACTAAAAAGCTGCAATGGGAATTTTTACATAGTACTCAATTTCTAATGAGACGTGTATTTTGTCAAATGTTGAGATTAAAGAGCTGCAAGTGTATATCAGATTTTGCACAGTAATGGTTTTGTTTGAGAGTTTTAAAAAAATCCAAGAAAATTTGGATTCTAAATGTGGAACATAATGCAAACAAAACACTAATCCTTATGAAATAATTTACACTGAAGTCTCTCCTATTGCTATTTAAATGAAGTTTTAAGAATGCTTATGTTGAATTCTTGATTTTATTTTTTTATTATTTTTTAATGATTTTTTAAAATGTTTATTTTTGAAAGAGAGAGAGCATGAGCAGGGGAGGGGTAGAGAGGGGAACAGAGGATCTGAAGCAGGCTCTGTGCTGACAGCAGAGAGCTCGATGTGGGGCTAGAACCCATGAACCATGAGATCATGACCTGAGCTGAAGTTAGATGCTCAACCGACTGAGCCATCCGGGTGCCCCTTGATTTTATTTTTAAGTGATGTACTTTATACTTGAATTTTTAAAAGCTGATTTTATATTTTTATTTTAAGTTTTCTAAAATAACATTGTCAATGGCCAAACATGCTTCATTCAATGTTAAATACTTTTAAAAAACCTCTTGGAACTTGTTTTTAGTTTTTAAAAAGCTCCGTATTATTTGTCTTTGTCATTCACATAATAATGACACATAATAATGACACTTGATTGGCTTTATTAAAACCAATTGTTAGGGTTCAGTGAAAAACTTTTAAAGTCTTTGCAAATAAAGGTTCTGTTCAGTGGCTATGTTTAGCTGCCTACTGAATTGTTTAACATTGGATCATTTCAGGGGCACAAACTGAAACATTTAATTGTCGGAGATTACTTTGGAAAATAAGTTGATGATTGCTTTGGAAAGCTGCTGAAAACTCTGGGGACTTTAGAACAATAGACAGGGTAGGCTAAAAACAACTGTAGCACTTAAACAGTTGGTTTGTGGTTGAAAAGAAAAGGTTTCTATGTTAGCATTATTGTTGTAGCACTAAGTGCCAGTGTTAGAAAGTGGTGAGTGGTATTTCCTAGATCATGAGACCCTATTGGACCACTTGGACCTCTGGTATAAACAGTTAAATTCAATGGGATAATTTGTTTTTAAGTTTGAATTATTTTATTAATTTTATTATTATTTTTTTTGAATTTACATCCAAATTAATTAGCATATAGTGCAACGATTTCAGGAGTAGATTCCTTAATGCCCCTTACCCATTTAGCCCATCCCCCCTCCCACAACCCCTCTAATAACTCTCTGTTTGTTCTCCATATTTAAGAGTCTCTTATGTTTTGTCCCCCTCCCTGTTTTTATATTATTTTTGCTTCCCTTCCCTTATGTTCATCTGTTTTGTACCTTAAAGTCCTCATGAGTGAAGTCATATGATACATGTCTTTTTCTTGACTAATTTCGCTTAGCATAATACCCTCTAGTTCCATCCACGTAGTTGCAAATGGCAAGAGTCATTCTTTTTGATTGCCAAGTAATTAGTTTTTGTCTTAATGGTAGGATTGTATGAACTGTTTTCTTTCTCCAAGAAGCTGTCTTTATGTGTTGTGCTCCTTAATAATGTTATTTGTTTATTTACTATAGTTTCATTTTATGGATGAACAGAATCCCAAGGGAAGGGACAAAGCTATTGTTTTTCCAGCACACACAACCATAGCTTTCAGTGTTTTTGAACTCTTCGTTTACTTGGATGGTGCCTTTGGTAAGTGAATGATTTGCACGAAATGCTGAAATGATTATATTTTTAAGAATTTAATGGGAAACACACGCATACATTCTCTATGTGACTGTAGAAGAATGATACTCTCAACACTGTCAATCTATATGCTTGGGTAAAGTAGCTGGGAAAGACCCTCTGTCTTTATTCACCCACTACCTCTTTTCTACCTGGTGAAAGCTGCAGACACCCTGCCACCCAACTTGCAATTATAGATAAGAGCTCAAGTGCAATGCCATTGGCAAAGTATTCCTTGAGTTACATAGAGAGATAATAAATGACCTTCTAATAGGTAGTTTTTGATGATGGCAAATAGAGGAGTGGGTAGGCAAGATGTCCGCAGGGGTCAGTGCCCAAACTAGGGTACCCAAAGACAAATTCTTTTCAGTTTTACCTACCATAGACCAGCTTCACCCCGACTCTCTCTAAAAAATAACTTTAATACAAATACTTACCTTAAAATTGTCTTTATATACTTTATACAGTACTTTATATACCTTATATGATACCTCAGTGCAGTTCACTGTAGACCGCTAAATTTCACAGGTCTTTAAGATTAGGGGGCCAACCAGCTCAAAGCACTAGGTGAGGGAGCCCCCTAACCATAGTAATTTATAAACATTTGTAGACCTGTTTTTGTTTTTGCAGTTCTGTGGGAAGAGGGAATAGGGAATCCAGAAATGTGACAAAACATGCTACTTACAGCCTATTTGGGACGCTTCAGATGTAGGTTTTTACAGTTATTGTGATTGTTAGGAGCAGTGTCAACTGATAGAACTGATATATCCATCAAAATGTAAAATGTGCATATCCTACACTTTTAGGAATTTATCCTACAGATATACATATGCAAAGTGATATGAGTATAAGGATATTCAATTTGTAATAGCAAAAGATTGGAAATACCCTTAAGATCTACGATCAATAACTAGTTTAATAATGATGCATATCTACAATACAGAACATTATGAAGCCATTAAGAAGAATGACGTAGCACTAGGGACCCTGACATGGAATCCTAAGAGATATTTTAAATAAATGTGTGTAGTGTTTAACTATTTGAGCCTAAATAATTTTATGTGCATACATACATACGTATATATTCCTTTATGCTTGTAAAATATATGGAGTATTTGTGGAAGTATACTCAAGAAATTTAACAGTGGTTACTTCTGAGGTGGAAAACTGAGGCTGGGATCCAGACTAGATGGAAACTCATCACTGTATCCCCCTTTTGTTCTCTGGATTTTGTACCATGTGAATGTTAGCTTTTCCAAAAATCTAGAAAATTTAACTTAAAAAATACAGTGAATGACATGTGCCAGAATTCATCAACCACAACTAAAACTCCCAATAAAATGTGAGTTGTTCCAGTAATAACATCAAAAAATTTTCTTACAGACCTTTGTGTCACTTCAGTGTCAAAAGGAGGTTTTGAAAGGGAAGAAACTGCAACGTTTGCGCTGCTCTACAGATTGAGGAATATACTATTTGAGAGAAGTATGTCCGTTGAAAAGTATTTCAATTTTTTTTTTTTTTCCTTCTCAGATTAACACTTGAGTTTATCTGTTCAGTACTCCTGTCTGCTAAGGAAGAATTACAATCTAAAAGTAAAATCATTTCATGACTGATGGTTTAGATTCACGTATTTATAAATGCACTTTGGTTATATATTTTTTATTTGACCTGTAACACATTTCTGTTTTTGTGCTTTTAGATAGAAGAGTGATGGATGCCATTTCTCGTTCACAGCTTTACTTAGATGATCTTTTTTCTGACTACTATGACAAACCTCTCGGCATGACTGATATTTCTCTCAAAGAAGGGACTCATATCCGAGTTAACTTACTTAATCACAACATTCCAAAAGGACCTTGCATACTCTGTGGAATGGGGAACTTCAAAAGGGAGACGGTTTATGGGTGCTTTCAGTGCTCCGTCGATGGGCAGAAGTATGTGAGACTTCATGCAGTTCCTTGTTTTGATGTTTGGCACAAGAGGATGAAATAAAACAAAAATAATGAACGTACCTTGCTAGTGTTTTAGGTGCACCTGTGCCACACACCTTTCCAAAATTTTCTAGGTTTGCTTTGATGAATTGTGGCAAAGTAAAGAGGGAGAGGAAAGAGAAATTAACCTGTTTGGGCATCATTTTCTTCAGCGATAAAAGGGAAGATAATAGTTTCTATCCTATAAATTGCCATAAAGGTTAATATTGTTTATGTGAAAAAGGTTTAAATATTCAAAACATAGCGATTCCTTCATAAAATCTGCCAGTTACTTTAGAAGTATACTTGGGAATTCAGTCTATCATCTTAACTTTACACAGCGATTTTTCTCAATATCAATTTTGGTTTTAATTGGCTTTTAAGTCAACATTTAAGAATGACAAGAGGTTAAATGTGGTGACTTTATGGTGCCTTACCCACTGCCTTAGGTCTGGTAAAATGAGAAAAATGTGTTAATAATTTAATGTAATCCTAAATATTTAATTGCGGTATCAAATTAAAAGCACACTGAGCTCAGTGTGGGGTTTTGTGTACACAGTTAACAGGGAGACTGTTAGTGGTAATGGGCTGCTGTCCTGTATCATACACATGCTCCCTAGTTTTGTCTTTATAAAAACTCACTGCTGTCAAGGTAAGGCAGCTAGAAAAAAAAAATAGTTAAGGCAACTAGGACACCTTTATCTTTTGCCTTTGAAAATGTTTAAAATATTTAACATATTTAGTTCTGAGAGCTCATTTTCATCTACTCTGTAAGACATCTGAAATTTTTCATACACAGACAACCTAAATTATTAATTTACTCGACACCCTTATTAAAATAATTGCAAAAGTGATGTTAAAATTCTAGAACTCAAAATGTAGTGATACTAGGTATCTACTCGTATATGCCTGTGAAAGCATAAAACAATCATGAAAATATAAAACATCTGATGCCTGTCTGCACGTAGAATGATTAAAATGTTACTGTTTATTTAAATGTGACTAGGGTTTTTGAATCAATCTTCATTTAATATCATCTATAAATTTTAAAAACAGAAGTTTAAAAGCACTTTGAAAACAATGGGACAGGATAGAATTGTGAATAGTTTGTATAAAGGGATGATTTCCTTGTATATCTTCCTTCCACAGCATTTTTGTTTTGAGCAGAATATATGAGTCAAGTGCAAATACGAGTATACTGATGGCAAAATATTCTAGTGACTTTTTTTGTATGGATACAGATAATGGGAGTCATTTCCAGTGGAGGTTTTCCTGAGGGAAGTCAAAGAACAAGAATTCGCGATTAGCAAGTAAAGAGTTTACAAAACTGGGTACAGGCATGAAGAACTGGGAGGAAAAAAAGATAGTGAATGTTTTGGTTTTATGAAGTGTCAAACTCAATGCTATGGATCTGTGATATCCACTAATCTGGTGGTTTTTGTGTTACCCCTGCACTTTTAGGTAATAGAATTTCTGGCAGTGTATCGATGGTTTGGAAAGGGCAAGTTTCAGAAAATGGAAAAAGCTTTGTTTTGAACTCACATGTCTTGAACAGAGCTATTTATTTCCTGACCATACCTTCCTACATATGCAGTAGGCAAAACCTTACATGTTCTGATAAATAATGTGTCCTTTCTTTGGCACCAGTGTGATCTTCTACAGCATCTCTTACCTCCTGTTCTCAACAAATTGGATGTCATGATTTGACTGTGACACGGAATTGCCATGGCAGTGTATGTTCCCATTTGTATCCTCATTTGATATCCTCACATATCCTTATGTGTAAAATAAATTCTACACATTTTCAAAAATTTGATGGCATAGGAGTTTGTAATGCTCATTCATGATCAATAACAAGAACATTGTAAAATGAAGTGACTGACAGGATAGAGACACATAGAGAAAGGGAACTGGAAACTAGATGCCATGGCATCAATTTAAGACTATCAAGACAAAACATTAGGGATGATAGATCTAAAGGCCTACAGGAGGCCAGAGGAAATAACACATTTATAATGATGTCTGAAAAAGTACAGACTCAGAGCAGTATAGACTTTATTATGTCTGCTATAAGAGACACAAAGTCTTTGGTCTGATCAAATATCTTTAAACATTCCCCACTGGAATAATGACCCAAGGCCAGAGCTTGCACCAAGGAGTACAGCGACGGTGTTAAGACTCTCTGTGGGACAGAATTGTACAAGTAATATTTTCCTATATGCATACCAAAGGAAGATTTGTTCAGTCCTGTCATTTAAAAAAATTTTTTTAAATATTTATTTTTGAGAGAGAGTGCGAGCAGGGGAGGGGCAGAGAGAGGGAGACAGGATCTGCAGCAGGCTCTGAGCTGTCAGCACAGAGCCCAACACAGGGCTCGAACTCACAAACAGCAAGATCATGCCCTGAGCTGAAGCCGGTCGCTTAACCGACTGAGCCACCCAGGCGCCCTAGTCCTGTCATTTTTATATTATCCTTTCATTTGTAATGCTATGAAATGTATCAGCAAGTGAAATGTTAATTCCTGGGTCCTTATTGAATATTTTAAAAATTGGATATGTATACATGTTATTAAAGTTAGAACTGGGAAGAACCTCATCGATTTTGACATAGGTGTTCTCCTATCTCCTGAAGGGGGAGAACTGCCTACTGGAACAAAGAGGTCTATTTCATGGTGCCACTATTCGTGTTCACAGGATAAAGCAACCGGAAACACAATTATCTTTCCTGAAAGTTAAATCTGCAAAATAACACATTTATTATGCCAAAATTACATGTATTGAGGGGATCAAAATATGTTCTCATGGAGGGAAAACAGAAAATACAAGTTCTAGAAAAGTAACTCTTTTATATATAAAGTACAGTAAGTAGCTAAGAAAATTTAGAAATAAAATACACTATAGTTCATCATGTTGATATACATTGTATTCCTTGGAAGAAATGAAGCCATCACCATCATGATCATTCTTCTTAAAAATATCTTCTAAAACTGCATTCTGATATGACTGGTCACGAGGCTTCTCATCTTTTTCAAATTCCCTTTTCAGGTAATTATTTATCTAGAGGGCCAAAATATGTCTTTAATAAAAAAGTACCACAGTAAATATCCAGTAACTTTAAGGAAATGTTTACATAAGGAAACTGAAATCTACTTATAATAAGTGATAAAAAATTGTTAAAAGCTATTTGAGGTTTTATTTTTTCACCTTTAAAGCAATTTTCTGAAAAGAAACATCTTCAAATTAGCTTCCCCTGAGGTTATAGATGTTAGTTGTACATACTCAAAGATTAACATCGGAAATGAATTTTGTTGAAACTTAAGTGTTTTCTAGTAATCTACACTGTCCACATTATGAAAGGAAAATCATCCTTAAGGATTTCTATTAGTGAATAAAATCCAAATTGGCATTTTTATAATCTCTAAAATTAATGAATATATTCTATTATCAATAAAACTCAACCATAATTTTTGAAATAAAATTTAATTTTCTTAATTTTCTATGCTTCTATAACTCTCCTTCAAATCCATATGATAATCTCTATATAATAATGTCAAATAAAGAACAGATATTCTTTTTTTTCTATGTTTATTTTGAGAGAGAGAGAGAGAGAGAGAGCACATGAGCAGGGGAGGGGCAGAGAGAGAGGGAGAGAGAATATCCCAAGCAGGCTCCACACTGACAGCATGGAGGCGACATGGGGTTCGATCTCATGAACCATGAGATCATGACCTGAGCCGAAATCAACAGTTGAACACTCAACTGACTGAGCCACCCAGGTGCCCCTTAAGAAAAGGTATTCTTAAGTATTCTTTCTCTGTATAATATGACATTTCTATTAGCCACATGTGACTACTAAGCACTTGAAATGTGGCTAGATCAAATTGAGATATGCTACTACTATAAGGGTAAAATACACAACAAATTTTGAAGACAACAAAAAATATCTCACTGATTATTTTTGATTTCATGTTGAAGTGGAAATATTTTAGATATACTGAGTGACAAAACATACTATTAAAATTAATTTCACCTGTTTATTTTTGTTTTTTAAGATGTGGCTACTAAAAGTGTTTAAATTATGTACATGACTTGTGGCACACAGGTGGCTCAGTCGGTTAAGCATACCACTCTTAATCTCGGTTCAGGTCATGATCTCACAGTTCATGGGATCTAGCCCTACGATGGGTTGTGCACTAACGGTGTGGAGCCTGCTTGGGATTCTCTCTCTTCCTCTCTCACTGTCTCCCTGCCCACCCTCCCCCCCACCCCAAGCTGTCTTTCAAAATAAACTCAGAAAAAATAAATTATATATGTGACTCAATTATATTTCCACTGGCAAGGGCTAATTTATGTAATAACTATAGAAAGCAGTGTGTAATAATCTGGAGATAATGTTCAGCAAGGCAATAATCTGGAGATAATGTTCAGTAAGGCTGGGCACTTTAAAAAAAAATTTAATGTTTATTTTTGAGACAGAGACAGAGCATGAGCAAGGGAGGGGCAGAGACAGAGGGAGACACAGAATCCTTAGCAGGCTACAGGCTCTAAGCTGTCAGCACAGAGCCCGATGAGGGGCTTGAACTCATGAACCATGAGATCATGACCTGAGCTGAAGTCAGGCATTTAACCCACTGAGCCACCCAGGCATCCCAAGGCTGGGCATTTTAGAGGAAAGACTATTTTTGAAAGCTAAAGTTGAACTCTGAGAGGTATTTAGCAATACAGATCCCAACTCAATCCATCATGAGTAGACTTTATTTTAGAATGATCAATGGATCTTAATGAAGTATATATAAACTGTTCTCAAATGGGACTTAAGTCCTATTGAGGGAGATACATTTTTATTCCAGTTGAGCCTCAGCAATCCTATGAAGGTGAAAAGAATTTTAAAGAACCTCAAATCTTCCTCAGTTTCTAAGTAAATATACTGACCCTCAAAATGTACTTTTCTAGTACACTGTAGTGGAGAGGTACAAAATGGCAGTGGGTAAGAACATAACCTTAATGTAGTGTATTCCCCTTCTCTCCCACCTTATACTAAGGAAATAATTGACACAATCTGATGATGAAGGGAGGAAGTTTCTTTTAGTTCATATTTCAAATCCTTGTTTTGTCATATACTGGCTGTGTGGTCTTGAACAGGTAACTTAACGTCTTTGAACCTCAATTCTGTCATCTGTAGAAGGAGGGAAACAGTACCTTTATGGTAGGATTGATGTAAGGATTAGAGTAATATTTATAGATGTCAATAAAAGATAGCTATTGTTATTCAAGCATGTGAAAATCACTCTGACCATCTAGTGATAATGCAGGTGACACCTGAGAGACATCTGGGCAGATGGTAGCTAAGCAGGTCACTGTTTTTGGACTTTCTCTACTTTTATTTTCCCGAAAAAACTAAAGATCTCATAAGGTCTTCTGAGGGAGTGTTCATACCGCAGAACATGCCTTTTTGGGTGCAGTTGATAGTGAATGGTCTGTGTGCATAGGCTGAGCTCTTGGGTCCCATGTGAATTCATCTGCTGCTGTTCACTCTACAAGTCATACGGAGTCAACGCAAAGCACATACTGGGATGAATTTTCCAGCCCTCTAATTGTCCTCCTTCTTCAGGAATGGGGTATGTTCACATTCACATATTCCTCTTCCACTGGTGAGCAGCAAAGGACCTTCAGGAGAAGGTCCTTACTAATACCCTGGAGGAGGAAGTAGCATCAGGGTGGGGGAAGGACTAGGGATGGAGAGGAAAAAAAAAAAACCTGAGAAAGGGGGCTTACTTGTCTCCTGAAATCAACGACTCAGGTACCTTTTATCACTTAGGTGGTAGAGCCATGCCTGTTAAACTGTTTTCAAACAAGAGGGCAGACAATTGGGTTACTCAATTTAAGGCAAAAGGGTATAGTCAGTGAGACTAGGTAAGGCACCAGTCTTCAAGAGTACAAACACTAGCCCTGAAACATCTGTGCTGGAAATTCCCTGAAAGAGGCAGGTTAGGCCATGGTTAAGAGCACAGAAGTGGAGCCAGACTGCTGAGCTGCAATCTGATGAAGTCACTTACAGTGGCGTGACCTTAGCCAGTTCCTCAACATCATTTCCCCCTTCTCTAAACAGAGATAGTGACAGGTGTCTACCTCATAAGTTGTCATAAAGATGATGCTTGCTAGCCCTTTTCAGAATTTCATGTAATCCCCACAATCCTGTGAGGTGGAAATTATTTGCCCTGTTCCAAATTCCTATGGTGGTGCTTGAATGAGATTTGTTCCTGTAGTCTAGAAACTGGGGATGCCCTGTAGAAATTAGCTTGGTATTTTAATGACCCTCTGGCAGGGAGAAAGGCAGCTGAACAGGATGACTCAGTTACAAGTTTTATACTCAAAAAGCACATTTTCTTCTTGGGGCTTAGATTTTTTAGTAACCAGCTCTATTTTGTTTCAAAGTTTATTTATTTTGAGAGAGAGAGAGCAGGGGAGGGACAGAGAGAAAGGGAGAGAGAGAATCCCAAGTAGGCTCCCCTCTGTCAGCACGGAGCCCCATGTGGTGCTCAAACCCACGAACTGTGAGATCGTGACCTGAGCTGAAATCAAAAGTTGGACGCTTAACCAACTGAGCAACCCAGTGGCCCCTTAGTAATCAGCTCTATTAAAAGCAATGTAATCAGCCCATACTTAGTAGAGCTAAAAAATAACAGCTGTAACATGGATGTCTTTAAATTGTGATTAAAAAAATGAGACTGTACACGTGGAACTTAGTTTGAATTACCTCAGTTTTAGAGAGTTGCCTATCATTGTCCATGTCTATCTGTTTAAATGTTTCAATGCTTCGTGGTCCTTTGGTCACAGCATAAAGTTCAATCTCAAAAATCAATGTTGCATCAGGTGGAATCTTGCCTTCTGCTAAAGGTATAATTTTTAACAGTTTAACTGATGAAGATAAAGTTCACATATTTATTCACAAGTAGCCATTATATCATGATTATATTATTTCATATTTATAAAAACTACCTACTTGGCTTACTTTTAAGGAGGTATTTTCCATGTTTTTAAACCAAATCAGTTCTAAGGACCTCATGGGCCCTTATTTCCTGGTTAAATTAAAATATAGATTGTGTAATTTTTATTAATTTATCCCATCATTATACAGGAGGGAGCTGGTGCAGAGAAGAAATAAATGGGCAGAAAAATTTCAAAGTGTAAATCAGTAATCTTTTAAAAAATGATATTGTATAGTTATTTGAAAGCATAAATAAAACATTTTTCCATAGACTTATCTTTCCACCCCTTTACAGACATCAAAGCATAAGTGCAATGACAGAATAATCCAGTAACAATTTTATGAAACAATTTCTAATCATAATAAAGAATTTTAAGTATTAAGTTGAGTAGTTCTCTTTAATAAAGTTAACCTATTAACTGATATCACAGATGATTTTAACAACCTATGGGCTATTTCAGATGACTCTTTCATAAAAATAACCTACTGAAATGACTTGCTAAGAGGCAGCAGTTAGCTTGTGTCACCAGGATATTCCAGAGTCTACCAGGGTCTCATCCATTATAGGCACTCAAATATTTGTTGAATGAATGATCCCTCTGGTTTATTTTTAAAATGGCTATTTGTTCTTTGAAGGAAATAGTGATTTCTTTAATGAAACAGTGAAGAATTCTTGCTAAAGTATTTATATAACCCAAAGAGAAAAGAACTTGAAAGTTATAGCCAAAAGAAGTGAATCAGTCACCTTCAAAGCCAAGACATAGAAAAATCTACCTCTGCATCATCATGTGACTAATGAAGTCCCATGCAATATATCACATACCTGACATTAGAGTAAAAGAGCTACAGATTAATTCAATGATCAGTTTTACAAAATCCATTCCTATTCTGTCCAGTTATAATCTCCTTATGACAGGAAAATAACTAATCATAATAATTAAAGATAATCTCAAACACAAATTCAACTTAAGAAAAAATATTGCACGTACATATGAAGTTTCTGAATAGTTCTGCTGTAAAAGCAGAAAATATTGCCAATCAGGTTTTCTCTTACAAAGAAATTAGAGCAGAAAGAAGAGAAAATGAAAAAGGTAAGTTTGCTATAGAATGACTTGTATTTAGAGAAGCAAATCAAAGACACAGGAGTTAATGTAAAGAATCTATACATACCACATGTACTGTTAATTAAAGTACTAAAAAGTCACATGCATTTCAAGACATGCAAGGGTGCTCTGTGACATGAAGCAAGGATACCGTGCAGAGGAAAGCCTTCTTCAAGTACTACCTAAAATAAAGTTATAGCTGGTGTTAGTAACATAAGTAACTTATGCAAGTAACTTAAAAATGAGTAATAACTTATTTTATTTAAAAAAAATTTTTTTAATGTTTATTTATTTTTGAGACAGAGAGACAGAGCATGAACGGGGGAGGGTCAGAGAGAGGGAGACACAGAATCTGAAACAGGGTCCAGGCTCTGAGCTGTGAGCACAGAGCCCGACGCGGGGCTCAAACTCACGGACCGCGAGATCATGACCTGAGCCGAAGTCGGCCGCTTAACCGACTGAGCCACCCAGGCGCCCTGAGTAATAACTTATTTTAAAAAGCTTATTTGATCAAGAAGTTGTTTGTTAAGCAGTTACTTACATCGTCACTACATCTTTTAAGTAGTCTAATCCTACATATTAGGCAGGTAACCAGCAGTTAAGTATGCTCCAAAGAACATACTTTTGTTGGGCCTCAGTTTCCTTATGTGTAAAACAAAAGTGTTGGTGGTGTTACTAATGAGATTCATCATTTGTATGTGTATTGGAGAAACCTCAAATTAAATACGAACTAACTTCTTCAAAGTTAAACTTGTGTATCTCTACAGCAGGGGTCTTGTTTATTCATAGCTTAGGCAGCCAGGGTAGTCATTCATAGTTAAGCATAAATTAGTTTCAGAAAAGGAAACCTAAGTGGTCATTTGCTGAGGGGTAAGGGGGCTCAATAGGATGGATGAGCACCTATTGATGAGGGATGTGGTTAAAATGAGATTAAAGAGTCTGAAAGGCATACTCTGCCTATATCATTTTGCCTCGAATTGGCCTTGACCTATGACAATAATTTTGGACAAGTATTGCATTCAATTTAATTTATCTCCAATTTTTTTTTTTCTCTCCCTCTCCCAGATTCCTCTATGACTAAAAACAGGATATATAAATTGTGGTTCCATGGGAGCTATTTTGATGGGACCAAATGACTGGCCAAAAGCATCGAAAATGAAGTTGGAGTTACATGGAACTGTCTCTAGGAGTTTTAAGTCTGGGTCGGCCTTGCACCACTAACCTCTTTCTAGTCCAATTCGGTGCAGTGATCCCCTGCTCTTACTGGAAAGAGGTGAGGGAATTACTACTATTAATGAGGTAACCAAACAGCCTCAAAGAGGTTGTGCCATTTCAATGAAATATTTGGGAGTAATGACAATATCTCATCGTATAAAACTAATCTTTAATGACTTTCATTATATACTAAGTATTTTAAGTAGGTGGGGTTAGCAAGTGTTCTAAATAGCCTGAGGAAGGAATGATTCTGTCTTCCTAGTCTTTACACAGCAACAGGGAGCAAGGACCTAACTGAGAATGCAAAGTAAAAACTGCCTCTGCCAAGCTGACCATTTTCCCCTTTTAAAAACTGTCCCTCTTTATTTAGCTCCACCTTTAATTTTAGTAATTTAAAAGATTAATTTTCGAAAAATTGATACATATGCATGGTAAAAAATTTAAATAGTACAACATACTACAGGGTAAGAAGAAATCTCGTCACCCTTGACCCTCAGGTTTCCTTCTCAGGAACACTTAATGTCGTCAGATGACTGTGTATCCTTCCACATATAATCTGTGTAGATACATGATGCATATGTGAAAACGCCCCCCTCACATGTAAGCTCTTTGAGGATAGGAAATTGTTTCTTCTATGTATGTTGCCTTATGCTCAGTGCCTAGAACTGGCCCTGGTAGTTGATGCTCAAGAAATACTTGTTGCATGAATACATTGTATCCCATTTTATTTTTAACATACTAATACATATGGCTCTACTGCATTCTTTTTACTGGCTGAATCATAATCCATTGTATAGATATGCCATAATTTAACTAAAATAATTCCTTATTAATGGATACTCAGGTAGTTTCCAGTCTTTTGCTACCGAATAAAAGTCTGTATGAATGGTTTTTTATATATACCTTTGTGTACATTTCTATAAATGGAGCTATTGGGTCAGAGGATATGTGCTTTTAAATTTTGATAGAAATTGCTAGCAAGGTCACATGATTTATATTCCCAGCAATAAGGCATGAGACTGCTGGTGTTTCCATACCTGTGCCAACTTTTATGCCTTTGATAATCTGATGAGTGAAAATGGTGAATCACTTTGTTTTAATTTCCCTTTAATTATTAATGAAACTAAGTACTGTCGTAGATTTACAGGTTATTTGTATTTTTTTGTTAGTGGGCTGTTTGTTTATGAACCTATCCATTTCTAGGGCTAGGTCATTTTTATTATTCGTTAGCAAGAGTCTTCATAATAGTTGCAAACATTTTCCCCATTTACCAGCTCTACCCAGGTTCTCAGGTCTAATTGTGAGATTTCAAATAAGATATTGAAGCAAGCAGTTCATTTCTTCTACATTTCAAGGCTTCACCTGAATTTGGGTACCAGTGATTGACAGTCGTTATATTCAGATGTTCTTTTTTTCTATGTTCTAGTACTGTCCTTTTACTCTAAAATCATATGTTTCAGTTTCCTGAGTTTTATGAATTTGACTTTGGTACTGCTTACCAAAGGCATATACTATAGACATTTATGTAATAATAAAATAACATATACTAAAATACATAAAAATGACAAAGGCAGAGCCTATAGAATATACAGGATCATTATGAGTACTGCCATTATGTGAGGGAAAGAACTCGCCAGAGATCTGTCTCCCAACAATGTCTTATTTTCATTCTATGTAAAAAGTGGGGACCAAGCTGGCCTGCACTAGATACAGCTAAAGTTTATCGGACCCAACAGTTCTGTAAATATTTCCCCTGTGATGTTATATTTGTTTGTTTTAGTGATTCAAAAGTTTTTAATTGTGGGATATACATGTAACAAATAGTTACCACTGTAACCATTTTAGGTTCAGTACAGTTAAATACATTCACATTGCTGTGCAACCAATCTCCAGAACTATTTCATCTTGCAAAGCTCAAACTTTACATCCATTAAACAACAACTCCCTATTCCACCCTCTTCTCAGCTCCTTCTTTGAAGTTGAATATTCCATGTACCTCATATAAGTGCAATCATACAATATTTGTTTTTGTGATTGGCTTAGTATAATGTACTCAAGGTTCATCCATGTTGTAGCATTTATCAGAATTTCCTACCTTTTTAAGGCTGAATAATATTCCACTGCATGTGTATATATGTTGTTTATCCATTCATCTGTCGATGGATATGGGTTATTTACACTTTTTGGCTACTGTGAATGGTGCTGCTATGAACATGAGTATACAAATATCTCTTCTAGACCCTGCTTTCAATTCTTTTGGATATATATACCCAAAGCTATGATTTATTTATTTTTTAGCTGGGATTTATTTTTAAATATAACTTAAAGATATAAATATTAAAATACTTTACCATAACCTTCCTTTCCATATGCAAATGAAGGGGGTATAATCACTTTTCGCTTCTCTCCAGGGCACATATCCATCATCGCAATGTCTAGGCCTTTTATGACTTGCCCAACACCAAGAACAAACCATTTGGGGTGGCCTTCATTTTGTGTGCGGCTATAGTAAAAAAAAACAACAACACTTAGGTAAACTGATTTTAAGATCAGTGAAATCAAACTTTAAAATACATCTGGACGCTTAGTTATAATTTAAAATAGGAGTCCTCTCTGACTCTTTTCCCATATTAACACTCATTCTGAACCCCTGGTGGAGTGTTTGGCTCAAACTTCTTTCATAACAGCCAGAAAGAAGTATGATTTGCCCAAAGCTAGTCATTAGGAACCATCTCATCTTTTTTATTGCCATCTTTGCAGAAATGATTCAACAGTTACTTTTTTAATGGGTCTCTGGCCACTAACTAGCTGCATGGCTTGTCCAAATAACTCATTTAAACTTTCTGAGTTTGTTCTAAAAATGACGGTACAGGTTGGGGCGCCTGGGTGGCGCAGTCGGTTGGGCGTCCGACTTCAGCCAGGTCACGATCTCGCGGTCCGTGAGTTCGAGCCCCGCGTCAGGCTCTGGGCTGATGGCTCGGAGCCTGGAGCCTGTTTCCGATTCTGTGCCTCCCTCTCTCTCTGCCCCTCCCCCGTTCATGCTCTGTCTCTCTCTGTCCCAAAAAAATAAATAAAAAACGTTGAAAAAAAAATTAAAAAAAAAAATGACGGTACAGGTTTAGCCTCAAAAAGTCATTTGAACAAAAATTAAAATTTGTATCTTTACTTATTAAATTTATCTATTTTCTTCTAATATTTATTTTATTTTTGAGAGAGAGATATACACAGAGTGTGAGCAGAGGAAGGCCAGATAGAGGGGGACACAGAATCTGAAGCAGGCTCCAGGTTCTGAGCTATCAGCACAAAGCCTGACACGGGGCTTGAACTCAGGAACCGCCAGATCATGACCTGAGCCCAAGTTGGATGCTTAACCAATTGAGCCACCCAGGCGCCCCAATCTATTTTCTTCTAAGTACTAAGAACTTTCTCCAACCCTATCTTCATAGGATAATAGCACAGATGAAGAAAAGCCATTCTCCTTCTGAGTAATAAATGATCAATTAAATCAGAGTAGGCAGTGGTGGGATGAGGGAGGAGGTGGGAGAACACAGGGCCCAGAAGACACCAGGGAAGGTTATTGTTGTTGTGGTTTTTTAATACAGTTGCAAAGTGGCTCTCAGCCTCTAAGTGTCGTGCCTCTGAAGGCCAGTTAAAATCACTTAAACTACCCTACCTAATACTCTGTAAGGAGACTCCAACATACGGAGGAAAAAAAAAAAAAGTGAACATCCTTACAGACAGCTCCATAACTGAGTTCTATAGATCCCAGGGGTGGGGGCGGGGGTCGGTGTCTGGAGGTAGTGTATTTCCGATAATCTCTTGGGCCAACATTATCAATTTAAAAAGTAATAGTTCAATAGGGAACTAAGGCATATCAGTAGGAATCCCCCACCCTCACCCCCCCTCCCCCCGGCCCCGGGAATACAAGGCTCAAACCTTACTGTTACAAGAACAAACCAATCAACCAACCACTTAGGCTTCTGGTTGGTAGAGAGGGAGGCTAGTTTTCATGTATGAACTGGATGCGGGAGTAGTTCACAGCATTTCCTACCTGCAGTAGAATTTCGAACCGTCTTTAGCCAAGTAGCCGTCGTAATGGGCATTTAGCAGGTCTCCCTTCTTGCTTGTCTTGGAACAGTTTTCTGGACGATGCACAACTTCTATTTTCACTTCCTCTGTGCTTTCCTCTTCCTTTTGTCCCTGAGCCCCCCAAATGCCCCATACATAAAAGAAAACGATTAACCTGAATAAAAACTGCATGATTCCTGAAATTGGCCCCAGATGACAACTGCGTTCCTTCACGCGTGTCACTTGCTTCCAGAGGCAAAGGCAGCCCAGTTCCGACTCGTGGCAGGCAGTGTTCTACGTCACAAAGGGCCGGGGGCGGGACGGCCGATGGCCCCGCCCCCCCGGGCTGCGCGCTTAGCCTCAGAATTTTCTTCCATCCGGCTAGGTCCTATCCCTCTGGTACCCGGCGCTTTAGATGGCTGTCATCAGTCGTTGAAGCAGTACTGAGCACTTGCACCGCTTCTCGTTAAATATGCAAATTTTACAGCCGGTTTCCTCAGAGTTATGTAGTAATGCTCGCACTTCCTAAAATGAAACCGGCAAAAGAAATAAACAGCCTACGAGTGGAATGTTGTAGTTAGAGAATACGGCTGTCATTTTTGGAATTAAAAGGTTTCTCCTCAGACCCCTAGGGAACAGCGGGCATATGGCGAGGCAGTCTGCTTCTGCGGTGTCCTTGAAAGCACCTTTTCGGGGTGGAGCCATGCCTTAAGAGGTTCCAGGCTAAGCCTCACACAATCTGACCGCCACCTGGTCGCGAGTCAAGAAAGGTCCCAATGCTCCCCGCCCCTTTAGATGAGTTTCCCAGGAGTCAACTCCCGCGGTTTGGGCGGGGCTGCTAGTTTGCGCTTCTTTCCCCCACCACTCGGGGGCCGCCGTTTATATGAGGGCTCGGGGGAGTTGAGGAAAACTCTCGATGGTGACCCTTTTCTTACCATCCACGGTACACAGATGAGAAAATGAAGTAATTTGAGTATTCGGCTTTTCCCCCCAAAACCTAATACGCAGCAGGGATTTGACCAAGTCTGACACAAAACCACCCTTCATCCCACCCCCAAACATTTTAGGATGAAAAACTTCCAAACATACAGAAATACTGAATTTTATTACCTCATCGCCGTGGCCTTCCAACCACCACTTGGAGTCTATCGTTAACATGTAACTATATTCGATTTATTACACATCCATCCATCCATCCATCCATCCATCCAACAACTCACCTTATTTCCAAGTGAATACCCAAAGACTTTTTACCGAAACCAGAAAAGCTTCAGCACAGGCCTGGATTCGGTTCGGGAAAGAGAGGTGTTACTCTATTTGGTGATGCTAAGCAAAACTGCAGCACTGAGCTTGCTTTGCTTAAAGATCCAGCATTTAGTAAACCTGAATTATTGTCATTAGGTAAGATGATCATTTCCAAACAGGATTTTTTAAAAATCATAAAAGCTAGGGGAAAGCCCTTATTTCTAGAATAAAATAAATTCCAAAGCTCGGTTCCATGTTTTATATTCTAAATGAAGTAGTGGCTAAGGTTAATTGTCAGCGTGGTGACAGTTCCCCTTGGGGCCCCTCGCGGTTCCTTGCCGGAGGATTTTCAGCGCCACACTGCCTAACTAGGAGATAGTTTCTTGGGCCCCCTGAATGTGAGGAGGGTACGGGGGAAACATAAACGGGTAATCTTTTATTCTCCTGAAACACCACCACCGGAAGGACCTGAGGAAAACCCGAGAGGCCTACGAGACGTAGGGACTTTTGTGCTCCTGCAGCGAGTCCTCGGGTTGGCCAGGGGCTGCGCGCGCCGCGGAGTCCGCCTGCCGGGCCTAGGAGGCTTTAGCCCCGGGGCACGGTCGGTCCGAGCCTCTCCGGGGATTGGGGGGGCGGGGAGGATGTGGGGAGCCCCGGGACCGCCGGCCGAGGGCCAGAGGAAGAATGAGGCGGAGTCAGGTGCCCAGGCTGGGAGGCCAAGGGTGCGCCGCGCCCGCCGGCCCCCTCGCGCAGCCTCCGGCGTCGCGGCTGGGCTGCAGGCCGCGCCCGCTCTTCAGCCCCGCCGCCGGGGAGGGGTTTCTTGGGACGAGCCGGCCCCTTTCATCCAGGAAGTGAAAGCGACGTCGGGGTCAATGAAAACAAACGGGGAGCCCGGGGGGAAGGAAGGCGGGCGAGGAGGAGGGAGCGCCGGGGCGCGGGAGGGAACAGCCGTGGGGTGGAAGCGCGAGCGGGAGGCCGGTTGCGGTCGTGATCTTGCCGCCGCCGCCGCCGCCGCCGCGGCTCGACCGGGGATGTCTGAGCCCGCGCCTCGCTGCCCTCGAGCTCCACGCGGCGGCCGCCGTCCCGGCCTCTAAGGGCCGCCACGTCCCGGCGGCGCGCGCAGGCTGAGGGCGGCTCGGTGCCGGCGGGGTTGCCCGGGGAGGGCCCGGGCGGGCCGGGAGGGGCTGCCCAAGCTCCGCGCCTACCCCAGCACCGCGGCCGGCGCCCGGCCAGGAGGATGCGCGGCGCCGGGCTCTGAAGCATGGAGGGGGTTCTGTACAAGTGGACCAACTATCTCACAGGTCAGAGGGCTCGCGTGCTCCGAGGGCGGCCGGGAGAGGCCGGGTGCTTGGGCGGGTTTAGGGGGGAAGGCTGCGGAAAAGACCGTTCAGGGGCCCCTCCCTCTGCCTGGCCTGCGGTGACCCTCGCAGGGAACCGGCCCCTTCTGCTTCCGAGGCTAATCCCTAGCTGAGTCCCGTGTTAGATCTGGCGTCTGTAGGGGACCGTTCGAGACTGCGCACCTTCCTGAGGGTGGGAAGTGCGCTTGACCACTTCTTTGCCCCTGTAATAATACTTGTTTCCTCCTGTAGCTTCCGGAACAATTCCCAGTTACTCTGCCCGTGGTGCTGTCTCCATCCTTATTCACACTTAATTCGGCATTTTGCTAATAACTGAGTTGTCAGGGTATAGGAATAGAATGGACCTTGTAAGATCAAGATTTAATTTTAAGAAATCTTTTTTGTATTTCTTTTTAATTTCCTTAGCAACACGGTTTACTTTAAAAGTTCTCTCCTTGAAGTTGTTCAGCATAGAAAGCATGGTTTTCTGGGAAATCGTCCCCAGATAACCATTCTCTTAAGAGGTGGTTGTCAATGAGATATCTTTATATTTTGGAATTCAGGTAAGGGTGTGAGAAATAGTGGAAGACAGTGCAACACACACAAGTGGAAAAGGCAGGTCAGCATCACCCATGAAGTGGGTTGAAAGGAAAGACTCTGAAGAGCTTTGTGTTTCTGTAGAAATGAGAGGCCAGCAGGGAAGGGTCTTTTTCCATGACACCAACAGCCTGGCTTATTAAAAGAGACTTAATTCTGAGTTGCAGTCCCATCTCTGCCATCATCCAACAGTAAAGACTAGTCACTTACTCTCTCAAGATCTCAGTCTGGGAAGGCCAGGATGAGCAGTTAGTTTATCCTGAAGGGGTCTTCCAACTTCAGAATTCTATGATTTCACCACATTAGACGAAAGGAAATGAGTTTAAAATAAGATTAAATAACAATCATTTCTTGTTCCAGTGTAATAGGAAAATCTTGATTTGCTACCCATTTATTTACTCTGCTCAAAGTACTAAACCCCCGGGGCGCCTGGGTGGCTCAGTCGGTTAAGCGGCCGACTTTGGCTCGGGTCATGATCTCGCAGTCTGTGAGTTCGAGCCCCGCATCGGGCTCTGTGCTGACAGCTCAGAGCCTGGAGCCTGTTTCAATTCTGTGTCTCCCTCTCTCTGACCCTCCCCCATTCATGCTCTGTCTCTCTCTGTGTCAAAAATAAATAAACGTTAAAAAAAAAATTAAAAAAAAAAAAAGTACTGAACCCCTTTGTAAGTGCATAGTACACTCAACTTGTGTCCACCTGACCTTGTGCAAAATCTGCACATAAACTCTTTAAGGCATAAGCATTGAGCTACAGTTGCCCCTTCCTTCCTTCCCTCCTTTTTTTTTTTTTTTGATTAATTGGAATGCTAAAGCCCAATTTATAGCAGCAAATGCTTTAACACTTGTATGCATGCGTGCTTTATTTTGCTCACATTAAAATGTCAGTTTGTTTCTGTAAATGATATGTTTTAGCAGGAAACATTTAAAAACGAGGTAAATATTTTTTCTTAAGCATTTCGTTTGGGCAGTTGTGAGAGCAGTTATGCTGTTTAGTTGAGATATGGTATTAACTTTAAAGACAGTAGTTTCTATGCTTTGATATGCAAATGATCATCTCATGGCACACATTCATAAGCATAGTGTCCACAGTGTCTTGGGAGGAACCACTTATGCCTGCAATAGAGCAATTGGTGATTACTGAGATGAGTCATAATTTATTCCTGGAGCATACTGTGGTCTTGGTGGCCATCTTTCTTATCTCCTCTGGCACTGAGCACTATAGCCACTTGTGCGCTTAACGCTTTTAGTCTTTGCAGAGCATTTAAGTAAACTGCTAGTATGTGTTGTAGGAGCTTGCTGCAATGAAATCTTTTGTTTGGAAGAATTCAAATTTAAATTTGACTCAGTGGGATCCTGATTTTTAATTTTAGTACATCTTAGGTCAGAAGAATGAGCAGCTGTTTGTACTGGATGATCTTGAAGGAACCTTTCAGTTTCATGACAGTGTTCTTTGAGAATACTTTGTAGAGAACAAGGATTTCAGTAACATTTGGTAGTTTGAGATAAAAAGAAAGTGTTTTGTTTTTTTTTAAAGAATGCCTATGCCTATCTTTTTCACAGATATAGCCCTCTGTTATATAAATGTGTGAATCAGTTAGAGATTGTTTTAATTAAATATTTCTTCAAAAATGTGTGTAGAGATAACTTTCTTATTTAATCATGGTCACCTTTCAAGTTGCTACAAATTGTTTAAAAATTTTTTTTAAATGTTTATTTTTGAGAGAGAGAGAGAGAGAGAGACAGAGTGCAAGTGGGGTAGGGGCAGAGAGAGAAGGGGACACAGAATCCGAAGCACGCTCCAGGCTCCAAACTGTTAGCCCAGAGCCTGACATGGAGCTGGAACTCACATACTGAGAGATTATGACCTGAGCCAAAGTTGGAGGCTTAACAGACAGACTGAGCCACCCAGGCACCCCTAAGTTGCTACAAATTCTAAATAAGTCATTTTGCTCATTATTTGTTTTAAAGAGATAGTGAATCACAATAATACGGGCTTACAGAATCCCAATTTGTCTTATAGGCACATAGGACCTCGGGTGGGGTGGAGTGCACTTTTACCACCCTGCTTATAATTTGTTTGCCAAGGTGAATTAGTGTTTGGAAAGATAATGTTTTCATCATTTCTATGCATGCTGGTATACAAAATACTCTCATGGATATATTGCATATCTTTACTGTCATGGATAACATGCAATATCTCACTTTTCTGGTATTTAATCACTTGAGAAATACATTTTGTTTTAGCACCTGTTATGTGCCAGACACCATTCTAGGTGCTGGGAATGCAATGACAAACAAGATAAAGTTCATGTACCAAAAGAACTTACCTTTTAATTTGCTAGGCCTCATTAGGGGCTATAGTGTTTCATAATAAGAATTTTCCAAGTATTTAAAACTTGTTTTAATTATTTTGGGTATCCGTCTTTCTGAACTGTATTATGACATTCCCTGTTGTGAAATTTAACCTCTTTATGATGACTCCGTGCTGTCATTTCAAAAGTATTACAGGAAAAGCCTTTGAGGAGATAAGTCCTGGGTCTTATCAGTGTGTAAGAATGATTCTCCCGTCTGCCACTGTTCTGGCACTATTTGGCCCTTGAAAAACCAAATTGATTAAGCAGATAGTGGGCTACATCTAATGTGACCAGGCTGAATTATGATTTAATAGTTACAGAAAGAACAAGGACAGTCACACTGCCTTCAGTGAGGCACCCTGGTCATGGTCACTGTGTTATTAATCAGTGAACTGTTGTAAATCAGTAGCATGCTTGATAAGATTTTAGGGAACACTGAGTTTGGCTTGCAAGGGTGGCAGTTGAACTCTGAGGAAAGCCATCAACCTCATCCTCATCTTTGCCTGAGAGCCAAGTCTATGATAGTTGTGTAATCTAGTCACTGAATAAACACAAATGAAACGAATGATTGCAGTTTCTAGCATTTCGGCCGGAGTTGGGCAACAGCAGTACAAGGAGAGAGGTATTAGGGGGAATGCAGGCTCTCACTATAGTATGCATCTTCTGTGGAAGAGACTACATTCAGCACCCACTTGTGCAAGGGAATTTGCCTAGGCAACTTGTAAGAGATGGGAAAGTTGCATTGCAGAATTAGAGGGTGGAGTGGCACCTGGGAGGTCACCTTTTTCAATCCACTCATTTTTGAGACTGGGAATTTTTTATATTTATTAAAGTGAAAAGATCGGTTTCAGCTTATCTAAAGAGTTAGAATAAAGCGGGAGCTAGAATCCATGTCTTTTAACATTACATCAAAAACCCAACTCTGTTCCCTTCAGGAAAAGGGCAGTCATGTTGCATCCAGTATAGGTTATTATTGAGCATGAGTCTCATGGGTTGTTAATGAGAAGGTTGTGAACCAGATTAAAGGTATTACCCCCTATATTTATGCTGATCTATAGATTTCTCCAGAAATCTTTCCCAACAAAGTGGGATTGATGCAAGAACAATTTCGGCAAGACTTGGCCATTAGAAATTTCATTGTCAGGGGGCGCCTGGGTGGCTCAGTCGGTTGAGCGCCGACTTCGGCTCGGGTCACGATCTCGCGGTCCGTGAGTTCGAGCCCCGCATCGGGCCCCTGTGCTGACAGCTCAGAGCCCGGAGCCTGTTTCGGATTCTGTGTCTCCGTCTCTCTGACCCTCCCCCATTCATGGTCTGTCTCTCTCTGTCTCAAAAATAAATAAACGTTAAAAAAAAAAAAGTTAAAAAAAAAATTAAAAAAAAAAATTTCATTGTCAGAATGTCACCTTAGAGCCAAGAAAACATGGATGGCAAATTTTGAAGTCATACTTTTCTCTGTGATTAAAGTAATTTCTTACCAATCTTCTGTTATTTATAATCTTTGCAGGTTGGCAGCCACGTTGGTTTGTTTTAGATAATGGAATCCTGTCCTACTATGATTCACAAGATGATGTTTGCAAAGGGAGCAAAGGAAGTATAAAGATGGCAGTTTGTGAAATTAAAGGTAAGTGAGTGCATGGAATTAGAGAAATTTGAAGTTAGGTAAGGAAAGCATTCTTCACTACAATCCAAAAAGAGGAAAAAAAGCATTTCTAGTCAGGTAGGGATCTTCTAATGCTGTTTATTTCCTTAGCAATTAAGAGTGGCACTTAACATTGTTAAGCACAGTTGGGGTTTTTTTTTTTTTTTCCCCTCCTATTGAAACTCAAAATCTTAGGGTTAGTTTTCTAATTTGGACCTGAAAAACAATTTTTGTGGTTGCTACTTCAGCGTCCTTATGGAGTCCACAAGTGTTCTCTTTTATACTCATTATAAAATAAGGTATTGCAAAGATAGGAAGCTGAGCTTTAAAGGTGATGAGGTGCGGGGCCTGGCTGGCTCAGTCAGTAGAACATGAGACTCTTGATCTCAGGATCATGAGTTCAAGCCCCACGTTGGGCATGGAGCTTATTTGAGGAAAAAAAAAAAGTTGAAGATTGTAGAGAGATGGGGCCTAAAGGTGCGGTGACGAGAATTGGAAGCAGGGGGCTAAGACTCTCTAGGAGCCGAAGCACCGGTCCCCTGGCTCGAGCCTCTTTTATTTTTTGCAGTTTGTCTGATAACAGCGAGCACATACAACATAGTATTTGGCATCTGGACAGGTCATGCACCTGCAGTGTATTCCATACTGGGTCATGAGTACATCTAGCGCCAGACAAAACAGTCTTATCCCTGGCCTGGCGCCCATATGATGTCCTTCTGGAGAGACGAGCAGTCCCAGCAGCTTTCTGTTCCTTGCTTTCACTTCCTTGCTGCTCTGTCCCTTTCCTTCAGGACATTCTTACAGTGCCTCCAGCTTCTTCTTCTCCAACAAAAGGTGATCAGGCAGGCTCTGCAGGGTTTTGCTAAATGAGTCAGTTTTGCTAAAACATGAAGTCAAAGGCATAAAACTCTGGTTCTTTGTTGAATCGGAGATCAGCTCTTCTGGGTGATAGAGATGTTTTCCTTTTCTTTCAAAAGAGAAGAACTAAAGCAATAGGTCATGCTGTAATTTTCATGAAAGAAGGTTTCATGGACCATTGATTCATTTGTATATGTGGTTGGGTTGTGTGGGGTGGAGGTAGGCAGGGGAGATCAGACAAAATGATAATGAAAAGTACTAAGTTCTTCAGAGAATTGAAGGAAAAACTAAAGCACTAGAGGAGCCAATATCAAGCACCTACAGGCCTTTTTCATTTCTCCTCTATATCTTGAATACTTGTCCTTCATGATGGGTACTTCCTTTGACATGGTGAGCACTTGGTCACAGCTGTCAAACACTTGAGAGTAATCTTAATGCTCTGTGCATTTTCTTATTTAGATTAAAGCAAAGCAGCAGCTAATGCATTATCTTATATTTCCCAGGGCCGGATTGCTAGTTTGGTGTAGTTTTGTGGTAGTTCTTAATACGATTTAGCTATGGAGACAAAATAGAATTTTTCTTTGCTGCACATCTAATTCTTCGCATTCGTTTAGGGTTCTTTTCACAGCAGTGATTTATAACTTGGGGTAGATAAATGTCATCCAGGGAGCTTTCTCCAAAATGCACATAGCTGCCATGTGATTGTAACATGCCCCCTTTAGCTGAGAATTAGTACTGTTCTAATGGAAGGAAGTGATGGCTATCTAAGATACAGAAACACTTCAGCCTAATGTATTGTTATTGCATCGTCCCTGAAATATGTGAGGCATAGTTTTGTTGTTTATCTTAGACAAAAGTACTGAAATGTATACCAATTAAGTATTGGCTTTCCAGGTACTCAGTTTTATGTATTTATTTTTAATTGCACCATCATCCCCCATAACTCTTTAGAACTCCTATTTTAGAATTGCCTTATAAACCAGTTTATAAATCACACAAGAAAAGCACAAAGTATGAGTTTTTATTTTTTTAAAAATTGATGGTTTTATCTCATTTTATTCCCCAGATTTGATTCCAAATGATATTTGGTGAGAGTCAGAAATCAAACTACACAGTTCAAAGATTTGCCACCCTTGAGGATATTTAAAAGACTGTTAGTGGCAGAATCCTAAGGCACTTGTAAAATGTTTCAAGATGTGGCAGCATTTTTACTGTTGTTGTTTGTTTGAAATAATCATTCTATTCAAGAATAAAATACAGAAAAGGGAGCAAATCTTAAATATTCAGTTTGAAGAATGTTTACAAAGTACACACACTTGTGTCACTATCAAGCAGATTAAGAATTAGAATGTTGTCAGCCTTTCGGATACAGGGATATTGTCATGTTTCCTCAGCCATTAATCCCTTTAAAAAGTAACCATTAATTTGACTTTTATCACCATAGATAAATATTGCCTACTTTTGAATTTTTATAGATGGAATAAATCAGTATTTTCTTTTGTGTTGGCTCCTTTCACTCAACATTGTGAAATTCATCCATGTTGTTCTGTGTAATAGTAGTTCAATCATTCTTACTGATCTGTAGTATTTCTGATGTTATAAATATCCCACAACTTGCCTATTCAGTCTAGTATTGATGTGTATTTTTTTTGTTTTTTTTTTTTTTTTGCTTTTTTCTATTTGGGATTATAATGAGTAAGTAAAGCTGCTATAAATATTCTTATTATATTTCTTTTGCTGAACATACATATGCATTTCTATTCAGTATATATCTGGAAGTGGAATGGAATTGCTGAGGCATTGATACTCATACTTTTAGCTTTAACAGAATTAAGGAGAAAATTATTCTTGACACTTGCTAATAAGGCTGACTTTATTCAAGTCTCTCATGATAGGTATAGGGACTACTGCATTGGGGCTTTGTAGTAGGGGAGAGAGATTGGGCTCAACTCCAAATATGATAAAGAAAAGTGGGAATTTGCAGCCAAGCAGTGGAGTGGGGGGATTGGTGGATGGAAAATTACTAAGAGGAAACATGAGGGATTAGGGGGCATTCTGGGTAAACAGATTCTTGCTGAACGCAGGCCAGATATTACCTGGGGGATGTTGGAGCTAGAGGAATTTTTTTGGATATTGAGGGTAATCATATATTGAAGGTGGAGGATTCTGGCTGAACTGACTTAGCAGAGTTCTTACTAAGATTGGACTCTACAAGGACAGAGATGGAAGCCCAAGGTCGGGCATAGTCAAGCAGAGGGCTCAGAGGAGCCTGACTGAAGTTTGATCAAGGAGAGAATCTTTGTCACAGGTAATGCCAAACTGTTTACCAAAGTGGTTGTGTCAGTTTATTCTTGAACTAGCAGAATATGAGTGTTCCAGTTGCTTTGCATCCTTGCCAAAACTTGCATTATCAGTTTTAAAATTGTGAATATTTTTAGTGTGTATGTTGGTATCTGATGGTGGTTTTAACTTGTATTTCTTCAATAACTAATGATGAATAGTTTTTCAGGTATTAATTAGCCATTTGAATGTCCTCTTCTTTTGAAGTGTCCTTTCTAATCTTTGGCCTAATTTCTAAATTGGGCTGTCATCTTTCATGTTGTTTGTGGGAAGTCCAAATGTGTGTGTGTGTATACATATATATATATGTATATATATGTACACTATATATATATTCCAAATATATGTATATATATATTTTCCAAATATATGTATATATGTATGTGTATATGTATATATATATACATTCCAAATGTGTATATATATATATATATATATATGCACACACACACACGTTTGGACTTACCACAACATGAAAGATGACAGCCCAATTTAGAAATTAGGCCAAAGACTAGAGATACATATATATTTTCCAAATATATATATATATATGTGTGTATATATATATATATATATATATATATATTTGTATATATATATGTGTGTATATTTATGTAGTTAGTCCAAATGAGTCTTTGTATTGTATCTTCTTCCACTTTGTAGGTTGCATTTTCTTTCTGTTAAAGGTATCTTTTGATAAGCAGAAGTTATTAATTTCAATAAAGTCCAGTTTTTCAATATTTTTAATTAGAACTTTTTATGTCCCACTTAGGAAATCTTTTTTCTTCTTGAAGGCTTATTGTTTTACCTTTTATATTTAAGTCTGTATTAGGTCTGTGATTGACTTAAAATTTATTTTTATATATGGTATCAGCAGGGGTTAAGATTCATTTTTTTCTCATAGGGATATTCAGTTGACTGAGTATCAATTATTGAAAATATCAACCTTTCACCTACTGCACTGTAGGAACATCTTTGTCACAAAGCAAGTGACCATGTACATTGGGTCCTTTTCTGGACTGTCTTTTGTTTCATGGGACTATTTCTCTATCCTTGTGCCATTATCACACTGTCTAAATTTCTTTAGCTTTATACTTCTTAAGTATTTGATGGTCTAAGTCTTCTAACTTTGTTTTTTTTCAGGATTGTCTTGGCCATTATTGGCTCTTTGCATTTCCTTAACACATTTTAGAATCTGCTTGTAAATTTCCACAACTGTCTGCTGGAATTATGATTGGAATTATATTGAATCTATATATCAATTTGGGAAGAATAGTATTCTTGACAGTGTTGAGTCTTCTGATCTACTAACATGGTGTATTTGTATATTTAATTAGGTTTTTAATTTCAGTAATTTTTTACAGTTTTGCATATAGAGTTCTTGTCCATTTTATCTTGAGAACTTGATGTTTGGGGAGTCTTGTTCTTAAGTTTGTTGTCTTAGGTGACTACTTTGTAGGGGACACTCTTGGTTAATACATCAATTTTGGTATGTTTAAAAAGGAGTCATCTTATTTTCATTTGTAGCAGCATCATTGGCAATTAGAGCTTTGTTTTCTTTTAAGGTAGTTATTGATACTTTCACTAGTATTAACAAGCAGCAAAAAAAGTTACTCTTGGGGCCTTGGGATTTCAGTAATTTTATCCTGGCTTGGAAATCTTTGCACCCATCATTGATTGTTGCATGTTTGTATATTTCACTATCTACCTCTAAGAATGGCCTTTCTAAATAGAATAATAAGCTAGCAAAGCTTTTGTGGCACTTATTTGCCATAGTACATCTGGTCAATATTTTTGGTAATTAATCATGTAAATTAGGGCTTCTGCCAGACTTGCAGAGCCCCTGATAATTTGGCTCAACTCAGCTTGTCCATTTGTGAATATTATTACCATGTAATATAACACAAGGCTTTATTTACTCCTGATACCCTCAGTACATATTATGTTTATTTCCTCATCTAGGCCTTTTTTTTTTTTTTTTTTTTTTTAAAAAAATTTTTTTTTTTTTAATTTTTTTTTTTTTCAACGTTTTTTATTTATTTTTGGGACAGAGAGAGACAGAGCATGAACGGGGGAGGGGCAGAGAGAGAGGGAGACACAGAATCGGAAACAGGCTCCAGGCTCTGAGCCATCAGCCCAGAGCCTGACGCGGGGTTCGAACTCACGGACCGCGAGATCGTGACCTGGCTGAAGTCGGACGCTTAACCGACTGCGCCACCCAGGCGCCCCCCATCTAGGCCTTTTTTAATGCAGTTTTTCTCTTAACTAAATCCTACTATTGTCAAATCCTTCTTCATGAAGACTTATTTCCCACCTCCTCTCACCTTTCTCCCATCTTAATTACACATGAAGTCACTGTACCAAAGAGTTCATCATTTAGGTGTTTTGATTATTTTTGTTGTGTCAGTTTGTTTCCTTGGCTAAATTGTCAGCTCTGTTAGAGCAAAGACTCCTTTCTTTCTCCCTTTGTGTCTTCCCCCTCTACCAGCACTTCTCTGAGCTGAGTGAATACTTCTTGATTAAGGACAGTGTAACACAAATTTATTCTTACAACAAAGATTGAGGATTGGCTCAGTATAATTCTTGGTTAGTTTTCTTTTGTCAGAGTATCAAGGTGGGGGGTGGTTTAGGAGAGGAGGAGGAGGAGGGGGGTGGGAAAGAGGAAAGATCTCCAAAATACTCACACTTTCTAGGTGATTGTGATGTGCCCCTTAGTTGAGGGCTGCTGTTTTAATGGAAGGTGGGCATAGGTACCATTTATTCATTTATTTATTGTGCTGCTTCTGTATGCTAGGCACTATCCTAGGCTTGGAGGATACTAAGACGTAGAGTCTGTTTTCAAAGAAATCAGTAAAAAAACGTGTGGTAAGTGTGACAGTGCGTGTGTGTTTAAAGTAGTATAGGCAGCCCCAAGAGAGGGAGTTTTTAGTTTTCATTGCTGTTTTCTCTTCCTCTTGCCATCACCACTTTAACACCTCTGCCAGCATGAGTAGATGTGAGAAGGTGGTTTTGAGGGTGCCACTAGATAGCCCTTTAGGGAAAGTCGATGCCTGTATCTTGAATCTCAGTTTCTTGTTGTAGGTGTCTGTAACATCTAATACTGCGTAAGAGTGATTGTTTGATTCTCCCCAAATTACTTAAGTTCATGACTGTATTTCTCCTGTGTTTATCATCATAGTCCATTCAGCAGACAACACAAGAATGGAATTAATCATTCCAGGAGAGCAGCATTTCTACATGAAGGCAGTGAATGCAGCTGAAAGACAGAGGTGGCTGGTTGCTCTGGGGAGCTCCAAAGCTTGTTTGACTGATACTAGGACTAAAAAAGAAAAAGGTAACTATACATTTTTCTTTGGTGGTGAGAATGTTTTCTTAAACATAAATGTTAATTGTCTTGTCTACTTTTAGGAAACTAGCCTCAAGAAATATCAGAAATGTAGATGAAGATTTACATGCATGACATTCATCATAGTAAAAAAACTTGTAAACAATGTAAAGATTTAAATTTAGGGGAATGGTTCAGTCACCTCTAGCCTGGAATAAGCTGCTATGTAGCCAGTAAAATGTTTACAAGGAATTTTAATAATGTGAGAAAATGCCCAGTGTTAAATGATAATTGTAGAAAAGCAGGATTCAAAATTACATATCCATTCATTGGCCAGCTCAGGAAAGATCTATGAAATCAGTCAAGTTGTTACCTTTGGAAAGGTAATTTGTGAGAAGGAGACTCACTTTTTATTGTATATACCCTTTGGTACCTTTGACTTTACCATGTTCATATATTGCCGACTCCAAAGGATTAAACAGAAATCAAAAGCAAAGTAAATAATTTATGGTATTAGTTCAACCGTATGCAGATACAGTGCAAAAATAATAAAATAATTTATGTCTTGGCAGTGAGTTTGCGGTTGTTTTGATTTTTCTTTTCTATATATTTTTTTTGATTTTCTGAAAGTTTTCATTGAGTGTGTATTACTTTTTATAATTAAAAAATGATAGAAGTTATTTAGATTAGTGACAACGACTGAATTATGGGTATTGAAAAATGAAGGTCCTGAATTGAATTTATAATCCTTGAAAAACATATGAAAGAACATCATGCATAGAGTATGGCTACAGGTAGGATAAGAAGGAATGGAAATTCATAATAGCCAAAAGATAAAAACAACCCAAATGGACATAGACAAAGAAATAGGTGAACAAAATGTAGTATTATACATACAATGGAATATTATTCAGGCTTTAAAAGGAAGGGAATTGAGACACATGCTACAATGTGGGTGAATCTTAAAAGATAAGTGAAATAAGCCAGTCACAAAAGGACAAATACTGTATGATTGTACTTACTAGCATACCTAGAGTAGTCAGAGTCACAGAGACAGAAAGTAGAGTAGTGGTTGAAGGGGCTAGGGTGTGGGCAAGAAGACAGAGTTCTGGAGATGGATGATGGTGTGGTGATTGTAGGACAATGTGAATGTACTTAATGTCACTGAACTATACACTTAAAAATGGTTAAAACAGTAAATTTCATTACATATTTTGCACTATAATTGAAAGAAAAGAGGGAATGGACTTAAATTTGAGTAGAACCTAATTTAGGTTAGGTCAAATAAGCAGATAGAGCTTGTTTGGTCCACTGTGGCCAGAGTTGCTTTGTGGCTAGTATCACTAGCCACTGACTAGTGGCTCAGGGAATATGGAAAAACGCCAGGATCTGCTACGTGTATTTTTCCTTACTTCTGCTGTTTATATTTCTAGTTTAGAATGAATTGAATGGTTAAGATTATGGCTGGATGTTTAGTGTGTCTGGACGTATTAAATAAAAGAAAGTAAGCTCTTAATAAGACAATTATGAAAACAATATAATGTGAAAATGAAGTTATGAAAGGAACAGAAGAAAGCAGATGTTTAATACAATAGTTTTAATGACATAAAAATTAAAAACTTCTCTGCGTTAAAAGGTACAATAAAGAAAGCTGAAAGAGAGCAGATAGAACTGGAAACATACTTGCAGTATACAGGACAGGGGAAAGATTGCTATCTTTAGTGTGTAAGAACTTTTATAGATTATTAATTTATATATTATTAAGAGAAAAACTGAACATCAAAATTGGAAAAATATGTAAAGGACAGAAAAGATAATTTACAAAAGAAGAAATATAAAGCACTTTTCAAATGAAGAATGAGCAATGGAATGGAAATGTCCTGTATAAAACATCCAGTGGTCATCATCTTGCATCTGGAAATTAATCTACCTAAGCTTCATGTCAGACATATGACTTCCATTTTTTCCGCAATTATTTGAAGAGAGGGTATTTCCTCAATATCCTTGTATCTGTTTCCAAGGGCCCACACCTCTTAAGCTATAGGTATTTATATCTATTCATATAGGTATTTATTATCTATTGCATTACTTTTAAATGATTCCATTTTGTTTTATTGCTGAAACAATATGAAAACAATCTGACTGAATGTTTATATATATTCCTTTCAGAGATAAGTGAAACCAGTGAATCTCTGAAAACCAAAATGTCTGAACTTCGTCTCTACTGTGACCTCCTAATGCAGCAAGTTCATACTATCCAAGAATTTGTTCACCATGACGAGAATCATTCATCTCCCAGTGTAGAGGTATACAAAGATGATCCCTTCATGTCTGATTATGCTTTGTAATACACTGGTGGGTGAGGTTCTTCTCATAAGGTGGCAGAGAAGCATTTTCAAAATGAGCTATTTTTAGCTCTTCTGGGCAATCCCTACTCCAGACTCTGGAAATCTCTAGGATCTTCTAGATTGTATCTGTGCAACCAGAGTAAAGCAGGAAGCAGCACACTGCCCCAGGGAATGCAGGCTTATTTAATCAAGGGAATCAGCCAATCTGATAATTTGGAGGTTGGGGTGGGGAAGAAGCATTCCAGGCTTTGTTCTCTGGGCTAGCTGTATGAATCATTGGACAGCTGCTCTTCTCTTTCTTTTTGTGACGAGGTCCCAGTTTCTATGACTCAGAGTTGATAACTTAGCTTTGTCAAATAACTTTTTAAAAAAGTCCTTCTCAGAACAGTAATGCAGTAATCAAATTTCAAATTTGTGGGACCTGGCTATGAAATAGGTTCACACTTTCTGATAAAGGAGGACCAGCAGGCCCTACTGTTCTCTGGGTGAAAAGCCAGCATGGTTCCCAGTCACCTTTTACCTAACTTAGGAGAAACGGGACAAGAAATGTTCCTACTTCTGTGGCCTTCTCCTGGTGGGGAACAATCTTATGTGAGGTCATATTTAGTTGTAGGTACATTAGACCCTCAGGGCACTCACTGTTTCACCACAAGCTCTCTGGAGGTGGGTGCCCTCACATTTGCTCCAGCGGCTCAGTGACAATATCAAGGACCTGGTCTTGCTCCAGCCTTCCACTCTGCCATTCTTGGTGTGTTGGATTTGCCCCCTTAAGTGCAAGGCCAAGGTCATACAGAGGCAGGAGGCAGTGGGGTAACCAGGGTGGAAAGAGACTTTCTTAACTTGCTGTCCTGGGCTTTTATCTGGGAACAAAAGTCCCAGAAACTCCTTAACAGACTTCTCATCTTTTTTTGTCTGGGTCAGTGGAAATTAAGAAATCTCAATATTTGACAGAGGGTCATGGAATAGCCATGAGTGGCTTCCACCAGTCTGTATTCATCCCCCAGGGTCAGGACACATTGCTGTCATTAAAAAAAAAAAAATGGAGTTTTTATTCTACCATGGAAGAAGTAGGAGAATGGGTTTGGAGTAGATATGAATTGTGCTTGCCACTTAGTAATGCTCAGGGTGTTCTGCTGTGACCACCTTCAGAATTTTGATACTTAGAAAATTACTGTTTAGGTTAGGTTTATCTAAGATAAATTTTTGGATATAGTTTTTCAATATGATATTTGGTTTAAATGCAAAATTTATTTTTTCATGGAATCTAATTTCATACACTTTGCCTGATAGACATTTCTTATTCATATATTGCTTTAATTTTCTAAGGTAGTATATTTTAAATAGATTTGCACGTAACCTAGTAAGGGGTCTGTTGTAGGTAATGTTTAGTTACGTGATTATAATGTGCTGCATGATTCCATATAATTGTGGTTGAATCTGTTCAACTCAGTGTGTAATTTTTCAGAACATGAATGAAGCCTCTTCTCTGCTTAGTGCCACATGTAATACATTCATCACAACGCTTGAGGAATGTGTGAAGATAGCGAATGCCAAGTTTAAACCTGAGATGTTTCAGCTGTCCCATCCGGATCCCTTGGTTTCCCCTGTGTCGCCTTCTCCTGTTCAAATGGTTGGAACTTGTTTTTCTTCCAGTGATGTTGCATTTTTGTTTTTGTTTTTGTTTTTAAGGATGGAAACTGGCAGTGGGAGGGAAATGGTCAACAGATAGAATATTCTGTATTGGAGCCTCTTAGCTCTGTGGGCTCAGCATGTGCCAAGGTCCTGTCCTTTTCCCTTGGAGGGACTGTGCCATTTACCCCAGAGTGCCAGAAATATATTATAATGCTCTGTGGGTGTTCTGACACAGAAAAGGTTGGGGACACTGCTCTACTTAGTAAAAACATCACAATGGGGTGATGTTTTACTCACAAAGGAATAAAATTAAGCAGATCTTTAAAGGAGTTTGACAGGGGTTTGAAAGAACATGTTACAGGGAAAACAGTATTTTATAGTCCATATTTGGACTTGAGCCCTCTGAGTAGGCAAGTTACTTAATTTCTCTGGACCTCATTTTCTTCATCTATAAAATAAAAGGTCTTCTCCATCAGCAGGTCATTGCAAAGGAGCTGATCTGTGTAATGCAGGTGCTTCATGTCAGTTTCTTTCCTTGTGATCGCTCTGAACGATTACCCTTTGCCAGGGGTGGTGAACTCCTTGTCCTTTCCAAGTTAATAAACTTGCCCAGGCAAGCTGTAGGGAACTCATAGGTGAGACAGAGTCTGATGAGACTTTACATTTCTTTCATCCAAGTGTTTTCGGGAGGCCTTTTATAGAAGGAACAATGCCACTTGGCTACTACTTTAGCAATTACCTGAAGGCATATTTGTTAGAAGAAGGAATTGGGTACAACTCATTCCGAGGTTCTCTTAACCACGCCAGCCAATTTAGTTATATGAGATTTAGTAAAGATTATTACCTATGTTTATTTAGATCATCATTTTCTTTTTAAAAAAAATTTTTTTTTTTAATGTTTATTTATTTTTGAGAGAGACAGAGAAAGAATGCGAGTGGGTTAGGGGCAGAGAGAGAGGGAGGCACAGAATCCAAAGCAGGCTCCAGGCTCTGAGCTGTCAGCACAGAGCCTGATGCGGAGCTTGAACTCACAAGCTGTGAGATCATGACCTGAGCCGAAGTCGGATGCTCAACCGACTGAGCCACCCAGGTGCCCCTAGATCATCGTTTTCTAATCAATGTATGATGGGCTAATAATGTCCTCTGAGACAGGTATACTATGAAAATGAGTTTTATGGGCAGATTAGTTTGGGAAGTTCTAAATGAATTGGGTCTGTCATTGGACATTTTAGAATCTCTTTTATGATAATGTGTATTATGAATCTCTGAGAAGGAGAGGTGGTGTGCATTGTTTCTGAAATTTATTTGACAAGTGAACCCTTCCTGTGTATTTTTAAATAACAGCTCTCAAGACTGTGGTGTTCAGTAGAACATTTTGACAATATTGCCTTATAACACAGCTGTAGATACGTTATGAACTGTGAGATAACCTGTATGGTTGAATAACAAGAAAAGGTCTTTTGAGGTGGGTGTATATATAACACTGTGTTCCTGAAGTTGATATATAAGGTGTCAAATACAGACTTCACTACAAATACTACTATGTTTGACCTTATAGAATCAAATGCAATAAAGCCACCTCAAAACTGCCTGTTTTTGTACTGAATTTCTGAGGAAAATGCCTTCTGTTATAAATGCTCCATAGTCCAGAGAGGTCATATGTGTATTTTATGCATAAGAAGCAATGATAACTGTTACTTTTAAACCAAAACTTTTTATCAGTAGCAATGTTATAGGAAATCCAATAGGTTAATCTAAAAAATACTGGTTAGAGGCTGTTTATTTTTCCTTGCTTTGCCATTTTACTTCATACATAAAGCAAAAGTTGTGGCTTATGAGAATTAGTTCTGGAGACACAGATGGAAAAAAAGGTCAGTCTTTGTGGGAAAATATATATATTTTTAATAATATGAGTAAATGGGAAATAAACCTGAAAGATTTGAGAATTCTAAAACTATTTAAACTGATTGTTAAACTACTTTATGTAGCTAATATCACTGTGTCCCTCTTAGAATAAATTTGCATTCAGTCTTATTTCAGGTCATAATGGAAGTTCAGAAAATCATCATTTTGACTTCAGACTGAGTGATAATTGTAGTGGGGATATCATTGGATTAGTAATCCCAAAGGGAGTGACTTCTGTTAAAGGAGATGTTAATGTCCATTTGTATCTTAATGTCAATCATATTAGATGTTCTGGACTACAAAATGGGTTGGTCATATCTGTTATCATTTCAGCTGGGATTTCTCAGAGCTATTGTTGGCTTACGTTACAAATACAGCAGCCACTTATTTACATAACAGACTTTAGACTTGGACTGGTAAGACCCTTGAGCCCCTGCATGTAAATATAAAAGCAACCTGTAGTATGAACTGTGCTTTTCTGCTACCTTGCTAAACATTGAAATAATCTGTTTTAATTGGTGGTCTCTTTCTATTTTTTTGGTGGAGTCATTGGATCTTTTAAATTGTGTTTAGTATTTGTCATATTTATTAACACTCTGCTCATTCAGGTTTTTTAATTTTTAAAATGTATGTTTTAGAGACTTATTTGAGACTTAGGGTTCTTCTGAGTTCTTAAAAGACTCAGATTATTAATGCTATCTTCCACAAAAACCACACTTTAGAACATCTGTATAACAGCTACCTGAATAGTGAATTATAAAGAGAAGCTTTGCTACCAGCCTCTTTTCCTGGCCTTTAAGAAAAAGAGAGAGGAAGATATTTATTAGAATACTTTCTGGCTTGCTAGATACTGCTTTAAATAGTATGATTTTTTTGGATTAGTTATATATTTTTAAAATATTTTTATATACATGCACTCACATATGCACACATATATATGATATATATATTATGTACATAATGTAAAATTTGGTTTTTAGTATTGAGAAAAGAATCTAGCATGTTTTTGATAGGTGTTGAGAAAGATTCCAATTAATGGTTATTAGGGACAAAGCTTGACATTGTGCTAATAGTGTTGCTTGAGTCTGTAAAAAATAAATATCTTGGCTAGTCATCTTTTTTTCGGAGTAAATTTGTGTTAATTATGATAATGATAATAAATTAGAGCTGTATTATTCTACTTCACATACTAATTATGCTTATTTTATTTTAAATTTCTAGATGAAGCGTTCTGTCAGCCACCCTGGTTCTTGCAGTTCAGAGAGGTAAAATAATCTTTTGTTTTAACCAAGTACTCTCAGAAATTTACCTACTTAGGGAAATTCTTTGGGCCTTTAACGTGAAGTAGTGTGGAATGGAAACTCTTTTTGAGCAGAGCTTGGTTCTGATTTGCTCAGCATTATATCTCTTAGTTACTAGTTTAGGGCCTGGTCCTAGTAGGTAGTCAGTGAAGATAAAAATGAGTGGATGAATTAACCAGCAAGGTAAGCACCTTGCCGACTATTGTACCTTTTTTAGATGTTTGAAATTATATCAAATGATGGTAAAAAAAATCCAGTTTTGAGGTGAGCTTAGACTCACTTTACTACAGCTTTTTATAGTCACATATTCATGCTGATCTGTTGTTTAAGAATTAAAGATCTTACTGAAAAGAGAGAAAAACCAATTGATATTTTAAAGTATATATGCATATGAACACATTAAGACATTTGCCTTCTAGATAGATCTCACCAATATCCCAGGTTATTAAAATGTTCATTATCTTAGTAGATAATAGTCTTTCAGGTTGCCCTAGTTGTCATATTTGGTTCTTCGGAAAATGATGAAATTGTAGTGACATTAGCTTTATTTCTCTATGTCAAGAATAACTGCCGGGGCACCTGGGTGGCTCAGTCAGTTAAGTGTCCCGACTTTGAATCATATCATGATCTTGCAGTTCGTGGGATCCAGCCCCGCGTTGGTCTCTGTGCTGACAGCTTGGAGCCTGGAGCTTGCTTCAGATTCTGTGTCTCCCTCTCTCTCTCTGCCCCTCCCTCATTCTCTCTCTCTCTCTCTCGTTCTGTCTCTCTCAAAAATAAATAAACATTAAAAAAAAATTAAAAAAAAAAGAGTAAGTGCGGCACCTAGGTGGCCCCAGTTGGTTAAGCATCTGACTTTTGGTTTCTGCTCAGGTCATGATCTCACACTCATAAGTTTAAGACCCACGTCAGGCTCTGCACTGATAGTGTAGAGCCTGCTTGGGATATTCTCTCTTTTCCTCCCTCTCTGACCCTCATGCTCATGCTCTCTCAAAAAACAAAAAACAAACTAACAAAAATCTTAAAATAACTGTTAACTGAGCCCTTACTGTTGTTTTGTCACTGCCCCCCCCCCCCATGATTATGTAATCTGTGATTGGACTATTATGTGCACAGAGTCCAGTGATGAATATATGTATCCAGTCCTGTCAGGGAATAAAGAGTTTCACTAGCTGAATTTTCCAGAAAAACAGAAGCTTGATTCCTTTTATAAACTTTCATTTTTATGATAGAAATTTTTCTGAACTGTATTTTATCTTTTCTACCTAATTAGATAAAATATAATTAGAGTTAAAAAAATTTTTTTTTCGTAATGAATCAAGATTATCATTAAGAACAGTAATGTTGGGTTTTTATACAGTGGTAGTCAAGGTGCTGTTGAGTGGTGGTGGTTTATTTCTATATTAAATATTTTAGATTGACTTGTCTACTTTTCTGATTTTCTCGACGGTTTTTTAAAATAGTTTTTACGGCCTCCATTTGCCACATTTATTTGTTCTTGCTGCTGTCAGTGAGTTGACCTCTAGCATGTTCCTAACCTACTTGCCCACCCCCTTCATTCTGCTGTTTTTGATGATATGGATTGACACTAGATTCATGCACTTGTGTAGGTCATAACTTCTAGTTTTCAAACATTTGTTAACCATCTGGTATATCTAATGTCTTGGTGGACCCTTCTCTATAAAAGAAGTTGCTTCATGGTTCCCCCTTTCCATTTAATTCAGCTCAGAGGCCATATTCTTCAGGTTACCGGCTGGATTGTGAATGATTTGACTTGCCTGTGGCATGACCTTTGAAGGAGTCAAATGTTGCTAAAATAGAACTTTGGGCGTAAAAATAGTTCTCTTTCATTTGAATAAGTCATGTAAAACTCCAGGTAAGTTCAGGGTGTTATCATTTGTTTAAGGCCTTATGATGCAATGCTTTTTATTTAATTTGCAGGAATAGCCACTCTGTAAAAGAACCAATATCTACACTTCACCGACTCTCCCAGCGACGCCGAAGAACCTACTCAGATACAGACTCTTGTAATGATACTCCTCTTGAAGACCCAGACAGTAAGTTAAATGGGCCCTCTCTCTTTCTTTGGCTTATTCCCCCAAATTGTGGTGGGACTCTATGTGTGTTGTAGTCAATGAAGGACACTGACAGTGAACACTGTCTTTTCCCTTTGGATTAATTCCTTAATTCAGAGCCAGGCAAATAGCACACAATCAACAGAAGCTCATAATATCCTCCTACAGACACCTTTATTATTAACTAAGAAGTGCTGAGTAACTGTGTAAATGCCATATCTTAGATTAATATGTATAACATCAAACTGTTTTCTTCCCACTATATTTTAGTAATCTCTTAGTAATGTTCTACTCCCACTATATTTACATTAAAAAAGCATTTTAGAACAAAGCATCAATTGTGGTTGGGATTCTAGGGGAAAATAAAGGCAAGTTCTGAGTGCAGAGAAAAAAAAAATCGGTATTATTACTTAAATAATTTGAAATGGCCAAGGAAAATAATTTTTTCTGGTGGTGGTGGTGAATTATGGTAGCATTTATTCCTATGCCCTTTTCTCCTTTTTTCTTTAAAGAGCAGCATCCTGTGATTGAATACTTTAGGCAAGGTTTTATGATTTAGGTTAAAATTTATTTTTCTCTTCCAAGAAAAAGCTTTGAAAATGTGTCAGAATGTCTAGTTAGACAGTAGTGACCATGATTTCTAGTGAACACAAATAGAGTCTTATTATTACAGCTCTATTAATATACTTTTGCTTTTCAGGGTCTTTACTATTGCCCATGAAGCATGTGTGATGGAAATTACATAGAGTTCCTATTTGGGGGGCAGGTTGTGTTCCAGGAGTTTGTAAGTCTGTTGTTGGGAACAGATTTTATTTCCCTTGTGGAAATGGTGTGATAAGTGGTGTTTAGATTCTTTAGGTTGTCTAGAAGAGCTCAGCTAATTCACGTTGATTAAGATAGAATTGCTTCACTGAACCAGAAGGTTAAACAGGTTTAATTAGAGGAGAATGTAGAGTTCACGAAAATGGTGGAGGTTGGAGAGGGCCTACTGCCCATTTTCAGATTTTTAGGAGTTGATGGCATCTTTTTTTTTTTTAAGTCCATTTTCTTCACAGAACTATTTATTGACATAAAGGACTACTCTACACTCATTGCCATTTTTAACTCAAGTTGAGAAAATGGGTAAAAGAAATGAAGGAAGGAAAATGGGTGAGGGTGGGAAGGGGAAGGGAGAAAGTAACTTTCCTGGGCCAATTTAGTACAACTTGAAAGAGATAAGAGGAAGAGGGTTAGGGGTTAGGTGTGGGAAGAAAAATTACTGGGGGCAGGTAATGTATATTCTGATATACCTTGTTCTTTCTGCCTTGTATACATGACCCTTTTAATCTAGAGCCCATGAAAGAGCTCTATATGCTGCCTTGTACTTTTCTCTGGATGCTGCTCTTTTTTACTTTATGGGGATCATTTTCATTTGTGACAGTGAAAATAATTTTTTTAAAGCTAGCCATTTTTCTTTGCTTTCTTTTTAAGCACACTGGTTTTGAATTTTTTTTTTTAGTGTATTTATTTATGAGAGACAGAGAGCAAGCTTGTGGGGGAGGGGCAGAAGGAGAGGGAGAGAGACAATCCCAAGCAAGCACCATGCTAAGTGCAGAGCCTGAAGCAGGGCTCAGTCTCATAATTGTGAGATTATGACCTGAGCCAAAAATCGAGGTGGATGCTTAACAGACTGAGCCAGCCAGGCACCCCTTAATTTTTTTTTTTTTTTTTTTTTTAAGTAGGCTGCATGCCCAATGTGGGACTTGAACTCATGACCCTGAGATCAAGAGTCGCATGCCCTACCGACTGAGTCAGCCGGGCACCCCTGGTTTTGAATTTTTGAAAACACTTTTTATAAGTTCTGAGTATGCATGCCTTATTCCATGTAGCATTCCCCTAGTTAGCTGCTAAGGAGTGTAACAAAAGTAGTCACACATGTCTGCACAAACATACACACATGCATACATATTTATATACATACATGTGTCTCAGTACTCTAGAACTTTTTTTAAATTGGGAAGTGTAGCCTAGGTCAGGAGTTTTATCCTTAGGTTTCCTTCTATTTATCCTAAAGTTTAGTGTCTCAGTTAGTTGACAGAGCAGAGACTGAATTCCTGTTCTTCTTTACAAAGTACATGTTTTACAGTTGGGTGGTCTTAGTCCGAAGCCTTTATCCCCAAATATTCTTTTCCTTGAGAGATAAAACTGCTTCTATTATTTATTAACTGGATTTTTAAAAATTATAGAAGTAATAAATGTTTATGGTAAATTCAAATAAATATGTACATATAAAAGTGCAATTGTTTTGCAACAGGGCTATGCCAGTGCGTTTAACTGTATTCAGTCAGAACTGCAATGATAGTTCTGTCAGCTGCATTCCAAGTGGAGATATGGGACCTTTCAGTGTGAAATACCTTGTCAGCTCTGCTCAGAAAGTCTTGTGGTAAAAAGAGCAAACCTGAATTAGTCCTAGTTCTGTTACCAGTTGGGTAATCTTGGGTTAGGCATGTAACCTTTTTGGGTCTTTTTTTTTTTTTTTTTTTTTTTTAACCCTAGAACACAAGGAGGATACGGACAGCATTAAAACAAATCAGGCCTGAAAAGCAATAGTTAGCTAAGAAAGACTACATTCAGTTCAGCACATGTTTATTGACTGCCCGTTACATGCCAACCGTGGTTCTAGCAGTGAACAAAACCGTCTCTGCTTCAGATAGCTTCATAAGTTATTTTGTTAACTCCGAAGCTTCTCCTTATGACTGCCAATCGTGGGAAAGTTAGATTTTTCTCTATTCAACAGTCAACCAAAAAATTAGTAGGAAGCTGAAGGAATTTCATGTCCCTGAGTAGGAAATTTAAAATTGTTTTTTTCGTAGAGAACTGGAGTTATATTGATAGGCTGTTTAACCTTTTAATTTATCTCTGAATAGGACCTGTTCACTGTTCAAGAAATACACTTAATGGAGATTTGGCATCAGCAACCATTCCTGAGGAAAGCAGACTTATGGCCAAAAAAAAATCTGAATCGGAAGATCCTCTTCCATCCTTCTCTTCCTGAGGAAATGGAAGTGTCCAACTTCCTCTAAGTATTGCTATGCAAAAGCTGCTGTAATTAAACTATGTTCTAGGGAGTAGTTTTTCCCTTAGGATTTCTCTGCACTTTATAGAATACTGTAAAACAAACAAACAAAAAAACAACCCACATACCTTTGAAGTGTATTTTATCTTTATATAGTTTATTTGCAAGAGTATTTTCCTAATAACTTCACAGTATGAATGTGCATCTTTTTTTTTTTTTTTTTTTAAACAAATGATGGTGTAACATTTTGACATCCATAAGGACAAATGTAGATATTTTTCTAAAAAACTGTGAGGGACTGACAGCTTAGTCAGGGTGTATTGTAGCTTATAAACATGAAATCTTATAAGGTTTCAGTTTGATAGACGTGTGATATATGTAACTTGTGCCATGGACCAAATGGTCACTTTACCCCAGCTAAAAATGAGTTACGATAGCAGCTTGATGGTGATTCTATTGTATTCTTTTAAGCAAAAGGAGACATTTAATATTCCAAATATTTTTAGCCCAAATACCGTGACACATTGAGGATTTTTTAAAAACCAGACTGTGCTGTCCTTCATATGTGAAGTTGACACTACTGATTTGTCAGTACCAAATGTTGGGTTAAAGTATTTAACTTTTATTTATTTATTTTTCTGTTGCATCAAAAAATGATTGCATCCTGACTTTTATGACCTACCAAATTTAAGATGTGTATACATTTGTTATTTACATTGTTCTAGAAAAGAGGTTAATGTTGTAGTGACCTTGCTCACTTACACCAGAGAAATAAACGCCTTTCAATGGAAGAGGATTTTAGTGCTTTTTTCCTAAAATAGACATTAAGCTGCTATTGTAAGGTATTAATGTTTGCAGCTCTTTAGACTATCTAGAGACATTTTTTATTTATGACTATTTATACAAAAAAGGAATTCTGTCAAAGTGACCACTCTACATCACTTGAGAATGGCATTATTTAATTAAAGAACAAATAGCATTTTTTGGTAGTGCCTGTCCATACCTATTGTCAGTGTTTGCCTTGTAAACTGTTTTTTTAAAAAAATTCACTTTGGAGTGATGGTTTTGTCCAAGGTCTTGGATGAGGAGCACTTTAAAACAAACTGGTTTGGTGTTTTTAAGTTAATCACATGTTTAATAAATATATGGTTTTTGCATTCAAACGTATCATATAATACATTGTATTTTTTACATTGTTGATATTCTGTCTGATCTTTATCAAGTGCTATTAGTATTCTTCATTGCTTTGATTTTGTTTGTATATTTGGACCGCCTAGTGAATACACAAATGAGGCATATTTTTAGTTTTGTTGCCTATGAGCTTAGAATAGTGTGGCCTGTTTCACTTTAAATTTCTCTTGTAGGTTTATGTGGGAAGTTTTTTTAAACAGTTAATATTTGGTATTTACTTCACTAAAATAAATCTGTAATTGTAAGTTTAAAATGGACACAATCTAAATACATTAATATGCATTTAGATAAACTGTATGCTGCTTAAAAGTATTTGTGACTTTAAGTAGCACACAGGTCATTAGGCTAGATTAAGTGGAATTTTTCCATTCGTATGTTGTACTTCATATGTCGAATTTGAGAAAAGTTTAATAATGTAGTAAGTTTCATGTTGAGTGAGTAATCAGACTTTTTCTTTTTTTTTGTGGTAGTAAGAATTTGCATAGTGACTAGATAATGAAAGTCAAGGTGCTACTGATAGGGAGTTTTTCAGGTAGGTACTTTTTTTGAACCAGTAGGTTTATAATGAAAATACTATAACAAGCTTTTGAACTCATAGGAAACAAATCCATTTTTTTATTGCTTTATCCAAAAAGATGAGTTCCTGAACAGTTTTCTGTAAATATTTTTTAAAATAAAATGCTATCATTTCTGGTTTGTATCATTTTTTCCCCCTTGAAACAGGTGCTTTGAACAGGTGTGCCATATTCCTAAGTATGGCTTTTATTGTTACTGGGACCTGCTTTTTTCCCTTAGGAACCAACACATTTGTGAAATCATTTTTTTGGGAGGAGTATAAATGTATCTTGAATTATATCTAGGTTTTGATTAGTGAATTGATAGCATGAAGCAATCGATAAAGCTTCAGTGAACCTTGCATTTTGAGGAGCCCTGTGTATGTTCAAGTGTGCCTGACTTTTCTGAATTTTAAGAAAAAGATAAACCAAATAAGAACAATCCTGTAAGAATTTTAGCTTGTCATAACTTTCTCTAATGTATAGGTAGTGGTTGTTCCTTTTTTGCTTTGTCTAGCTAGGCCTTGGGGTTATCGAGAAATTTGGAGACTGTTGGTATGTCATTGATCCTCTAACCAAAGCCAGTGCTTGCTTTTCTTTTCAAGTGCCTGATTTCCGTTGTGTGGGAATCCAGGCCTCCATGGTTAAAGTGACTTTGATGAGAATTGTTTTATAATTGGACTATTTTTGAATTCTCTTACATTACATTGAATTTATTGTATTACCTTCGATCAGGACAAGTTGAGAAATGGATGTTGTCACTTGAACTTAAATTCTAGAGCAGGAGATAAAGTATCTTCATTTGATAGTCACCATGGAACCTTTAACCCTGAATTGTAGTTTTTCACTGTGTATTATTACACTTAGTATTTAGAAATCACCATTAAGATCTCAGGAAATATATCTTTGTAATATATTAATATTATACTGCTGTTAACACTAATTCCACATACATTATTATATCATTAATTTGGACTGTACCAATTCTTCACTTCTTTTGTTAAATGAAGTGCCTCCATGCCTGTCCTTTGAGCCTTGCTATTGCCACTTGGTACAGAGGGAGTGTTCTGGCCTGAAAGAAAGCCTGGTTAGACTGCAGGAGATCCTTCCAGAAGGTCTGTCTTTTAGTAGCCCAGGTGGGGCAAGGAAGTTGTAGCTGGTAGATAGGGTTTCCTTTTCATGTTTTTCCAGATCCCCGGTTCTCCTTTCTTTGAATTCATACTGAATTTGTAAATTAAAAAAATTTTAGAAAAACTTTAGTTTTCTTTTTATTAAAGTAATTCATGGACATAGTTTAAAAAACCAAGTAGAACTGGAAGGCTTATAAAAAAAAAAAAAAAAGTCCTCCCTCTCCCCAGCTGAGTGTCCAGAGATGAGCACTTTCAACTCCTAGTGGTTTGTTCCTATTTGAAAAGATATTGTGTTACTTTTTCTTGATTTATCAATTTCAGAAATGCTTTCTTGAGTTCCTTTCATGTTAGGCAGGATTTTTCTTTTTTTTTATTTAAAAAATAATTTTTTTTAACGTTTATTTATTTTTGAGAGACACAGAGAACGAGCAGGGGAGGAACAGAGAAAGAGGGAGACACAGAATCTGAAGCTGTCAGCACAGAGCCTGACATGGGGCTTGAACCCATGAACCGTGAAATCATGAACTGAGCCAAAGTCAGTTGCTTAACTGACTGTGCCACCCAGGCGCCCCAGGATTTACTTTTCTTATATCCCTACCTCTCCCATATTTCTTTCCCATCTCTCCCACTACAAGTTAGCCACAGGTTTTTGTAAAATCAATAGCTATACAGTCAATTACACCCCCCCCCCCCCCCCCCCCCCCCCCCCCCCCCCCCCACACCAAATCTGCTGCTTTGCTTTCTGTGGTTTTGCTTTCTTTGGTTTCAGTTACCTGCAATCAGTCCCGGTCTGGAAGCAGATGATCATCCTCATACCATCAGGTCAGCAGTAGCCTAATACTTCATCTCAGCGCCTGTTTCATTCACCACACTTTGTCTCATCATGTAGGCATTTTATCATCTCATGTCATCACAAGAAGAAGGGTGAGTACAGTACAGTGAGATATTAGAGAAAGGGACCACATTCATACAACTTTTATTACAGTATATTATAATTGTGTTATTTTATTAGTTATTGTTGTTAATCTGTTACTGCATCTAACTTATAAGTGACACTTTATCATAGGTACATATGCATAGGGAAAACCTAGTATATAAAGTATTCAGTACTATCTGTAGTTTCAGGTATCCACTGGGGGTCTTGGAACATATCCCCCAGGGATAAGCTGGGGAACTACTCTAAATGTTGGTCACTAAGGAACCCCCGTGGTGAACTATCATTATTTCCTCTCAACTATAACCTTATTTTTCCCTGAATTAATAATTACCTGATTTTATTTTTTTTTTATTTATTTTTCTGTTGGGGTAGCTGTTTATTGTTTGTTTTGTTTTGACTGGGATATATTTCTTCCTTAATTAAGCCACAAAATTACAGTAGGTTGTGCCATAGACATTTTCATAGTTCGGGCACCTTTTGGGCCTTGATTTTAGTGTAATTATAAAATCCGCTGACAGGACAGGACAGGACATAGCTTAAAAACTTAATACAGGGGCGCCTGGGTGGCGCAGTCGGTTAAGCGTCCGACTTCAGCCAGGTCACGATCTCGCGGTCCGTGAGTTCGAGCCCCGCGTTAGGCTCTGGGCTGATGGCTCGGAGCCTGGAGCCTGTTTCCGATTCTGTGTCTCCCTCTCTCTCTGCCCCTCCCCCGTTCATGCTCTGTCTCTCTCTGTCCCAAAAATAAATAAAAAATGTTGAAAAAAAAATTTAAAAAAAAAACTTAATACAGACTTAGGTAATCAGCCAGTCTTCTTTGCCAGTTTTACTTTGAATTAATGTCTGGGTACCTTTTCTTTTTTCTTTTTTTTTTTTTTCTTTTTTTTTTTTTTAATATATGAAATTTACTGTCAAATTGGTTTCCATACAACACCCAGTGCTCATCCTAAAAGGTGCCCTCCTCGAAACTAGAACAAGCAATCCTAAAATTCATTTGGAACCACAAAAGGCCCCGAATAGCCAAAGTAATTTTGAAGAAGAAGACCAAAGCAGGAGGCATCACAATCCCAGACTTTAGCCTCTACTACAAAAATAATTACCTGATTTTAAAATTGGCTTAGTTTTTTATATCCAATTGCAAAGATTATTCAAAGGGTTAAATGCTCCAAAACATCATATAATCTATCAAATTCCTTTTTTTTTTTTTTTTTTTTTTTGACCTTCGGGGACCTTTCTTCCACAATCCTTCATCTTCTGCCATCTGGACTGTTGTTTTCTAGGCCTGTGCATGGCTCAGCGGTCATTCTGGGACCTACTTTGTTTTTTAGTTTTATGTTGGATTTCCCGTTTATTGGATCCTATGACTTCCTATTTCTTGATTCACTGCCCCTTTTTTTGCCAACGTGTGTTCACTACTGAAAACTTCCTAGGAAAAAGTGTGGCAAGCTGAAGATTTTGAGGCTTTACAGGTCTGAAAATGTCTCTACTCTTGAATGGTTGGTAGTTTGGAGTATATGTCGAAAATAATTTTTTCTCAGAATTTTAAAAGCAGTGCTCCATTGTCTTATTGCATTCATTATTTCTGTGAGAATTCTGAAACTATTCTTTCACACAGACCTGTTCTTTTACACTCTGGAAGCTTTTAGAGGCTCCTCTTTACCCCTGACGTTTCATGATGTTGTGTGGGTCTTTATTCATGCCAATGGGTACTCAACTTGGTGGAGTCTTTCAATTTGTAGACTTGTCTGTTTCATTTATGGGAATATTTCTGTGTTATCTTTTTGACAATTTTCTCTCCTCCAGTTTCTCCATCCTGTCTTTCTAGAATTTCTATTATTTGAATGGTGGAACTCCCAGATTGATCCTCTAATTAAAAAAATTTTTTCTCTCCGGTTGTTCATTGAGTTGTATTATATTTGTTCTTTTTGTTACCATCTAGCTCTTCCATTGATTTTTTTTTTTTTTTTTTTTAGCTATGTATTTTAATTTCTAAGATTTTTTTTTTTCTCTCTGTTCCTTTTTTATGATACCATTTCATTTCAGTGGGGATCTTTTCTTTGGAGCCATTTGGTTTCTCTAGAAAGGACTCCCAAGTTTTGGTAGGGTAGAAAAAGAGGGCTGAGGACCCCAGAGTTTATATGGTGGCTTTTCCTTAATCTCTTACTTTCAGCGTCCCTATGTCCTGACCCGCCCCACTCCAGCCTTCTGTGGATGGTGACCCTCTCATTCAGTTTCTTCTGTGTATAGAGGTTGGGTGGGTTGTCTGGCTGTGGAAAGTGGGAAGAAGACGTGGGGTCCAGTTGCTTTTTATACAGATTTCTAGTCCTATATTCAGCTGTATACTTCACTCCCTTTTTCTATAACACCTGGTACTTCCAAGTCCTGAACTTATTAGGTGCTAGGTAGAATGTATTTGTTGGCTTCTCTCTTCTGGGGACTAAGGCTTTAACTTCCTCCATTCTGCTAGATTAGTTATCACACCTCCTCTTGTTTTCTGTTGTTATGAACTTTATTAAAATCTCATGGCTGTATAGCCTGTTTTCTTTGTCTTTATGGATTAATACCATTTATATTCCTTTGATCTCTTTTTGGTGGGGTTTGGAGGTAGAGAAAACAAATATAAGTGGTCAGTCTACTGTATTTAACTGGAAGTCTAGATTTCAATTCAGATAGTGTGTAGAAAGTAAAACTGTGTGTGTATTATTCTGTAATTTATTGTTTCCACTTTCTAATGACTTTTAACTAATATGATTCTACTGTACTACCTACCTTATAGGGTTGTCGTGAGGATTAGAAGAATCAATACATCTGAAGCAATTAGAACAGTGCCTGACACTTGGTGTGTGTTAAATCAGTGTTAGCTATTATTAATATTGTTGCTACCATTATTATTTTTACTACTATCACCCTTATTTCAGTAATCCATTAGATCTAGATTAAAATGTTTTCATCACAGGAAGAATTATTGACATATGGAAAAATCTAGTGTTTGATAATATTGACCCTCTTTTGACTAGACTTCACATGGAATGTTCAGGGGTTAGATGTAATCTTTCTAAGATACATGAAAGCCTTAAAAAATCCAATCAGTAGTGATTACTGCATAAGATTTTAAAAGCATATAATAACAATTTTGATGTGTTTTTAAGCTTTATTGGTATTGTGTTTTGATCATCTAAATATGAAGTATAGAAAATAAATTTATGGAGGTGATGTTTATTATGCCTTTCCTACAGCCAGTAAATGTATACTCTTTGAGTATGTAGAGTATAGAAATGGACAAACAGTGGACTCCAGTCACTGGATCTATGACCTTGTCAGTGGTTGTATAGTTTTCAGAAAATGTTGTGAAGTTATAAATCAAAATGTCTGCATAATCTCAGTTATTTAAAGTATCTTCTTTGTATCTAGATTGAGTGTATGATAATGCTGAATTCTAATTCTTAGAAGTGAAGTGGCATTAGGTGCTCACACTCCTCTTTTTATGGGTAGAGAGCTGCATACTTTGGGGAAGTTTTTTTTATTTATAAGGAGATTTGCATTCTCTCTCACTGAAGTAGAGTCCCATGGTTGTGACAAATGGCTGTAAATATTAATACTATTAGAGGTGAGAAATTTTTCGTTTTCTTTTTTTAAAGATTTTAGTTTTAAGTAATCTCGACATCCAACGTGGGTCTCGAACTTACAACCTTGAGATCAAGAGTTGCTCGCTCTACCAACTGAGCCAACCAGGCACCCCGAGATGAGAAATTTTTCTACAAAAGAAATAGCCAGTTACTTAGTGTGAATAAACTTCTTTGCAAATTATCAGGTTGACTTTGCTAGTATAGATGAAACAGGGAGACATGGCCAGGGTTAAAACCGTGCCTGCTATTAGCTTGATGTGGGCATTTTCCTCTTTCCCGATGGGAATATTATTGTGTGCCCTTACTATTTGCTTTGATATTTCATCTCTGAAGATTTAATGTCTACAGCTTTGGAGCCCTTATGCTGTCTTTTCTCCAAATGCAGTAACTAATCTTGTGTATTTTCACAGGATAGAATTTTTCTTTTCTCATAATGTGCTTTCCCCAAAAGAGTATTTTGTTGATCTCTGTGATAATAAAACATTTGTAACACTATGGGCCAGTTGCTTTACCACATTATAGCCTTGTAACAAAGATATTAAAGTGCAGGCATACAAAAACATCCAAAATATGCAGAACTAGGATTAACTCATACATGACTGATCAGCATGATGAATATTTTGTTACTATATCCTGAAATACTAAGTGTTTAAATTAATCTGTTTATTAAAAAATTTTTTTAATGTTTATTTATTTTTGAGAAAGAGAGAGACAGAGTACGAGCAGGGGAGAGGCAGAGGGAGAAAGGGAGACACAGAATCTGAAGCAGGCTCCAGGCTCTGAGCTGTTGGCACAGAGCCTGACGTGGGGCTCGAACTCACAAACTGTGAGATCATGACCTGAGCCGAAGTTGGACGCTTAACCAACTGAGCCACTCAGGCACCCCTAATCTGTTTATTTTATTTAGTATTTTAGTTTATATGCTTTTGGGCTACAGTTAGTTGCTGAATAAATAGCCACACACAGAATTTACAGCAGGATATATTAGGTTTTTATTAACTGTGATAGATAAAACAAACGAATCAATGTACAGGGATATTAGCAAATTCAGAAATTCCTTTGACATCATGAAGGATAGTTTATATGGGTGATGTATTCAGAATATCAACGATGAATAAAATGTCTGACTATAATGAATTCCTCCTTAGTTTCATTCTGTCCAAGTGAGAGGAGGATGCTGTTGATACTCTTTGTGCTTTTGAAAATTTGTCACAAAGACTGTTTTACCCACTGAGCTTTCAGTATAAAGTATATTACCAGGTTTGGTAGCACGGGGACAGTCAGCAACAAAGGAGAGAGAACAGTGTCACGAAGGGAGCCATAGCCACCAGGAGCTATCCCCCCACACTCTTTTCTTTCCCATCTGCTCTCGGCATTAGCAGAGAGAAGTTGTCATTTTGGATGAGATGTAGCAGTTTGGGAATAAAGACTAATGAGTTATGTGCAACGAAAAGGAGGCGTTCTAGGGAAACTTGTCAGCCTCACTCAGTCCCGCCATCTTCTCTCAAGACTCTAGACTTCAAACTCAGAGAGCTGGGTTATTTCCCACCCTTTCTCTTATTTTTTTTTTTAAAGCAGTACCTGAGTATATTCTCTCTATTAAATAATCATTTAGACTATGAATAAAGCAAAAGTTCACCTTGACACCCCCACTCCCCCTGAGATAACCACTCTTTTCTGGTGGGTATCCTTACAGACCTTTCCTATGCATTTTTTTAAAATATGAAATTTATTGTCAAATTGGTTTCTATACAACACCCAGTGCTCATTCAACAGGTGCCCTCCTCAATACCTCAATACCTCAATACCCATCCCCTCCCCTTCCCCCCACCCCCATCAACCCTCAGTTTTTTCTCAGTTTTTAAGAGTCTCTTATGTTTTGGCTCCCTCCTTCTCTAACCTTTTTTTTTTTCCTTCCCCTCCCCCATGGTCTTCTGTTAAGTTTCTCAGGATCCACATAAGAGTGAAAACATATGGTATCGGTCTTTCTCTCTATGACTTATTTCACTTAGCATCACACTCTCCAGTTCCATCCACGTTGCTACAAAAGGCCATATTTCATTCTTTCTCATTGCCAAGTAGTATTCCATTGTGTATATAAACCACAATTTCTTTATCCATTCATCAGTTGATGGACATCTAGGCTCTTTCCATAATTTGGCTATTGTTGAAAGTGCTGCTATAAACATTGGGGTACAAGTGCCTCTATGTATCAGCACTCCTGTATCCCTTGGGTAAATTCCTAGCAGTGCTATTGCTGGGTCATAGGGTAGATCTATTTTTAAGTTTTTGAGGAACCTCCACACTGTTTTCCAGAGTGGCTGCACCAATTTGCATTCCCACCAACAGTTCAAGAGGGTTCCCGTTTCTCCACTCCTCGCCAGTATCTATAGTCTCCTGATTTGTTCATTTTGGCCACTCTGACTGGCGTGAGGTGATATCTCAGTGTGGTTTTGATTTGTATTTCCCTGATGAGGAGCGATGTTGAGCATCTTTTCATGTGCCTGTTGGCCATCTGGATGTCTTCTTTAGAGAAGTGTCTATTCATGTTTACTGCCCATTTCTTCACTGGATTATTTGTTTTTTGGGTGTGGAGTTTGGTAAGCTCTTTATAGATTTTGGATACTACCCCTTTGTCCAATATATCATTTGCAAGTAACCTTTCCCATTCCGTTGGTTGCCTTTTAGTTTTGTTGATTGTTTCCTTGCAGTGCAGAAGCTTTTTATCTTCATGAGGTCCCAGTAGTTCATTTTTGCTTTTAATTCCCTTGCCTTTGGGGATGTGTCAAGTAAGAAATTGCTGCGGCTGAGGTCAGAGAGGTTTTTTCCTGCTTTTTCCTCTAGGATTTTGATGGTTTCCTAGGCATTTTAATGTGGGTGTATACGCAGTCACTCAGATTAGCTCATTGACAGCAAGGTGGCACATCTGTATGGTGCAGCTGGTGACACAGAAGGAGGTAACCCTATATATCTTCACAGGTACTTTCTGTGTGTGACAGCAGAATAATTTTGACCTCTGCTGTTGTTGACCCGACTGACATTTATTTTGGCTCTTTTATTTTCTTTTTAATCCTCCTTTGCAAGGGACTGTGAATTGACTGCCTTTCTTTCTTTCTTTCTTTCTTTCTTTCTTTCTTTCTTTCTTTCAGATAGCTAGAATGAGGCCATTTTCTTTTGAAAGGCAGTCCTAGGATTTCTAGTGCTTTTCTTTAATCGTGCATACATGAATGTGTTTGCATGTATGTCTTTACATATAGTTTCTTGGTTGTGGACCATGAGACCTGGAATCATTTTGTTTTCCGATACATACATACAGCTTTACATTTGTTTTCACAATTGATTTTACAAGTTTACCTACAAAAGATAGAACACGTTTGCTGGAGAAATTACTATGACTCAGTCAAAATAGAGTTGTATTTTTTGTTTGGCAGCAATCAAAAGTGTGGCCTAGAGGCAGTAAGCATTAAGCATCCAGATTTCTGTCTTGGAATGTATACATGGCCATGTGATTAAAACTTTATTTGACAAATTTATATGGTAGATGAGCATACAATAAATGTCTTTGAAGTCTTACACCAGAATCAGACTGTAGTTGAGTTAAATAGGAAGTTTCTAGACTGTGCCCTTTTCTGTGGTATTTGTGGTTGCTGGGACTTGCTAAGTTATGCAAGTGTTCCAGCACGCCCAGAAGACTGTCTAGAGTCCCTTGCTACGATGTCTAATTTTGGTGAGGCTTTACAGTACAAGTAATATATACAATTGCTGTTTGGCTTATTATTTTTTGTTTGTTTGTTTTCTTGTTTTGCAATGGTTGGCCAGAGAGAAATGTGTGGCAATAAATACCTGTGGTTTAGTATTGTGGCCATGGATGGCATACTGTCTTTTTTTTTTTCCTTCTGTGCCAACTCTGATCAGTTAGCTGTAGCTTCCAGGGATTCTGAGTTTGAGGCTAGGATCAGCAGAGAATAACCCACCTACTTGATTAATGATGCCCGTCATGGGTTTGGTGGTAAGGTGTGGGGAATGGTGGCAAGGGTCATTCAGAATACAGGGCAATGATTGTGGTCTGACTTTCCATAACTTTGCTACGTTACATTTTTTTAAGAACTCAAAATAAAGTTGAACGACTCATAATTGATTCCTTGTTTTAAGTTTACACTATTATACTAGGATGAACTTAACCATATGTATATATTTTCAATGCAAACAAAACTAGCCATCGCCTATTCAGGCCAAGTATATATGTGTGCATAAGTAACACGCACCATTCACTTACTAACATTGCTTTGGTGAGTTCGAAGACCTTTGCAACCTTGACATTGGTGCTCAGGAAAAAAGACCCCAAATAGTGCCATACTTTTAAAAAACTTTAAAAAGTATGAGTTTAGCAAGTGAAATTCGATAGCATACCAGTGTTTTATAGAAGTCACCTTTTGTGTTTCATTGCCCTTGGTCATCTCTTGAGAGACCGTTTTTTAGTTCATCTGCAGTTATACCTAAGTAGCAACACTCCTTAGATGAGTTGTCCTTTCTCCTTGCTGCATTTTTAAAATAGAGGCCATGGTTTTGGTGCAGGGGGTGGGGCAGATGTGCAGATTGAAACTTTTCTTTCTTGCTTTTGTGAATCAGGCCACGTTGGCCACACAGTGTCCTTGAATATGGCTTGAGTCATGAAGCCTAGCAAAATGTACTGGTGACCTACCATTTTTTGACCTCATAACAGTATGTTTTTTGGGGACACATGGCTTCCTTTACCATAATGTTTGTATCTGTATCTGCATCTCTCAGACTCAACTCCTGCAGGTGTCTTTCTTTCTTCTGGAGGAGAATGAAGGGAGTGAGGGAGTAGATATAGTTTTAGATGAGGTTTTTAATAGTTCAGATTCATTACTAGCTTGACCAAGAGAATAGGAAAGACTCACTGTGTGATTTTTGCCTCTGGTTTTCAAAATTCTGTATGTTATTTCAACCTTTCCTTTCTGCCAGCTCTGAAGAATTCATGGTTGTATGTTATGTTATAAAAATCATGGTTGAATGTTAAAAGTAAATTTTTAAGAGCTTTCCAATATTAATCTAGCCAAAGAGAAAGTCATAGGAACTTTGCTTATCCTACCTTTCCTTTTTTAAAATTCTTATTCACTTTATCTTTTTGTCCATTTTTTAATGGCTCAAACAAAATAGAAAATTGAGATATAATTGACATATAACATTATGTTAGTTTTTTTTAAAAAATTGAGATATAGTTGACATATAACATTATGTTAGTTTCAGGTGTTTACACATAATGATTCAATATTTGTAACTTTTTCTCCGTGTTTAATTAATAATGTAGAGTCTCTTATAATAGCCTCCCCAATATTTCCATATTTGGTGAAACTGTTTTAGAAAACAAAAGAATCACTTGGGAAGAGTGGAGAGTACAAGAGGGAATTTAAATTTAAGATAGCTTAGGGGCACCTGGGTGGCTCAGTTGCTTAAGTGGCTGACTCTTGGTTTCAGCTCAGGTCATGATCTCAGGTTCATGAGCTCTAGCCCAGCATCAGGCTCTGAGCTGACAGCTACCAAGCCTGCTTGGAATTCTCTCTCTCTCTCTCTCTCTCTCTCTCTCTCTCTCTCTCCCTTTGTTTCTGCCCCTCCCCTACTCACCCTCTGTCTCTCTCTCTCAAAATAAATGAATGAACATTAAAAAAATTAGGATAGCTTATATATTTATCCAACTTAAAAAATTTGTTCAGTCAATATTTATTGACTGCTAAGTGCCATTTTGTTAACATTCTTATTTGCTGTATAATTCTTGAGTGCACTGAAAACTCACTGCTTTATTTTTAATAGTTTAGATAAATTGACTATCTTAAATTTAATTGGCTGTCCTAAATTTTCACTTCTTTTAGTTAACTAGTTGAATAGTATTTATTATTCACATTTGCACACCAACTATTATTTTACCTAAATGCAAATAAGCAAGCATTGGAAAATATCACGGTCGTTTTAAAACAGCTGTTTCTTTATGTATATAAATATTATTAAAAACACAAGCACCTGATTTTTTTGCTTTTGAAATGTTTTTATTTTGGGTTAGTCATAACTAATACACATAATGGTTTTTGCAACAAGTTTGTGGGTACTTAATGAACAATTTGTAACTTTAGAAGTTAAATAAATTGGAAATACTGAAAGTGATAGAAAAGCTAGTCTCTAAAAAAACTTAATAACCTAATAGCTTTAGATTGCTTTTAGATTGATATAACTAAGCACTTTAATATTGAAACATTTTCAGAATAGGATTTTTGTTCCCAGGGGAAAAATAAACTTGATTTTAAAATATATGTATACTTCGTTTTTTTTTTTCTCTTCCCAATGCCAAAAGGTGTACTCTCTATTTTTGTTATGAAAATGCTGCTTGTTTAAAGTATTGTAGCAATTTTATAAATCAATAAACAGAACCATGTTAACAGCATGGGGGAAGCTTTAATAAATTTGCCATGTCACTAAGAAAATTTAAGGGCAGCATGTTTTGAAAGTTTAAGGAAGGGTAACTCTGCTTTTAAAATAATGTGACGGTTTGCCTGCACACTTAAATGTAAAATCTGATTGGCTAAATTAAATTAGTGGTGTGATGTGAGAACAGATTGTAGGAGAAGGAATAGTTGACCTTTAAATGAAAACATTAAGTGGATCACCTTGTTTGGCTAGATCAGGGGTTCTCCACCTTGGCTGTGCATCAGAAACCCCCAGGAGCATTCAAACTTCCTTATGGTTGGCCCAGACCAATTACAGCAGATTTGGTAGGGGTGGACCCAGTTCTTGATATTTTTTAAAGCTCCCCCACAATTCCAATGAGTATCCAAGGCTGAGAACCACTGAGGTAGGTGGAAGCTCTCACTCCTGATTGTTGTATTTAGGAGATATATTATATAGCATTCAAGTTTGGGGCCATCATCTAACAGCCAGAAAGTCCAAACATTTTTCAGGTCCTTAGTAGCATGGCCTGATGATCAGCAGCATTGGCTTCATTGGAAGCTTGTTGGAAATGCAGAATGTCAGGCCCCTACCTCAGGTCTACTGATCCCCAGGTTATTCTCAGGTATTTTGGAGGTGATTTAGGGTAAATGTAGCTCTTGATACATCCTGCCTTCAGCTTCTGTCTCTGGTTGTCTGTCCTAGGTAAGTTGTGATATTTTCATACAGGGTTGGAAAATGAAATTAGTGCTGTGTGCTCACATCAGCAGGTTACAAGCTAGAGATGATTTTTCTGATCTGGAGCACATGTAAAGGAAATGATGCCCACTATGACCATCAGCACCAAACTGCACTCTCCCCAAAATGGGGAAGAAAAAGACACTGAAAGAATGGTCACTGGGCTGAAGGCCATGTGTGCTCTTTCACTCCCTGCATACAGCTTTCTTACGTATTAAGGAAAAAAAGAAGTTATAGTCCTTGCAAGAATACTTCTTCATACACATCTTTATTTTGATAATTCTTCTCTGCAAGAGAAAGTTCCTTTTAAGTAAGAAATTTACTCATCCCAGTCTCAAATGGAAATGAATAAAATCAAATCCTCCAAATGCTCTGGAGTGTCTGTCCAGCGCCCAGCTCTCAGAAACCTCCCTTATCATGGCTGTGGTCCCCTACCTTAAACATTCCAGGAACTCTCAGCTGGCTTCCCTGTGTCTAAACACGCACTGAGAACAAGGCAGATTACCTCCTTCCTCTAAAGTTGGAAAGGTTCTTTTCTATTATTTTTTCAGAGCCCATAACATGGTTTACAGAGAGCTTTGGCTCTCCCATCCCTGTTCACGTGATATGTTGGGTTAGATAAGCACCCTATTTCCAGGTGTGGAATTGCAGATGGCAGTGAAGGGCTCTAAGCTTTCTGAGAAGAGGAGTTGACTACACTGGAACTGAGAAGCCTCTTTATGGGGAGTGACCTGAGGGGATTTTGCTGTCTGCCCTACCCTGTAACCATAAGGACCCTGAAAGTAGAATACAATCCTCTTCTCTCTAAAGAGGCCCTCCCTCTTGCACTCTCGCTCTCGAGCAGGTTTGAATTTTGATGTTGTGAAAGGGTGGCAAGACCACACTGATAAGTGGGGACCTGGCTTCTAGTTTCAGCTCTGCTACTAACTATGTGGCTTTGGGCACGTTATTCAAAGACCCTGGGTCTCAGTATTCTCTCCTTGCACCTTTCTTTCTGGTGAATATCTCCATTAGGGGCCCCTTAATTGTGGTCCTTCCATTTATTAGGGCATCAGCCTCCCATCTGGTCTTGGCCTGCTAGACCTGGTGATGTCCCTTCTCTGCATCTTCTTTGAGTTGTTCTAAGCAGGGACATAAGGGTAGAGGAGGTACCCAGCCTCTCCTATAGATGGTGGTGAGGTTCTCAGCGGATTGGGGGAGGAGGAGTACCTGTGGGCCTCACCTGACTACAGTGCCCTCAGACAGAACTGGCAGCTGTCAACAAAGAGCTGATTTTGTTCATGTGTTAGAACTGCAGGGAAGAATTCTGTCTTCCTGTTCCTAAGTCTGAGACTGGTGTCAGACAGGGTCCCCTCAATATCCCTAGAAACTCCCCCTATAATTCAGGATATTTGTACCTATTACATTCTTCGCAAGAAGCATTTGGCATCCTGAGCAGCAGAGCTCTGGAAAGATTTTCCAAAATGGGGCTTATCACTGCCTCTTTCTATGGGGAGCTATGAGTATTTCTCAGATAGATGCCTTGGCATCTATCTGCCTGCTCCCTTTGAAACATGTAGGGCAGTATTTCTTAAACTTTTTGAATCACTGACATCTTTAAAAATGAAATGAAAAGTAGGAGTCATGTCCCTAAAAGATACACATAGGCATAATCTCGGTATGCTTATGGACCCCTAAAAATACGAGGATAAGCATGAATTTCAGGTTTGGAGTCCTGACTTTGAGGACATGCTGCTTTTTCCACAGGATTCCTGACAGATTTGAAAGCACTGGTATGTCTGCTCTCTCCTCTTGCTTCTTACCTTTTCTTAAAGTGTAGTAGGAGTGAGTGGGAGTCATCCCCATGAGCCACATTCTCAACACGGCACCCTCAGGGGAGCTCAGCTTGCTGGGCTGGACTGTCCTACCTCTCCACTGCCAGTTCCACGGCAGCAGTCATTGTCACTGGGAAGGCCGTGGGCACTAAGGTGCCCTCTCCTCTCCACAAGTTCCCTCTCTCCCACACCTCTTATGTGCCCAGAGGGTCTACCAGCCTGGCTTTATTACTGTATTCCTAAGACCCCAGACAACCTTAAGAAAGACCTTTCCATGAATGGTTATAAAGCTCTGGAGCCTTAATAACTTAATTTTAATAATTTACAGGACCACTATGGGCTAGAAATTTGGTGTTAGGTCAAGGTCTTCCTGTGAAGTCCTCCTTCCTTTCCAGGTAGAAATAAGCTCATTGATGTAGAATGGCAAGCAAACATGATAGCTTTCTAAGAATAGCTAAAGACTTGTAAATCTAAAATTTGATCAAGTACTTTGCTTGAATCTCTTTCATGCTCCTCCTTAACCTCTTAGGGAAAAGCCCAAACTGTATAATGTTTCTGAGGCTTTTTGCAGTGCTGCCTTTCCTCTTGCCCCCAGCCCTTCAGAAGCTATTGTACCAGCCTTACTAATCATTTTTTCTACTTTCTTGAAAGCCTCTGCAGGTGCAAAGGTCCTCTGCTTGGAAAGCCCCACCCTGCTTTTCCTTATTCTGCCCACACTTCAGGTTGAAGCTTTGACAGGGAACTTCCTCTAACCTGATTGTTCTGCATTTCTCTGACTGGATCAGATGCCCCAGCGGTATGGTTTTGAGCACTTTTTTTTTTTTAATGTTTATTTATTTTTGAGAGAGAGAGAGACAGAGCATGAGTGGGGGGAGGGTCAGAGAGAGAGAGAGGGAGACACAGATTCTGAAACAGGCTCTAGGCTCTGCGCGGTCAGCATAGAGCCTGACACAGGGCTCGAACTCCAGAACGGCGAGATGATGACCTAGGCTGAAGTTGGATGCTTAACCGAGCCACCCAGGTGCCCCTGGAGACATATATATATATAAAATAATATATATATAATAATATAAATATTATATCCATCATCAATTAAGTTTAGGAAGCACTGTCCTGGAGAATCACAAACACATTTAGCTCATCAAAGACCCTGAGAAGTCCTGCATAAAAAAGTACAATTATCCATGTCCTAAGTTTATTTGGCTGTGAAACACTTTTTTTCAAAACATCTACCAACATCCTGAGGAAGAGAGTTTGGGAAATATTGACCCAGAGATACCAAAAGGCATAAAATTAAGTTTTAAGCCTTCACTTTTTATAATCTTAGACTAAAAATTGATGGGCCAATCTATTTTTAAAAATTCTGTTTAGCAGACACTCTTTCCTCCTTTTACAAGGAAACTAAACTTTTTCTGTTTGAATTTTTCAAAGTTATATTTGGGGCAGAGTAAACAAATACAAATTACTTTCTCTTTTTGGAGCACTATCATAAAACATTCTTGAATCAGTCTCCATAGAGACCATCATTTGAATATGTTATTTTACCTGCTGTTTGTGATTTACCTCTCTCCTTACCTCTACATGGTTCCTCTATATAATCAGCTACTATTGAAAACAGGTAATAAGTTCACGTGGCTGCCCCATGTTGCCTGCCTAGGCTGCTGCTTCTGCTAAGGCATAAATAGAGGTCAGACCTTGCCTCTGGCGCAGGTGTTCTTGGCTAGATAAACCGGTGCTCCTCCCCTCTCCCCTCCCTCAGTGCCTGCCATGACTGCGAGTTGCAACTACAGGAAGTATGAAATCTTTGCATCATGAAGAGTTCTCCTGAGCATGGACTGTAGTACATGTGAGGATATTAGCATGTTGGGGCTGGGAATCATCCTCAGGAATCACCAGTAAGTTCTGCCTCTTATTTTAAGGTAAGAATAGGCATTTAAAATGGTTACCTGACATAGTGGATGCTGTTGGTGCTACCCAGGTCCCCCAGGGTACGTGTACCCCACTGGGTTTCTTGAGTGTTGGCTGTTTAGCTACCCTAGTCTGCAGAGACTGCCCTGGTCAACAGGTACCCCTCCTTACCTGGGAGATTATTTCCCTCCCCACCTTCCATCCCCCCAAACTCACAGCCTGTAGCTGCTGGCTGGTAAGGGGGTACAAAAGGTCAGCCCCCTTGTTCCAAGATGGAACCAACTGTGATACAATTTATGTTCCCTTGTGGGATAGGGCTGATGTCCCCACTGAGTCTAGCTTAACCTTCTTCCTCTGTTCTGCTTCCCTCACTCCCTTTTTTCTGAGATGAGATCAACTGCTTCTGTAGGAATCCCTGTCTTGGGCTCTGTTTCTAGGGAATCTGACTTAAGACAGAATACTTGCTGAATAAATTAAATACCCCAATTTTGTTTTAGAGAATAAAAGTTGACAGTATATGTACTTCAGCTTTGGCCACTTGTATTGACATTTAGAAGGCAATTGTACTTACATTTAAGAGGTAATTCATTAGGTCAGTAATCATCTTTATTGGTTTACAATTATGATTAATTGAAGTGGATAAATACAGATTTTTCTGGCACTAGGTATTTTATTAAGTATAGAATAATTGTTTAAAAAAGCATGGTAGGAGTGTACCATTGAACATGTGTTTTTTTAGTTTTGAGAACCTTTATTTTGTCTCAACTTGGAGTTGCAGTAGGGGATATGGATTCAGTTGCACAACATCATTTTCCCTGAAGTTATCATCTTCTCTTGACTGCATTCCTTTGAGGGATAGGATCTGTATTATCTTGCTCAGTTTTGCGTCGTTCCCTATGGTGTCTAGCACAAGATAGTGTGAATTGTAGATGTTTGGTATTTTTGATGGATTTAGTTGAATGAGTTCCCATAAAAATATTTTTCTTCATAAGTTTAAAAGATGTAAGCTGTTATTTTGGTTTTTTTTTTTTTTTAATGACTTTTGAGGATGAATTTATCCATGAGAATCAAATCTATGCTTTAAAAAATGTTGACTATGTCCAACACAATAATTCAAATATTTGCTTTAAGGAACCTATCGTCATGGGCCATTTTGAACCCTATCGTCATGGGCCACTTTGCCTGATCTGTGATCATTTCTGTGATTTGTTCAGTCATACTCCCCAACCCCAGGATTTCACACAAAACAACCAACCACACATTTTGAGGTGCAGATAGCTTGCTTTATTTTGTTGTTACTATTTCTCAAGGAGGTCCAACAATTGTAACTAATAATCGAATTTATACCTGCATGAAAGGAACTACATCAAATTGACATTCTGGGCAGTTAGTAATCTTGTAGTTGTTTTTAGTTTAACGACAGCTTTATTTTGTTGTTGTTGTTGTTGTTGTTGTTTTTTGCTGTGGCTCATTGCTTAGTTGCCCCAGTTTCTCAGGTTTCAATGTAAATTTAGAGCTACCACACGAAGGCGTTGGCTGCACCCCAGAACCTCCAAGAGTTGACACTGCTCTGGCAAAGGAATACTTGAATAGCTTGGTGAAATGAAGGGATGGCCAGGCGATGTTACTTTTCCAAGCTATCCCCGCATTCTCTATGGTCAGAGACAGTGCAAAATGAGCGAACAAAGTGTTGGCCGTTACACTCTGCTCTGGTAATATCTAAGTCATAATTTTGAGTGTGACATCATCAGAAAATGTAAGACGTTCAAGTGTTGCTTACAGGAGGGTAAATGCAAACATCACCAATGCCTTACATTCCTGATTCAGTAGGTATTGGTGCACATGTCAGGTTACACACATGGCATCATCTTTTAGGTGGATAGGACATCTTCAGTGGGGAATTTCTCAACCCACTGAGGCATACTTAGACATCAACGTTATGTTGAGGCACAAAGATTAAGTGTTGAGCAGGGTATTCGTTCCATAAGAAACTTTCTCCTGCCAACAGTTAGTTTCAAAAGTTACATTGTAAAATGTCATAAAATAAATGGTACAAAACTTTATAACCGTCAATCCGGCTATATACAGTATGTACATGTCACTAGAAAATGTATATTCTTAGGTCAACAATTATGAAAAGATTGAAATGTATAATTTTGAACTTTGACTCATTTAGGTTGATACACAACTACTTTTTCTTTTTTAATATTTACAGATCAGAAAGATTAGTCCATGTGAATCATGTGTGAAAGGTTAAGAATGAGTAGGAGTATGAGAGCACAGGCTCTCTTAAATAGATCGAATGTTTATATTCACAGTGGCAGAGTCAGATCCAAATTCATTCCCTAGACTAAGGGTATAAAGTCCACCATCTTGTTTCTGTACATCCATGATGATTAGAGTTGTCAGGTCATCCGTGTTTTCAATGTGGAATCTCCCGTGTTGTTCTTGATGTTGAATTTTTCTTCCACCACGGGACCATGTTATTTCCGGGATAGGCTCACCCGTAAAAGCACAGGCTACTGTTAAAACTTTGCCCTCATCAATGCTGATGTCAGAGGGAAGAGCTTCAATTTTAGGTGGAATTCCTTTATGGAACAACAACAAAAATGTTTTAGGAACTGAAAACACAATGATTTACTTTCTACTAAATTGTATGAACTAAAGGCTATACTGTACTACTAGGCTTATCTACCTCTACCAGTAATTTCATTGCTCACCTCTTATGCCTGCTTTAAGCATTCTACTAGTTGAGCTTTCCAGTTGTGTCATACTAGATTTTCCCATAAAACTGCTGGAACTCATTTCTACAAAGGACTCTTGCATGGAGGACATGCTTTGGGCAGACATGCTTGCAAATTTCATTTCAGTCATGCTGCTAGCACTGCTGCTGCTGAAACTGCTGAAGGAGGCCTCCTGCTTAGAGGCAGACATTTGGACTGACTGAGACGAGAAGCTTCCTTGCAAGCTCGTGTCACCACTTGTCCTCAATACTACCTCTCTGGGAGGTTCTTCAACTAGAGCTGTGGAGCATAGCAGATACACAGTGAACATTGATGACATCCGGTTAATTGGTGACATCTGACATTGACTTGCAGAAATGGAAAACTTACACACACACACACACACACACACACACACAGTAACGTAACCCAAACAATTTGCTGTGGAAGCATAAGCAAATACATACATTTGTCAAGAGCTAGCTCAATGTCTCCAAGAAACGTATCTTTTATATTTCTATCATTGTATTACATGCAGGTGCTAGAATAACTGGGAGAAAAATGATTAGTCATATAGAAAATAATATAGATTTTGTGCATTCTGGAAACAAATGTAACAGGGCACTTGGTAGCTTGGCTTTGAAAGTTAATTTATCCACATATCTGTTTAGCTGTCAAGAAACTTTGTAAGGATGAGGGGAGACCTGTGCCTCTCACTCACGGAATTTAATAAGGCTCATCGGAGTTGGTTGTGCTCGGAAGACAAAGGCAAAAAAACAAAAAATATATAAAGGCCTTAAGCAAGTAAAAAAAAAATGGGAAAGATCTACTTACGAAGGACCGTTAAGGAAGCAGTAGCTGAACACTGGCCATGGAAATTTTTGGCCTTAACTGTGTACTTTCCACTGTCGCTTACTGATGCATTTCGAATTTCAAGAGAATATACATTTCTGGAGCGACTTACACTGATATTTGAAGAAACAGAAATCTAAAATGTAAGGGGGAAAAAAAGAAATGTTTCTTTGAGCTCTTCAGGAATAGATGTGCCATTTTAAATTTCCTTCAATGACATATTCATAATTAAACTTACTGGCAAGTTGTTTTTAAACCATTCGATTTCAGGGGATGGCTCACCACTGATTTCACAAGAAAAGAGAACATTTTGTCCTTCATTAATATTTTGAGATCTGGGCTGTGAGATGAAGGCTGGAGCATCTGAGAGTTCTTTGCTCAGGGTTAAGTCATACTGACACTTGATGATCCCTTGGCTGGTTTTGCCAATGCAGGTGAGAATCCCTTCATCTTTGTGACCGGCCCGCTTGATGGTTAGGGTCTGATCACTGCCTGAGACACCGTATCTGTACTCTTCAGAGTTAGTGAGCTCTACTCCATTCAGTACCCATTTCACATCAGTGGCACCAGCAATGTTGGCTTTTAAGGTCACTTTCTGACCATCACTTATGCTCATCTGAGTAGAAAATGCTTTAATCTCGGCATGTGTTCTGATTTCTTCCGATGCCTGTGATGTTTTAGTGATTTCCTCATGGACAATGGATTTTTCCAGAGAGGTTGCTGCTGATTTCTTGACTTTTTCGGAAATCTGAACTTTTGAAGCTTCCTCCTTGATGGCTAACTTTTCCTGAGATTTCACTTCTGACATTTTCATTTCTTCAGAAATGAGGGCTTTTTGGGAAATTTCCTCTTGGACAACCGCCTTCTTTTGTGATAAAACTTCAGAGGTCTTTTGCGTAGATACTTTCTGTGCCTCAGTGTCTTTTACAGCTAAAAAAGAAACCTCTGTTAGGTGTTAGGCGAACTTAATTGAAAAGAGGTCCCACCCTTTACTCTTTTGTAGTTCTGCAAGTGAATAAATAATATACACACAAAAAAAGTTGTCATGCATGATTTTTGAGATCAGTGTAATGATTCTTTAAACTAAATTGAAGATGGTTCTTATGACTTAAGGGAAAAGTCTCAAAAGAATAGTCAAATTATTTAGGATAGGTGTGGATTTAGGAAATTTTGATTAATAAAAAAATTGAATTATGTTTTAGAAGATTGAAGGAAAGCAACCTAATTTTTTTTTTTTTAATTTTTATTTAGTTTTGAGAGGGAGACAGAGACAGTGTGAGCAGGGGAGGGGCAGAGACAGAGGGAGACACAGAATCCGAAGCAGGCTTCAGGCTCCGAGCAGTCAGCACAGAGCCCCATGTGGGGCTCGAACTCACGAACCATGAAATCATGACCTGAGCCGAAGTCGGATGCTTAACCGTTAACTGAGCCACCCAGGTGCCCTTGAAAGCAACTTAATTTTAACTGGGAAAAGTAATATAGCTCTTTTACAAACTGCACCGCTTTGGAAAATTAGCAAGAGTGAAAGTTTATGGAAGCAGTACCATTCTGTATATTCACCTGACTTTATTCCTAAATATTCTTGGGAGCAGTGGCTGCCTCTTTGGAATCTTAAGTAATACCACATATAATTAGGTACCTGATATGTGCTTTTTATGCTACTATTAGGCTTTCTTTAAATATGTGTATTTGCATACAAATGGTATTCTGGAATTTGGAAAACAGTTTTACTGGGTACCTCAGTCAGTTAACTGTCCAACTCTTGATTTTGACTCAGGTCATGATCACAGTAAGTGAGAAGAAGCCCCACATCTGGCTCTTCCCTGACAGAGTACAGTCTGTTTGGGATTCTCTCTCTCCCTCTCTGCCCCTCCCCTGCTCATGCTCTCACTTTCTCGCTTTCAAAATAAATAAATAAACATTAAACCTTAAAAAATGAAAACAGTTTTACTTTAATATTTGTGTGTGTGTGTGTGTGTGTATGTGTATGTAAGGGAGAATGTTTAGAAAGTTTCCTTAATATCGTTTTTCTGAAAAATATTGGTACGAACAAAAGCCAACCTACCTTTTATAGTTAATTTACAGCTAGAGGACACAGATCCAGCTGAATTTGTTATGGTGCAAGTATAAAGCCCGCTGTCAGAAGTATCAGTCTTATGAACTTCTAAGAAGAAAACTCCTTTGTCTTCAGAGAGTTTATATTTACTTCCTTGTGTAAGAGCCTGCAGAATGCAAGTTATTTGAGTGTTAAAAAGTGAGTTAAGTTTAAACATTTTTGTGGAGATGGAGATGAGGGAAGAAGTTAGATTTTTAGGAGATACCATCAGGAGATAATTAAGAAATGGTTACCTTTCCATCCTTTGTCCAGATGACTGTCGGCCGTGGTTCTCCAGTAGCTTTAACTGAAAATTTAGCAATGCTGTCTGAAGAAGCAGTTGTATCCTGCAGCCCAGTAACAATTACTGGTTTGGAGGAAATTGGTTCAGGAGCTTTTGCTTCCGTTTTCTTGGTTTCTGTAGACTCAGCAGTTTTCTGAACTGCTTTCTTAGTTTCTGATGTGCTTGACACCTGCTCATGGATACTCTTAAAGGCTTGTCCTGTAAACTGGAAGTTAGTTTTGGAAGTTCCACCTTCACTAGATATCTCGCAAATGTATTCTCCACAATCCGATTCCGTGAGGTTATGGATCTTGAGCTCATAGGTACCATCTGCTGAATAATGAAACTGGAAATGCCCATTTTCCTTCAGTTTCTTGCCATCTTTATACCAGGTGATCTCTTTTGCACATAATGCACTACTTTCGACTGCACAGGTCAGCTTTGCAATATCTTTAGAAGCTTCAGCCTTCAGGGACTGAGTTATCTTGGGTGGGACGGAGACTCGGAGCTGCTGAGCTTTCTCTGTCGGTGTGGGTTTTGTCTCTGTGGGTGATACGGATTTTGGGTGAGAAGTAACTGGTTCTGGGGATTTCACTCGTTTTGGAGCCTTACTGGTTTCTGGAGATTTCACTCGAGGCTCTGGGGATTTGACTCTCGGTGGTGATGTCACAGCCTTTTCAGTAGCCCTGGCCTTTTGAACAGTCAGAGTAAACTGTGCTTCTTGCTTCCCTTCACTGTTTTCTACCACCACGCTGTAGTTGCCCTCATCAGAAGCCTGGACTGAAGAGATCTCGAAGGTCGATTTGTACTTTGTGGTGGTCACTTGGTGGCGGGCAGAGGTACTTATCACTTGTCCTCCACGCAGCCAGATCACAGCGGGCACCGGCTCACCATCTGTGTCGCAAGAAAACCTTGCGGACTCGCCTTCATACACGGTTATGGACCTTGGCTTTGTTAGAATTCTTGCGGCCAGAGTCGTCTTGATCTTTCTGTGTGTGGATTTTTCTTCCAGCGACTTTTCTTCTACTGCAGCGCTTTTCATTTCTGCAGATGCGTGGTGTTCATATGCTAAGAGACTTTCCCTTGTCTCTGTCATCTGTGACTTCACTTCCCTGACCGAAGAAGAAGCTTCCATCTCAGATGTTTTCTTAAATGATGAAACCGCATACTCCTCTGTTCTTGTTAGCTCAGGGAAGACAGACCGGGGGACCTCTTCGTCTCTGCGTCGGGAAGCATAGGTGGTGTAATCCCCGCCTGTTACATCCAAGGTCGCGTAGTCTGAAGCCTCACCTTTGTAGTTGGTGCACACAGCACGGTATGTTCCACTGTCCTCGGTGTGACAGTCCAGAATTTCCAGGGTCAGGACCCCGCTCATGTTGGTGTAACGAATCTTACTGCTTTCTTGGAGTTCAACGCCATTATGGTACCATTTAACCTCGGCAGTTGGCTTAGACTGAACGTTTAAGATAAAACGTGTATTTTGGCCATATGGTACCCTGTGGGAGCGCATTCTCAGTGTGATTCGAGGCGCATGGTCCAGTGTAAAAGGCTGCTGACTCAATACTTCATACATCCTTTCTGATGTCTTCTGAGTCTTTAAAGCAGCTTTCATGGACTCGTACCTGGAAAAGATATCAAATCTTGCAGACCTCTCAAATCTTGAGAGTGATCTCTCACTGGACACAGGGCTGGGGGAACGTGGGCGAGTTCTCTCTGGAGTAGGAGACCTTCTTTCTGTGTCCTCTTCATATTCCTCCTCTGGTTGTCGACGTGGCCGGATCAGCTCGGACACTGGCCTCATTAACTCAATGTAGGTTGGAGACAGGGAACGCCGCCGCCTCAGTAGTCTAGACACAGATGAGGAGGACTCTCTTTGAGCATGTTTTGAGATTTCGTATTCTTCCTCAATTTCTGTTATTTCTGTCACTTCTCTCTGTCGCCTGGATTTCTTTCTAGACTTTTCCTCCTTTGACATGTGTTCAAGCTCACTTTTGTATTCCGACAGTCGCTGGGTGGTAGTAACTGGGCGAAGCAACTCTTCATCTTCTTTCTCGGCCATGATCCTTTGCCGTTGTTTCGGCTGTCTGTAGGAGGCCCGGGCGTGCCGTTCCCGCAGTTCTGCATAACTTGTGCTAGTCTCCTCCTTCATGGGGATGTGATAGGTTGAATATCTGAAGTCTTTTTTTGTTTCCTCTACCTTGACATGAGCTTGTGGTGAAGAGTAACGCAGGCTAGAAAGCTCAAAACGTGGAGGGCTTCGGCTTGGTGGTGAGGCTGAGAAGCCTAATTCAAGCTCTTCTTCAAGACGCAGCCTCTCTTCCTCTGTCCTTTTCATTGCCAAGTAGTCATCAATGGGCAGGAGAAGTTCTTCATCCGACATGTCTCCAAGAGAACGTCTTCTAGGTCTGTAATAAAAGTCATAATCAGGAGAAGGTGTGCGGCGGCGGGCTGGTCTCACCATTTCAAGATCATCTTGGGACAGTTTGGGAATACGCCATCTAGGTCTGTATTGATCTGTAATGCGTGGAAGAGGCATCACATAGAACTGTTCCCATCTGGAAAGGCGGATGCGCTTGGGTCTTTTCTGTACAACTCTGTCAATTTTCCCAGGCATTTCATATTGATCACGTATCTTTTTGTACCATTTCATGTCAGACATAGGCACAAATTGCTTAATGCGTTGGTCTTCTTCTATTAGAGTCTGTTTGTATTTGCGTGGCTCTGGTACTTCATAAGGCATACGGAGTTTTCGCTCTTCCTTCTTTTCTTCTGTCTCAAGTCGGAATTCCCCTTTTACGGTCTTGGTGCTTACAGCTGGTTTGTAAAGGATGGCAGCTTCTCTCAGAGCCTCTTGGGCCACGTGGGTCAGTGGCACCGTTTCAGTGCCAGAAAGAATTTCAGCCATTCTTAGTGTCTTGTCAATTTGCTTTTGTACGTGTCGTTCACGCTCCTCCTTACTCTTGAATTCTTGTTTGACATACCTTAGGCGTTCCACTTGTAGGTGAGCCTGGCAGCTGGTAGATCCAGCTGTGTTTGTGGCTGTGACCCTATAATAACCTGTGTCTTCAGGCAAAGTGTCCCTGATGTGCAAAGCATAATAATCCAAGCCTTCATGGAGAATTTCAATGTTAGGCCCAAGGGACAGTGGCTGACCATCTTTCTCCCATTTTAATGTTGGTGGGGGGATGCCAGACACTCTGATCTCAAAGCAGACACTTTGGCCTTCTTGGCACTCTGCGTTTGCCAGCAGCCGTTTGAACATGGGTCTTAAGGTTGTATCTGTTGGCGGTGGGTGTGGGGTTACAGTCAGCTTTGCCTTACAGCTGTCCTCACCATATTTGTTCCTTGCCACAACAGTATATTCAGCATCATCATCCATAGTTACACTGCTGATTGTTAACTGGTAAAGACCCTTGTCAGACTCAAAGGTGTACTTTGCATCATCATCACCTGGTTTGATTTTCTGACCTGACTTATACCATGTTACACGAGGCTCGGGGTGGACAGTTATAGTTACTCCAAACCGGACATTTTCACCCACATAAGCTGTCTTGTTATAGAGAGGCAAGGTAAATTCTGGTGGCCTTTCCAGAAGTCTCATTGTGTCAGTTCTGCGCTTAATTTTCTTCATGGTTCTACGGCAGTAATAGTCATAAGTTTCTCTCACACCTTTAACAAATAGCTCTGCATAAGAACTGTCTTCACCGTAGTCATTGACTACTTTGCATCTGTAGGTACCATCGTCAAATCTGGTAATGTCTTTGATGTACATGGTGGCTACTCCATCTGCATAGGTGATTTCATATTTCTCACTGTTCTCCAGCTGTCTGACTCCAAAGTACCAAGTCACTTGGGTAGACTGATCATAGTTTTCAATTTTGCATACGTATTTGGCATATCCTCCTTCTTCGCCAACTGCATGCATTATCTGTCCAGAAACAGGGCCAATTTCAATGGATGCTACTTTAACTTTAGCGACACTGACTCCCCTCTGCGATCGAATTGCACCGCCGCAAGAGATTCGGGCTGCTGACACAACCATGTTGAGGTCTTTCTTGATCAGAGTGTGGTAGTAACGCCGGTGTTTTAATGTCCTGATGACTTTAGTACTGACTCTTTCTATCTTCTGCTTCAGCCATGGATGCTGGAGTGCCTCAGATGCTGTCATGCGAGATTTTCTCTCTTTCACTAACAGCCGGTCAACAAAATCCATGGCTTCGAGGCTAATCTCTTTGAATGCTTCTTCATCAAAAGTATATTCGGCATTCATGATGTTCTCAATTATCTGTTGGTTAGTTTCTGCCAGGAATGGATTAATACCACTTAACAGCACATATACCAGCGTGCCAAGTGACCACATGTCTGTGGCAGTGCTGACAACATCATGCTGGTGGACTTCAGGTGCATAGTATTCTGGGGCAGTGAACAGAAGCCTGAAGTTGTCCCCTGGCTTCAGCTGACGGGCTTGACCAAATTCTATGATTTTAATGACGGAGCTCCTTCTTGTTTGGTAAATGATATTTTCTGGTCTAATGTCAAAGTGTCCAATATTATGACTATGTAAGAACTCAAGTGCTTCACAGACCTGGCGAACATAACTTACGATCTCTCTTTCGTTAAGTTCAAAAGCGCTTGTGTTAATGCGTTCAAATATGTCAAGTCCTGATATGAACTCAAAGATCATAACTAATTCTTCCATGCTCTCAAATGATTCGTGGAGGTATAAGATGTTTCTGTGTCTAGCAATGTTTAGAATGGAAATTTCCTTCTTTACCAAAACCTGGTCAGTCCCTTTGACTTTAACAAATTTGGCCATGTAAGTCTTCTTTGAGGATGTTTCAACACAACGGTGGACAATTCCAAATTGACCACGCCCAAGATCTTCAGCAATCATATATTTCTCATAGAGTTCCTTAGTTGAAGAGTGAGATGCTTTAGTCATGGAAACTTCCCTGGTTTCGTCTACCTCTTCATCATAGTTCATAGCTCTGGTCTTGTCTTCTTTGGTTATGGTTGGCTCTGAAGGCTCAGAAGGCTTACTCAGGCCAAATTTGTTTTCAGCTATCACACGGAACTGGTAGCTTGTTTTTCCAAATAAGTTGACCACGGTGTAACGTGTTTCTCGGGCCTGTCCTACACGGATCCATCTTTCTGCAGTAGTGGCACATTTTTCGACAATGTAGTTGGTAATTTTGCTGCCACCATCAGAAGCCGGCTCAGTCCATGTTAAGTTGACAGAATCTCGTGAGACATCACTAACTTTGACTCCTCTGGGTGGGTCAGGAACATCTGCCACATCCAGTTCAACAGTCTTCTGATCAATTCCAAATCTGTTTTTAGCACAGACCACATAGAAACCAGCATCTTTTCTCTCTACTCCATTGGGGAAAACAAGTGATGTGAAAGATCTTGTGACAATAACTTGGTAGTGTCCATTATTGTCGATCAGATCTTGTCCTTTCTGCCAGGTGATCACAGGATCTGGTTTGCCACTGAAAGGGATCTTGATGCTGACCACCTCACCTCGGAGAGCGTGAACCGCTCCCATGCCTTCAAGCGTTTTAGGCAAGTGTATCTTAGCTGGAACTGTATCAGAATAAAAGAAGAAAGAATATAATTTAGCAATACCCAACACTATTTAAGTGCAACAACCACCCCCACGAACCCTAATTAATATGTCATCTAGCACCAAACTGATGTTTATAGATTTGTAGTATTTACCTTCCACTTCCAAGGAAGCCGTGCCAGACACAGATCCCCCTTGGTTGGTAGCTCTGACTTGATAAACTGTGGCATCATCATCTGTGACACTTGCAATGATGAGCTGGTGGTAACCACCCTTAAACTCTTGGATCCTGTACTTTAATCCATCTGCAATGATTTCTTTGCCTTGTCTGTACCATTTCACAATAGGTTTTGGGTGACCAGTCACTTTGCAGACCAGGGTAGCATTGCTCTGATATCTGACATTTAGATTTCTCAGTTCCTCTTTAAAGTGTGGCGCCTGAATTGGGACATCAGATTTAGGAATGGCAGGTTCTGATATTTCACTCCATTCACTTTCCCCACCTAGGTTTTCACATTTCACACGGAACTCATATTCAAGACCTTCAATAAGGTTTTGCACTGAAAAGACAGTTTCTCGAATTTCTTCTGTTGTCACAGCAATCCATTTATTCTGCTTCTTCTCACGTTTCTCAAGGTAGTAATTTCTAATCTTTGCACCTCCATCACTGGCAGGTGGCTTCCAAGCCACAACACAAGAATCTTTTGTGAGAGCAGTAATAGTTGGTTTGCCAGGAGAACTTGGCTTTTCTGTTTCAAAGAAACAAAAAGGATTTTAGTCATGAGGTGAAACAAGCTGCTCTATTAAAAGCTTAGTTTTCAAAAATAAAATTTTATGAACTCCAAAGTTCTAAGAATAGCTATGCCAGAAAAACGAAATGGGTTACTTTATACTAAGAAACTTATCAAAACACAAAGTTCCTTTTTAAAGAAGAAGATGGGGTTCGTTTTTGCCCTTAAGGATGTGCAAAAATTCAATTTAAATGGGATAAAAGGTGCTTGTACTTTGCCTAAGTCTTGACTGTTTTCTTTCAAAAGTTATATCTATTAACAAGAGTTTTACGTAAAGATGGAATTTTGCCATATGAAGATTGTAGAGGTTGTACTCACCAAAAGGACTCTTAATGATCACAACTGAGGCAACCTCTAGAGGGTCACTGATGCCATAAGTGTTCTGAGCCGAAACTCGGAAGTAATAGCCAGCGTTTTCTGTGAGGTTTACAATTCTACAGGTTGTCACTGAGATGGCTGAAGACACCAATTGCCATTCAGCCCCTTCCCTGGCCTCACATTTCTCCACCACATAGTTGGTGATCCAGGAGCCTCCATCATCTGCAGGCGGTTTCCAGCTGATCACTGCAGAGTTCTTCAATAGAGCTTCTATCACAATTGGTCCTGTAGGTTTGTCGGGTTTATCTGTTGGGAGAAAACACAATTGTAGTGGGTTTTTTTTGTTTTTTTTTTTTTTTTTTTTTTTGTAGTGTGTCTCCTGAGATCTATTTTTTCTTCAAAAATTAAAAAAAAAAAAAAAAACTAAACTAAAACGAAATACCTTGTATTTCTACATCAAGGATGGCATCAACTGTTCCAAAAACATTGCTGAGCTGAACTTTATATTTCCCAGCATGAGTCTTACGTTGGACATTCTTCATGACAAGATGAGTATAGTGCTCAGTGTTTTCAATAGTAATGTTTTCTGAGTTTTGCAAAAGTTTCTGGCCATAGAACCAAGTGATGGCAGGTACCGGACGACCAATGTACATAACGTGAAGTCGAAGCGTCGAACCCACAGCACCATAATACTTCTCTTTCAGTGGGTAACCAGGATGGAACTGCGGTGTTGCTTGTAGGAGAAGCTTACTACTGGTTTCTACCTCTCCAACCTCATTTGTAGCTATGCAGGTATAAACACCTTCATCTTCTTGTTCCTCTGTCATTACTGTTAAAGTATGTGTGCGTCCGTCTGAAGACATTTTGTACTTCCGGCTTTGTACCAGCTCCTTACCAAACCGGTACCATTTAATATCAGGAAGAGGCCTTCCAACAATCTGGCATGAGAGTTGAGCAGCTTCGCCCAATGTGGTGGTAACATCCTTCATTTCTTTGCGCACTCCTGGAGCCTCTCCAGCTGAAGGATATGAAAGATAATATTAATGTATTAATATTACTACCAAATCTGTAATCCTCTGTCCTTGTATATCAGGAATGAATTTATCCTTTTGACTAACACTTTATTAGATAGCATGGTTTATATATGAGTCTAATTCTTAAAAATTTCATAGTGCTTTTCCTGGGGTCCTATGGAAAACAGGGATTCAGTGAGCACACCATTACATTATTATGTAGAGTGACTTTTCCCTTTACATTGGGAGACATCAACAATGTATAGGAGTGGGATGCCTGGGTGGCTCAGTCAGTTAACCATCCGACTCTTGATATCAACTCAGGTCATGATCCCAATGTTGTGGGATTGAGCCCCACATTGGGCTCCACGCTGAGCGTGGAGCCGGCTTGGGATTCTCTCTCTCCCTCTCTCTGCCCCTGTCCCACTCTCGTTCTCACTCTCACTCTCACTAAAAAACAATGTATAGGGGCTTGGAGAAGTATGAATTATGTCTATAAATCTGTAGTATCTTGGCCCTTGTTTAGGTTCTGCACCTAATATCTACTGAAGTTATGTGCTTGGAATGACTTCCTGTAGAATGTATTGGCTATTCCATGTGTGTGTATATGCCAAAGTGAGTGATTCTGCCCAAACACTTGGCCTCCAATAAAGTTTTCTAGATATCTACTTAATATAGGGAAAGAATTAGCCTTAACATGTTACTTAGTTTGTAGGTCATGAGCAGAGAACTAATGCCAACTTACATGTTAGTTTAGTCTTTACAGACATAGCAGTTCTTCGAGGTCTGCTGAGCCCAGTCTCATTCTCAGCAAAAACTCTGAATTCATATTCAGTAGATTCTAGCAGACCCCCTATTGTGAATTGCCTGTCCTTGATGCGGTCCTTATTGCTCTTCTTCCAGGCACTGTCTCCAGACTGCCTATATTCAACCCAGTATCCAAGGATTTCTTTGCCACCATCACATTCAGGTTTCTCCCACTGTAGAGTGACGCTGTCTTTGGATATTGAAAGAATCTCAAGTTCTCCAGGTTGGCTTGGCTTATCTGAAATATTTTAAAACAATTGAAAAGGGAATCAGCTTTACTGCTGAAATAAAAGAGAAAGACCAAGATGGCTTGCCTCTATGATTTGAAACCCTTTAGAAACTCTCTCCTTACCAAATGGATCTTTGCAAACAACTGGTTCAGAAGCAGGGCTGGTCTCACTTAGGCCAACATCATTCTGTGCAATGATGCGGAACTGATATTCAGCATCAGGAACAAGCCCAGTGACAGTGTACATTGTGGTCGTTATCTGAGTCTTGTTGTGTCTGACCCACTTGTCAGTTGATGTCTCCTTGCGTTCAATGTAGTAGCCTGTGACTCGAGAACCACCATCGTCTTTGGGCCGGGACCAGGACAGGCTGACAGAACTCTTGGTCACATCAAGTACTTCTGGAGGATTGCTTGGAGGCTCTGGAGGATCTGGATATAAAGTAGGAAACGTGTTAAGAGTACAACCCCATATCTTGTAAGCTGATGGCTTACAAAACAAAAGAGTACTGAAAGAATTTTTACAGTGTTGTGGTTGGAAGAGTACTTACTCAGTGGTGTTTTTGGTATGACTGGTTCCTCAGACTTCAAAGGTTTGCTTATGCCAAACTGGTTTTCAGCTGAAACACGGAAATGGTATTCCACATTCTCTTTGAGGCCTTTTACAACCAGAGATGTACCTCGGACTCTGGAATCAATGGTATACCAGGCGGCTTTAGACACTTCTCGTCTCTCAAGAATATAGCCTAAGATGTCGGCACCGCCATCATCGGCAGGGGGTCTCCAACTGACCCTTACAGAGCGAGCTTGTATGTCGTCATATTCAAGTGGCCCTTCAGGAGTGTTGGGATTTCCTATCACCCTGACTTTGATGTAAACAGCCTTCTTGCCACACTTGTTTTCCAGAACCAGGTCATAAGTGCCAGAATCATCCCTGTCTGCTTCTTTGATTACAAGCTCAGTGTGTGTTTCAGAGGTTGCAATCATGGCACGTTTACTAATATCTTGGCCTTCCTTGGTCCATTTACATATTGGGAATGGTTTTCCTTTGATTGGTATGGTAAGTCTGATGACTCCACCTTGTCTTACAAAGATACCTTCTTGGTATCTTTCATCAAGTTCATAATCAGGATATTCTGGGAAAAAAGATCCAGTTACAATTAGCATTTTTGTGGGGTGGATGGTAAGAAACAAATCTTAAGACAATCATAGCAGAAAGTAAATGATCGTATGTCTTACCGAGCATTTCAGTGACTTTGACTGTTCCTGGTACCTCAGCAGGCTCCCCAGGTCCACCAGCGTTACAGGCTAGGACCCGGAATCTGTATTCAGCGCCCTGAGGTAGGTGTGTTAGAGTATACTCCCGAATCTTGGTTGGAGTGGTGTTACATTTGGTCCATTCGTGTTGATCTACTTTTTGCATTTCAATCAAATAGCCTGTGACTTTAGATCCTCCTTCATCTTCTGGAACACTCCAGGCCAGGGAGACTGATGTCCTTGTTGTATCAGTAACTCTTGGGTTTTGTGGCTTTCCTGGAGGAGCTGGGAATAAGACAACAACATATTGTTAAAGTTGCTGCAAAGCTGAAAATCGACTGTGCCACCTAACATTCGGTTGTGTAAACATGAACTGTTGGCATTAGAATACACTGTTGTTAAAATTTTATTCATTATTATCAGTTAAAAATACTCAAAACTCTTGCTTTTTCCTTTGTCTTAAATGTGCTTTATTTATGATTACTGCCATATTACGTTCATTATCAGCCTTTAAAGTGCTTTCAGAGATATTGTTCTAAAAATTTAACACTGATATAGGGCATATATTTTAAGTCCCTTTTTTTTAAAGAGTAGGGAATAGACTCAAGAGGAGAATAAAAAATTACTTGCCAAAAGTTGCTAGGGGCTGGAGCGGGGAGGGGATTGGTGACAAATGAACTTTTTGGGCTGATGAAAGTATTCTGTATTTTTATTGTGGTGGTGGTTATATAACAGGACCTTTTCAAAACTTAGAATTACACATTTCAGAAGGGTAAATTTTACTACATTAAATTATACCTTGATACATTGACTTAATACAAAATGTATTTACCAATTGGATCCATGGCAACGATGGGTTTGGAAGGACGACTTGGTTTTCCGGTCCCTCTCACATTAATGGCTGTGACACGGTGTTCATATTCTAAGCCTTCAATAAGGCCAGTGGAACGGTACCGTGTCATAGTCACTGGTACTTTATTTACACGGACCCATCGATCTGCTCTCACTTCTTTGCGCTCTATAATATATCCAGTCACTTGGGAGCCACCATCATTTTCTGGTGGATACCAAGTCAGTGTCATGCCATCACGGGAGACATCAAATATCTGTAATGTTTCTGGAGGTCCAGGAATACCTGCAGCAAGACAGAGGTAAACACATTATGGCAATGGGAATAAATTAAAATAAAGACGCCTACATTTCTGTGTGTCTTAGCTTTTTAAGTAGTATACAAGGCTTGTGACTCTTTTTCTAATGTTTTCATTTTTGTACTTTTGAGGTTCCTCACTTTCTTCTATTTTATAAACATTTATTAAGCACACATTCTGTATTTTTTTCTGTGACCTAGCTAGTCCCTCTTGCCTCCCTCCCTCCTTCCTTTTTGCCTTCCTCTTCTCTTTCATTAAAACAAAACAAAACAAAAAAACCAAAAAAAAAAAAAAAAAAAAAAAAAAACTAACCATGTTGAAAACTTCCAAGAAAATTCAGAAACCTTAGAAAGACCCTGGGGTTAATTCTGTGATCTATTTTTGCTTAGGGCATAGTAAAAACAAATTCCTTTCTGTTAACATTCAGAATAAGGTGGGGAGAATGGGAGACTTAAGGGTCCAAGGACTTACTGATGCTGCTGCGACATTCTATGACCTCAGACTGTAAGTAAGAGCCAATCCCGAAGCGGTTTGTTGCAGCCACACGGAACACATACTCATTGCCTTCAATGAGTCTGGTAAACTTAAATGTCGGTCTAGTCACTGATTCAGACACTGGCAGCCATCCTGGACGATGGGCATCACGTTGTTCTACCACATAACCACTCAGTGGAGCACCACCATCCAATTCAGGTGGTTGCCAGGAAATGGTAATTGAAGTAGCATCAATTTCATCAATCTTAATAGGCCCAGTTGGTGGACCAGGCTTGTCTATGAAAGAGAAAGAAATCCAGGAAGTTAGTTTTCACTTCACATCAAAATTGGGTGACTGAACATCAACAACTTGTGTGTGTCTTTGTCACACATCCTTACCAAGAATGATAACTTTAATGGTCTCTGAAGTAGTTCCAGTTACATTCTTTAATTCAAGTGTATATTCTCCAGTATCTCTGATAGTGGTTTCACGGATGGTTAATTTAGCTACTTTAGTATGAGTTTCAACCGTGACACGCTCTGATTCTCTTAGTTTAGAACCAGCAAAGAACCAGGAAGCAGCAGGAGGTGGGCGACCAGCGATTGGTATCACCAGTTCTACTGGTCTGCCAGCTGGGACATGGATGGTCTTTTGAGGCATTGTAGAAAGATCGATTGTTGGCAATACTGTGAGGAAAGAAAGTAGGCATTTATTCTTAAGCATTATTTCTAATGATGAAGTATCATGAATTCAGAATTTTTATTTTACCTACTATTATTGATATTTTTTGGCAATTTGATACATACCTCTGAGGTCTTTTACAGTTACGGCTGTTACGATCTCTCTTGGTTCTGACACACCTTTCTCATTTTGTGCCCTTACTCTAAATAGGTACTGTTCACCTTCGTTTAAGGAAATAACAGTGTGCTCTAAGACGGTGGGTTTTAAGGTGACAACCTTCATCCATCTCTCAGTGCCAGCTTTGCAGGCCTCAAGAACATATCCAGTGAGTCGGCTACCACCATCGTAGAGTGGTTTTTCCCAGGCAAGAGTAACGGTTGATTTGGTGACATCGACCACTTCTAGCTTTGTAGGCACCAGAGGTACTTCTGAGACCAGAACTGCATCAGATGTTTCACAAGGTTCCCCAATGCCATAAATATTTTCTGGCAGCACTCTGAAATAGTACATGGTTCCTTCTACAAGTCCGGAAATTCGATAAAGTGTCTTGCTGCATTTGGTAGTTACTGTTTTGAATGCTCTCATGGCAGCTTCACGCTTCTCAATAATGTAATTGTTGACAGGAGCTCCACCATCAATTGTGGGAATTTCCCAGGTAATGGTCACAGAATCTCTTGATACTTCCTTAACTCTCACTGAAGGACAGGGACCAGGAGTATCTAAAAAAAAAAAAAAAAAAAAAAAAAAATAGAATGGAAGATTCATACTTATTTGCTGATTGGTTGATAGTTTTTTGTTTTTGTTTTTTGTTTTTTTACGGGAAAATGTATTGAACATAGTTTCTCTCTAGAAAGGTGATCAATCATAGGACAAAGTGTAATTTTTTTTTTTTTTGTAAGAAATCTACTCCTGGCATAGTCATTTTTAAGACAAATACTTACCATATACTTTAACAAGGACTGTTGCTGATTTCTTGCCAGATTGATTTTCAGCTTCAATGGTGTATTTTCCAGCATCGTACCGGTTAACTTTGTCCACGATAAGTAAAGAGTAGCTGTCAGTGGTGTCAATAATTGCCCGGTTTACAAGGTCAATGCCCTTCTTGCTCCATGTAATGACAGGAGGTGGTCTTCCAGATACAGACACCATCAGGCGCAATGAGGCCCCAGCTCTGATGGTCACGGTCTTCTTTAAATCATCTGCGAGTTCTAGGTCTGGTATTTCTGGAAAGTAAATGTCAAAATTTAATTAATTCATGAGCAGGTATGATGAGAAAATAATTCACCTAAAAGCTTATATTACAAATACCTAGTCTCTCCACAGGCTCAATTTCAGCAGTTGACTCGCTGTATTCACTCATACCCTTCACATTCACAGCAGCAACCCTGAAGGAGTATTTCTGGCCCATTTTAAGGTCTGGCACGGTGAATTCAGTATTTCTTATTGTGGCATTGGTATGCACTCGGTACCACTGATCGGTGTCTTTCTCTTGCATTTCAAGAACATATCCCGTGATGTCAGTGCCACCATCATACATGGGCTTGGTCCATGCCAAACTAATGCTGTACTTGGTGGTATCCACAACTCTTGGAGCAGAAGGTGGTCCAGGGGTATCTATGGAATTTAAAAAGGGGGATTCAGACATGATACAAATAAGGAAGTTTTGAGGTTTGTATTTTTGGTTTTCGAGACTCACAAGTGCATTATTCTCCCCCCACCCCACCAGTATTTCAAAAGGTCTTTTAATGTTGTAATTAAGGTTTAAGAAAAAAACCCTATAATTTATTAAATTCAGTATTTCCAAAGGCCTTTATTTAGTAAAGGATTAAAAATTTAAAAAGTGGGATTCATTAAAGATGTAGCCTTACGGGCCGTAAGAAACACAAGTTAACTTATAATCTTTGCATCTTAACCCACAAGTATGTGGTTAACTGATCTTTCTTCTGATTCTTCTATCCCCAGAAGTGTAAGGCATTATTGTTCTTTGTTAGCGCTCACCAAGATAATCTGTGTAATTTAGCTCTTCTGCTAATATAGGGCAGCACTGTATGCTATATCATTATCCTCATCATTATTGAATTTAAAAAATTACACTTTCTTAGAAAGCTAGATGGTTTTCTTCTTGCTACTTTGGCTAGCTATTCTGGGTTCTTCTAGTTCAGCTCATTGCTTAACATACCTGTTCTCAGGGACTTTTCCTTAGTTGCTCAGCTTTCACGGTGTTAATATCACTTGTTACCTCTATGTTTCTAGTGAGTACAGGAATTGGTTTCTTCTACTTCCCCTATTCAGCCACAGTGGTTTACTCTTTAGTCATTGAGCTCAAACTCTGTTCAAGGATTTGTCACTCATTTTTGAAGGTCTTGTGACAATAATTTTGTTAGGTACTTATTAAAATACTAAACTTTATGCTCTTCTTAAAAGAGACTTTTTTTTCTTTTTAGTAGTTATCACTATACCACATTTTTTCCATTCTTAGGAATATTTATAAAATATATTTCTTTTGTATTAGTAGTAAAATAATTTATTTTTTACATAGACTAGAAAATATTGCAATAATTTTCAACAATGTAACTGCTAACTTATCAATGGAAGTAGTAGTTAAAATGTTCTGACTTGGCTATGCTTAAGATCTCTCTAAAAAGCATATGCTTTTCTAGATCATTCATAAATTCAAGAAGGTCTTGGAAATGGTATGTTGGAAAATTATTTGTAACATGGTTTTGATGGGCATTAGGTTAATGCGTGATTCTTAGAACTCACATGATGGTTCTCTGCATGAGATAAAGTTGGAAGCTTCACTGGGTTCACTGTTACCAGCGGCATTCACTGCGGTCACCCGGAACTGGTAATCACAACCTTCCATGAGGCCAGTAACCTTCAGCCTGGTATCATATATCACATAGTCTTTGTTGACACGTGTCCAGCGCAAACTCTTTTTCTCACGTTTGTCTACTAGGTAGTTGCTGATCTCATTGCCACCATCAGATTCAGGTTTTGCCCACTGAATGATGATATGCTCTTTGCCAGCCCCAACTTCTTCAGGTATGCCAGGTTGTGATGGAATAGCTGTTTATATTTTTATGAAAATAAGGATGGTCAGAATTATACAAAATCACTGTTGATATGATTGTCCTCCTCTCCCCCGATCCCATTATATTTAACTACCAAGTTGTTTAAAAGTGTTAATACTCACTGAATGAGTTTCTGGCTACGATTGGCCCTGATTCAACAGGCACACCAGGGCCGTATTTGTTTACTGCCCGCACTCGGAATATGTATTCATTGTTCTTGATGAGTCTGGTAACCACATGGGATAGTGTTGGGCATTCGGCTTCAACAATCACCCAGTTGAGCCTGCTGGTCTCACGTCTTTCCACGATGTAGTGAGTTATTTCTGCTCCTCCATCTTCCTGAGGAAGGCTCCAGGCTAAAGTGCACTTTTCCTCTGTTACTCTGCTGACAGTGAGATTTCCACATGGGCCAGGGGAATCTGAAACAAGTGTAATGGCAAGCAACGATTAAGATCTTTTTTTCTACCCACACTTAAAAATGCTATAAAAAATAAAAGAACATTTGACATGCTTACCAAGGACTTTGACCATGACAGACACGGCCTTGGTCCCACTGGCATTCTTCACTGTTAAAGTGTATTTTCCACTGTCACTTCTGTCACAGAACTTGATCACAGCAGTTGCTCGTTTGCCTGTATACTGCAGAGAGACTTTCTCACAGAGATCTAGTTCCTTGTCTCCTTTGGTCCAGATAATTTTGGGTTCAGGTTTGCCACCAACTGCAGCATCAAGGACAAGATCTGAGCCTGCTCTTATGGTAACCAGATCACCCTGTAATCTGGCATCCAGTTCAGCTTTGGGTGGAGCTGTCATGGGCAAAAATAGATGTGAATAAATATAGGACAGTTTATTTTCATATAAATTGTGATAATTTAAAAGGAGAACACGAACATCGAAAAATTTTTTTTTTTTTTTTTTTTACCATATTCATCTCGGCAAGTGACAGGGCCTGTAGATTCTGATCCTTTGCTAATTACTCCTGCTGCATTCTTAGCCAACACACGGAATTCATAAGTGTCTCCTTCACTGAGAGCAGTCACAGTGAAGAAATTGTCAGATACGATGGTATAGTTGCACTTTAGCCAGCGACCATCTCCAACCTCACTGACTGGCTTACGCTCAATGATGTAGCCCACGACCTTGCTGCCTCCATCATATACTGGGGCAGACCAAATCAGTGACACTGTTGATCTTGTAACATCTGTCACCTCTGGTCTTCCTGGTGCATCTGGAAGGGATGCAAAAATGAAGTTAAAAAATACAATTCTGAATTTTAGTACCAGTAATAATGATGATGATAAATGAATGTACCGATTAAATATTGATACATACCAACTGGGTTTTGAGCCATCATAGGTCTTGAAGCCTCACTGGCTTTGCTAACACCTGCAGCATTGAGTGCATATGTTCGGAACTGATATTCTAGTCCTTCTACCAAACCAGTCACTTTGTAGTTACACTCTAAGCATGGCACTTTGTTTTCTTTCACCCAAAGAATGGTGTTACGTTCTTTCTTCTCAACCCAGTAGCCAATGACTTTACTGCCACCATCATGGTAGGGTTCTTCCCAACGAATAGACATGGCATTGGCAGACACATAGTAGACTTCAGGTCTTGTAGGAGCACTTGGTGGGACTAAATATAAATAAAGGTATCAAATATGAATACAGTTTTATAAAATTCAAGGGAAATATTTAATAATGGACTTCGAAATATTCTTATTTTTCTTACCGAATGGATGCTCAGCAACTATTGGTGCTGATTCCAGAGGCTTGCTGACACCAAATCTGTTCTCTGAACTGACACGGAAAGAATATTCCATGTATTTTGTGAGATGAGTGACTTTAATCTGAGTGCGCTTGACACTGGAATTGACAAGCTGCCAAGCTGTTGTACCTGATTCACGCTTTTCAACTATGTAATTAGTAATGTCAGTGCCTCCGTCATCTTTAGGTTCAGCCCATGATAGGACACATGACTCAGCCGAGACAGATGAGACCTCAATGGGGCCAGTTACTGGACCTGGCCTTCCAATGACCACGACTGTGATGGTAAATGTTTTAACACCAGCTGTATTTTCCAGGGTCAAGAAGTATCTTCCAGAGTCACCTCTCATGCTGTCCTTTACTGACAGGGTGGTTCTGTCCTTTGTTGTTGTGATACTCACTCGATCTGTGTCCTTAAGTCTCATTTCTTCAAGCTTCCATGTTACTTTAGGAGCAGGACGACCAGTGATTGGAACATCAATGGTAAATGTGCTTCCTGCTTTGCAAGTTATGAGCTGATTAGTAATTCCAGTGAGATCAGCAGTGGGCTCAATTTGAGGCTCCTTGATGATGACAGAAGAGAAGGCTTCTCTGGGTTCACTGTAGCCAGCGTCATTTTTGGCCTTCACACGGAATTCATATTCAGTGTTCTCAACAAGGCGCTCCACTGTGTAAGTCAGCTGTTTGGTGTGACCAGCCTCAACCCAGAAGTCAGATCCCTTTTGTCTCATTTCAAGGAGGTAGCCAGTGATCCGGCTGCCTCCATCATGGTCAGGTTTAAGCCAAGCTAAGACTGCAGAGGATTTACTTGTGTCAATGATATCAAGTCTCTTAGGTGGAGCAGGCTGTTCTGTGGCTACGATTGGTTCTGGCATTTCATAGGGTTCACCTACACCATACTCATTTTCTGCAGAAACACGGAAATAGTATGGAACACCTTCTGCCAGGTCACTGACCTTGAAGATCTGACGAGTGCATTTTTCGCTGATAACCTGCCAGCTACGACGACTTGCTTCTCGTTTTTCTACCACATAATGATGGATTCGGGCACCACCATCAAGGATAGGAGCATCCCACATCAGTGTAACAGATCCGCGGTTCACATCCTTGAAAGTGATTGGGCCAGGTGGACCTGGAGAGTCTAGCACCTTTACAGTGAATGTGATTGACTTGCTACCACTGTTATTTTCTACAGTGAGGGTGTATTTCCCTGCATCATTTCTGTTGCAGTTTTCCACGGTGAGGGTGCTGAAGGAGTCTGTTGTATGTATATCAGCCCGAATGCTGAGGTTAGAGTCAGGTTTGCTCCATACAGCTGTAGGTGTAGGTCTACCCTTGTAGGCAATGAAGAGGCGAATACTGGCCCCAGCTCTAACGACATGAGTCTGCTTGAAGTTCGCATCGATATCTAACTCAGGAGCTGTTAATCGGTCAACTGCTTTAATTGCACCGGTCGCTTCACTGCTGTCTCCTTTTCCGGCACCATTGACAGCACTAACCCGGAATTTGTATTCTTCACCTGCCTGTAGATCAGTGACTGTATATCTTGTTTTCACACATGCCTCTGCATTTACCTTGTGCCAGTCTCCCAAGTCAGCCTTGCACATTTCAATAATATATCCAATTATTTCCATGCCTCCATCAAACACTGGCCTAGACCATTCTAAGCTCACAGTTGTCTTGGATGTATCTGTCACTTTGACCACAGTGGGAGCACTTGGTGGGCTGACTGGCTCTCTACATTTGATTAGTCTTGAGATACCGCTTGCAGGTCCTATTCCTGCATCATTTTCAGCCATGACATGGAACTCATACTCATTGCCCTCTATCAGGCCAGTGACTTTGTATCTTGTCTCAGAGATTGGTCGTTTGCTGATCACTTTCACCCATCGTGTGCTCTTCTTTTCTCTCCTTTCGAGGATATAATGTTGAATTTCGTTGCCACCATCTGATTCTGGCCTTGTCCATGTCAGCGTAATGCTATTGCCTGTTACATTACTAGGTTCTGGAGTGCCAGGAGCATCGGGAATAGCTGTGAAATGAAAAAAAATTAGACATGTTTGGTTGGAAGTTAATCTTTTGACATTATACCACTTAGTGAAAACAGACACTTACTGTATTGTATTTGAGCAACCACTGGGTCAGAATCAAGTGGCCTCCCAACACCAAACTTGTTGACTGCAGAAACACGGAATTGGTATTCATTGCCACTTATTAGTTTCGTGGCAGTATAGCTGTGGGCTTGACAATTATCTTCAATTAGTGCCCAAGCAAGTCTGCTGGTTTCCCGTTTTTCAATGATGTAGTGAGTGATGGGAGCACAGCCATCATTGAGAGGAGCATCCCACCACAGAGTCATCTTCTCGCCAGTAATATTGGTGAATCTTATTGGCCCAACTACTTTTCCTGGTGTATCTATAAGAAAAAGTTTCCAGAGTTAATTTATCCTTCTCTATTAAAATGCAACCAGGCATGTCTCTACCCCAAGACTTGTAAATGGCAAGATTAAGAAGCTATTTCAGAAGTACCTTGTACTTTAACTTTAATTTCTGCTTTTGTGGAGCCCGATGCGTTTTTGGCTTCCACACTATATACACCACGATGGTCCCGGGTAGCATCTCTAACAAAAAGGCTGGTGGATCCAAGGACATCAGTTATTTCCATATTCATCTTCTTTTCAATTTCTACTCCATCTCTGAACCAAGTTACTCGAGGTACTGGACGTCCCTGCACCAAAGCTTTAATTCTAAGGCTCTCTCCAGACTTAATAATGATGCCATCAAAGTACTCAGGGCCAAACTCTACGGTTGGTGGAACTACAAAAAAAAAAAAAAAAAAAAAAGAAAAGAAATGATATGTGTTAGTTTGGCTTAATAAAAACATAAATGTGTTTTTCATTAGCACCATCCTAAAGCATAGAAGGTAATGTTTATCCTGTGTTACCAAGGGCTATTATGAAAGTAGGATTGATAATTGAGAATTTAGATTACGGGGTTGAACATCTGCATGCTATTAGGTTATCTCCTTTTTATGTCTGTCATGTTATTAATTTGCATTGCCACTTATAAAAAGAGAAGAAACATTTGTAGATCGCTTACTTCCTAATGCTGCTGTATAGTCAAACAAGTTCCTATAAGAGGTCATCAGCTGCACTCAAGCAAAATGCTGATTGTACTGCTGGGTGTATATTGTATTTTAGTAACTTCGTAAAGCTTGACAGTTATTCTCGAGAGTGTTTTTCTTTACTATAAATGACTGAAATCAAAACTAAGAATTCATTCCCACTTGCATGCTATTTATATGGGAATGAAGCGAAACCATAGTCATGGTAAAAAGAATTGATGCCAATGTTGTTTTTCCTTCTCTTCATCTGAAAGGTAGAAAATCTAATCCATCCACTTAACAACCCTGGGTAATCTGCATGAAATGAGATTCCTGCTCCCCCTTTTACAGACCAGGGGCCAAAAGTATCTTTAAAAAAGTGTGAATGCTTTTAATCATATTTGGAAATCAGTTGTAAATGCTTACCATTTTCATCTCTTGTCATGATAATGCCAGAAGACTGTGAGGGCGGACTTATGGTTCCAACAGCATTTCTTGCAATTATTCTGAACTCATATCGATCCCCAGGACTAAGTCCTGTGACTGTGTACTGACATTCACTGACGTCGGTAAAGTTGCATCTGACCCAACGATCGCTCCCTTGCCGTTTCTCAATGCTGTAGGCCACAATCTTACTGCCTCCATCACGCAATGGTGGGTTCCACTTAAGTGTGATGGTTTCCCGGGTAACATCAATATAGTCAGGAGTGCCAGGTGGGTCTAAAAAATTATATGGAAATTAAATGCATCATTTCTGTAACCAATTCTTCATTAGCAATGGGAGAAAAGTAAAGTGAATAAATCCATCAAACTCATTTTAATTTCAATTTTTTGTAGCATGGGTCTTTAAAAAGAACTTTAAATTATTTTATTAGACTGACTTAAAATCATTTCTTTTGCTTTATTTGACCAGCACTCTAGTGATCAGAAGATATGTGGGAAGGTGATATGTGGAAGAAAAGCAGTGTGTGATTTGTTAGTGACATATTCACTTGCTGAATTAAATATGCTTGAATAATATTCAATTACTTACCTACTGGGGAAACAGCTAACGTAAATTTGCTTGGGTCACTGGGCGAGCTTAGGCCAGCAGAATTTTCAGCATATACACGGAACTGGTAATCTAGGCCTTCCATTAGTCCAGTAGCTCTATATTCTCTTCCAGATATAGGTGTTGTATTAACTCTTTGCCAGAGGATGCTGTTTCTTTCTTTCTTTTCAACATGGAATCCAGTAACTGCTGAACCACCATCGTAAGCTGGAGCATCCCAAGTTAGTGACATGCCATCAGAAGTCACATTGTATATAACTGGCTTTCCTGGGGGGCCAGGAATCCTGAACTGGTGTTTTGCCACAATAATGTTTGAGACAAGTGGCTGGCTGACTCCATATCTGTTTTCTGCCCTAACTCTAAACTGGTATTCAGCATCTTTGATTAGATTAGGAACTTTGAAAGTTGTCCTGGCAACACTTGAACACACCATCTTCCAATTAGTTTGTGAAGCTTCCCGCTTCTCAATGCTGTAACAAGTGATTTCTCCTCCTCCGTCATCTTCAGGCACATCCCATGACATGATGACACTGTCAGCCTTGATTTCATCAAATCGAATGGGCCCTTTGGGCTTTGATGGTGGGCCAAGTGTGATGATTGTAATGGGAAATGAGTTTCTACAAACTGCATTATCAAGAATAATGGTGTATTTCCCTCCATTCTCCTTCTTGACATGCTTAATATTCAAAGTAATTTTGTTTTCGGTTTTACTGTAACGAACATACTCGCTTTCTTTCAATGGCAAACCATCTTTCAGCCAACTGATGGATGGTTTGGGTTTTCCTTTATAAGGTAATTCCAGGTGCACATTATGCCCAATTCTCACAGCGACTTGTGCCCCAGGGATTTCTGACAGGTCAACTTCAGGTGTAATTATAAGTTCTTTCACTGTAATTGGCCCAATAGTGACAGCATCACTCAGTCCTTTCTCATTTTTGGCAGACACTCTGAATTCCAGCACTGACTGTTCCTTAAGTTGGCCAACTTCAATTTCACAGGTCTTACTTATGCCAGCATGTGACCATATTTGTTCACCTTTACCTTTTCTTTCCACAACATATTCTGTGATGACACTACCACCATCAAAGTCAGGCTTGGTCCAGTGCAGGGTAACAGATGTCTTTGTGGAGTCTTTCATTGAGAGATCCCGTATAGGAGCTGGTACTTCAGCAGCCTTCACCGGCTCTGTAGTGTCACAGGGTTCCCCAATTCCAATTTCATTTTCTGCAAGAACTCTGAAGAAGAATGGAGTTTTCTCTGACAAATCTGTTATCTTAAAGGATGTACTAGAACATTTGTGTGACACTGAAGACCATGTTCTCTTGGTGGCATCTCTCTTTTCAATGATATAATTAATTATGGGAGATCCTCCATCAATGAGAGGAGGATCCCAGAACAAAGTGACTGTGCCTCGAGAAACATGTTTAACCTGTAGTTTCTGGCAGGCAGCTGGTGTATCAAGCACTTTAACACTCACAGTCGAAGACTTTGGTTGACCAACACCATTTTCAATTGTAAGAATATATTTTCCTGTATCATTGCGAGTGACTTGAGGAATAATTAGTAATGAAGATGAATCAGTGTTTTGAATGTTGTATCTGGCATCACTGCCCAGATTCTTCTCATCTTTTCTCCACGTGACAGTAGGTGGAGGTCTGCCTTTAAAGGGAATCAACACGTGTACATCTTCACCGGCTTTAGCTATAACAGAGGTTCTGAGAGCCACATCTAGGTCGATCTCTGGTTCCTCTGTAGAAACAAAATGGACATACGTTTTGAATTTTAAAACAAAAAAATGAATGATTTCTTAGCAGCACTCTAATAAAAATAAACACACAACCATACCAGTAGGTACATACCAAGTATATCTTTAGCTTGAACAGGTTCAGTCATTTCTATAGGTTCTCCTTGTCCAGCACAGTTTATAGCAGATACCTGGAAGTAGTAGTTGACTCCAGGTTTCAGGTTAGATACCACATATTCTGTAGTTCTGACCTCTCCCTTGGTAGAGACAACAGTCCATTCCTCTTCCTCTCCTTGTCTCATCGCAACAACATATCCGGTAACAGCGCTGCCTCCATCATAGACAGGTTTACTCCAGCCAAGAGTGATGGACGATTTGGTTGAATCTGCAATTCTTATCTTAGCTGGTGGGCCTGGAGGGTCTGGAATGACCATTCATAATACCACAATTACACAATCATGTACAATTTAGTGACCTCAAAGAGACATAGCGAAGATGCAGCATTTATGAGCACTTACCAATAGGATCAGCAGCTTTGTAGAAGTCAGATGGTTCAGAAAATGGACCCTGACCAGCAGCATTTACAGCACAAACTCGGTATTGGTAGTCATTGTTTTCTGTGAGTCCTGTCACTTTCTCTCTGGTGTCACGGATAGTCTCCTTTAGGACTTTAAACCATCCTAGGCTTTTCTTGTCTCTTTTCTCAAGGAAATAGCCACTCACTTCACTACCACCATCAGCAATTGGCCTGCTCCAGACAACAGTCATTGAATTCTTGGTAATCTGTGTCACCTCTGGTACGCCTGGAGGTCCAGGAGTAACTATTTAAAAAGAAAAGGAAAAGGAGTTTGAAGGATCAACACCACCGATAAATTCATTTTCAAGAATAGTAGTTTTACTTATTATACTTTCCACCTTTTGAAAAGGATGATAATGAGGGGAGATGTGAGATAAAAGAAAATCAAAATCATTCTAAGAAAACATATTCACAAGCTAGCAGAATAGTTTATTTGTAAAATATTCAAGCATTTGATTTCAGTTTCCTAATGAAATTATGTCTCACCAAATGCATTCTTTGCTACCACTGGATCAGATTCCAGTGGATCGCCAATTCCATATTTGTTCACGGCTCGAACCCGGAAGATGTATTCATTTCCTTTGATAATTTTGGTGGTTGTAATGATGCACTCTTCCAAATTTTCGGACACCATAGACCACACAACGCGGCTTGTCTCACGTTTTTCCACGATGTAGTGAGTGATTTTTGCACCGCCATCATCTGCTGGCGGGCGCCAGAGAAGAGTTATCTTTTCAGCAGTGACCGTCTTGAATTCAATTGGTCCACCTGGAGGTCCTGGTTTGTCTGTTAATGAAAGAATGAAACAATATGTCAGTACTTTTTATAAGACTACTCATTTAAAATTGCTAAGTTTTAGATAATAAAATATGATGTTGTCCTATAATCAGCACCTACCAAGGATCTGCACTCTGATGGTGGCTGAGGCTGAGCCCATGGCATTCCTTAGTTTTAATTCATAGATTCCACTATTAAGGCGATTTGCATCTTTGATGAGTATAGATGCAAGGTCAGTGGTATTTTCAACACACACCAGTGCATTGGTTTGTAACTCTTTATCATCTTTGTACCACTCAATTGTAGGCTCAGGTTTCCCAGAAATGCCAGCTCTGAGCTTCACAGATGTACCTGCTCTATATTTGACAACTTCTGTATATTCTAGAGGCAAATCAATTACAGGTCCACCTGCAAGAGAAACAGATGAGAAATATTTAAAGGATCACAAGGATGGAAAAAATAATTGCAACTTCAAAGTAAGGCCATTGGTCTTTATTAAGTAATATAGTACTTTTTTTTTTTACATGGTAGTTCTAATTTTATTTACCTATTATTTTAAATTTTTTGTTTTTAATGTTTTTGTTTTATTTTTAAATAATATTTTAATAATGTTTTAATGTTTTATTTTTGAGGTGGACAGAGCATGAGCAGGGGAGGGGCAGAAAGAGAGGGAGACACAGAATCGGAAGCAGGCTCCAGTCTCCAAGCTGTCAGCACAGAGCCCGACGTGAGGCTCGAACTCACAGACTGTGAGATCATGACCTGAGCCGAAGTCGGATGCTTAACCAACTGAGCCACCCAGGCACCCCATATTTACCTATTATTTTAAACAGTAAAACTTTACAAGCCATAGTTCTATCCCAGATGGGGAAGAAAGGTTGTAAGGAAGCCCTGCCCTCCAATGACACACTAATTGCACAAGGACTTCAATGCCTTTGAAATGTATTTTAAAGTCTATCAGGTATTTAATTCTAAGGATAAAATGGGATATGGTAGTGAGAACATCCCTAAAGAAGTTGTATTATCCATTTTCTTTCATTTCAGATTCTCCTTTCTTTTCCTCTATCTCCTATTCTTGTTATTTTCTCTTCCCAGTTCACTGATATCCAAGTGTGGATTGTTCATGTCTGACTCTTGAAGTCTGAATTCATTACTCACAGAGTATTTCACTGGACAGATTTTCTGCCAGGCTGGTTAGAAGCTTAGGACTTTTGAGAAACTAAATTTGAGAATAAATTTGACTTGCTTCACAGTCTCACAACAGTGTTCACAAAGCCTGATTCATAAAGAGCAGCCTTGAGGTTCTCAGCATGAGGACAGGAGTGGATACTTATGCCGAGACACCATAGAGACTCCTTGAACACACGGAACTTTTAAAAAGAGTATCATAGGGTACATAACCCTCATGAAATTTTAATTTTGAAACCACTGTTGAGTTGAATCTGTTCTTTATCTTCTATAATGGTCAAGTGTGTGTATTTTGTAATGACAGCAATGTAGACAGAATTCTGGAGTCTGTCTCTTTGAATTCCCACTCTACACTGATGAGCTGCTTGATGTTGGGGAAGTTACATATAAGCACTCTAAACCTCAGTTTCTCTTCTGTAAAATGGGATAATGTTAGGGCTGTTAGAATTAGGGGAGAGAATTCATGAAAGCACCCAGTATATGTTAGCTGCTGCTAATACTATCATTAATGCCTCTGTTTAGTCTTTCATTTATGTAAGACGAAAATTATCTGAGCACTCAACCATGGTTTTAATTATTAATTCTCATGTTTTAAAATAGAAAAAAGGGAAAGTGCCAACTCATAAATACAATCAAAGAATTCTAAAAGGTTGAAGTTGCAAAGGACTTTAGATATCCTGTAGTCCAAATCTCACATTTTACAGTTAGGTCAAGAGACCAGCAGAGATTAAGGAACTTTCCTAAGATTCTCAGCTAGTTCATATACTTTCTTCAAATATCTAATTAAGGTGCATAGTCAAAGTTATTCTATAGATTAGAACCAGAAAAAGCAAGGAAAGATATTGGGTTAAAATGCTATTGGGATTAAAAGTTCTAAAAATGCTTACCATAAGAATCGATGCACGTAATGGGGCCTACAACCTCAGATGGATTGCTGACAGAACCAACGGCATTCCTAGCAAAGACCCGGAATTCATACTGGGAATTCTGAGTCAAGCCAGAGACAGTGAATTGAGTCTCGATAACATTGGTGAAGCTGGCCTTGGTCCATCTGCCATCTGGAAGGTCTCGTCTCTCAACAATATAGCCTGTGATCTTGCTTCCTCCATCGAAAGCTGGTTGTTGCCATGAAAGGTGGACAGAGTTTTTGGAAATATCAGTGATACGGACATTTCTTGGGGGTTCTGAGGAAGTAAGAGAAAGCAAATCAGTGGAACTTATGTCAACATTATTTTGCTTTTCAGAAATAAGATTTTCATTTTTAAGTAGTCAGAATTGTCCTTCTTATGAAAAATACATACCACAGGCATCAATGGCTAGGACTGGTTCAGAAGGATGGCTGGGTTTTCCAACACCAGCAGCATTTTCTGCATATACCCTAAATTCATAAATAAGTCCAGCACTGATCGTTGTGACTTTGAAGTGAGTTGTGCGGATGACCAATTTGTTGGCTTTCTGCCACAAAATACTGTTTCTGTCTTTCATTTCCAGGTGGTAGCCTATAACTGCACTGCCTCCATTGGACACTGGTTCATGCCAGCCCACGGTGATGCTTTCTCGAGTAACATTAGTGACCCAGGGTGTAGATGGTGGTCCAGGTGTTGCTACAAGAGACAGGAATCCCTTAGGTTAGTACAGATATTTAAAACACTTATGTAAATGAAAACCTGGGATCTTTGAAAAGTTCAACAACTTACTGTATGGTAATTTGACAATCACACAAGCTGAATCTATGTGATCACTGATGCCAAAGCGATTTTCTGCCTTGACGCGGAATTGGTATTCTTCTCCTGTGGTCAGTTTCATGACTTTAATCATGGTCCTTGCAACCGTTGCAGACACTTCAGTCCATACTGCAGTACTTGTCTCTCTCTTGAGTACAATGTAGTTGGTAACTTGACTTCCACCATCATACTTAGGTGGCTCCCATTTGAGAGTCACGCTTTCTTCTGTTATATTGCTAATAACAACAGGGCCAGTAGGGGGACCAGGCCGATCCAATACAATGATGTTAATGAAAGCTTTTGTTGTTCCACTGGCATTGGCGGCAGTGATCTCATATCTTCCAGCATCAGCAGTAACGCTTTCTTTGAGATTGATGGTCAGGTTCTCAGCAGTAATTTCAGTGTTAAACCTCATGGTTGCTTTCAGGGGGACACCATCTTTTGATAAGGTCACTTTGGGCAGTGGTTTTCCAGAAATAGGAATGTCAACTTTAAGGTTTGAACCAGCTCTAACATATACAGTATGACTTGGGAAATTCTTCATATCAATTTCAGGTGGTTCTGAAAGATAAGAATATGTCAGACGAAGGTGAAAAAGAGTTTCTAAAAATTAATACAAACCATTTCAAATTTTGCTTTTACATAAAATTAGACATACCCAGTTGTTCCTTAACAAGAACAGGAAGCAGAAGCTCTCTGGGGTCACTCAGACCAGCTTGATTTTCAGCAAACACCCGGAAAAAGTATTCAGAATTCTCCCTCAGACCAGAAACAACATGATGGGTTGATTTCACCACTGCGCATTTAACCCAATTTTTCTGTCCCTTTTCTAGTGCTTCAACGACATAGTGTACAATTCTGCTTCCACCGTCGTGTTCTGGCTTCAACCAGGTCAGGGAAACACTATCTTTGGATACACCTGTTACTCCAAGTTTTTCAGGTGGGCTTGGTTTTTCTAAGAAAGTAAAACATCAAAATAAAGGGATTATTACAACATTCCTCCCCTCATATGTGTTCTTTCTGCACTGTCAGAGAAAAATTTTAAATGAAGGCTACATACTTAATCTTTGATTTGAGTCTCTCTTTTCATATGACCAGTTTAGCTTCTGAGCCAAGCAAAACTTCCCCAAGCTTTGGTCATTACATGTCAGGATACGTCATTGGAGTCAAATTCAAATTAAGTGTCAAATGACTAGATTAAATGGTAAAATGCATCCCAAATTTATCATGGGTATAAAAGTGAGGAATAAGATGAACAATCTTGTAAGATTTTGGCACACACATACTATATATGTGCAGTCAAATTCAGTTATACTTAAATTCAATATATATTTTCCAATTCCAGCTATGTAAGTTTCTGCAATTTATCAACAAAAAAACTTTTTGTATTAGAGATTTCATGCTGTGCTATAGTATGAATTGTTGAGGTGTGAACTAAAAGCCTTTAAAATTAAGTGAGACTAATTAGAATGATTCATCATATTCTAGGAAAATTAATATAGATATAAGATGTTCTTTGTTTTTAAAACATACCTGTTATTTTTACTCCTTCTTTTGTTTCTGCTGGTACACCAACACCAAACTCATTTTCTCCAGAGACTCGGAAGTAGTAAATTGCCCCTTCTTGTAAGTTGGTAACTTTGTAGGAGAGGCGGTTACAGTTGTTGGTCACAGAGACCCATGCTTTCTTACTGGCCTCACGTTTTTCTGTGTGGTAATTCTTCACTGGTGCTCCACCATCGTTTTCCGGAACATCCCAGGATAACACTGCAGACTCTTTGGTTATATCATGTATAGTAATATTGGTCGGAGGACCAGGAGAATCTAAAACTTTGACAACTAAAGTCAGTGAAGCAGCGTTCAAAATATTCTGAATTGTTAATGTGTATTTTCCAGAATCACTTCTGTTGGCATTTTCAATAGTAAGTGATGTGCGAGAGTCTGTGGAATCAATATAAGCTCTAGTGCGGAGGTCAGTGTCTGGCTTACTCCACAAGACACTAGGTACTGGTCTTCCTCGGAAAGGTACAGTCATGGTAAATGAGGAACCAGCCTTGACAATCAAGGTCTTCTTCATTTCACTGTCAAGTTCAAATACAGGTTCTTCTTCTCTTTCTTTTGCTATTTGGGGATCAGAGCTATCACTGGGATCACTAGCACCAACCTTATTGATAGATCTTACTCTGAACACATATTCAGCTCCTGTTGTTAGTCCACCTATGGTATATTCTGTGCCTCTTAAGTTCTGAATGGCAGTTTCCCATTCAGTCTCATCAGATTTTTTGTATTCTACAGTGTATCCAGTTACTGGGGCCCCACCATCAAACAAGGGCTTAACCCAGCTAATAGTTATATTTGTCTTGCCTGAGTCCACAATTCTGGGTTTGGATGGAGGAGATGGTAAGAACACTGGATCTTCTGCCCGAATTAAGGGAGAGGGTTCACTTGGAAGGCTCAGGCCAGCAGCATTTTCTGCATAAACCCGGTACTCATATTCACATCCTTCCCGAAGTCCAGTTGATTTCACTCTCAGATCATAAACTGGTTTTTTGTTTACACGCACCCATCGTAGGCTGTTTTTCTCTCGCCTTTCAATTATATATCCAGAGATTTCACTGCCTCCATCACTCTCAGGTCTTGACCAGCAAAGTGTCATGAACTCTTTGGTCACAGACGTAATTTCCAAAGATGTGGGTGGACTTGGAACTGTAAATGGATCTAGTGCCTTTACTGCCACACTCTCTAAGGGCTCACCAACACCATATTTATTAACGCCTGTTACTCTAAAGATGTATTCATTGCCTTTGAGTAACTTGGTTACTTTACAGGATGTTGTCCTTAATTCTCCTTCACATATTGTCCATGCAAGGTGGCTCGTTTCACGTTTTTCTACAATGTAATAGTCGATGTCTGCACCACCATTTTCTTGGGGCGGTCCCCAGGAAAGAGAGCATTTCTCAGCTGTGAGGCCAGTTATTTCAAGTGGTCCTGCTGGTGGGCCAGGCTTATCGAGTACCTTGCAATTAATTGCCATAGACCGAGTTCCTGCAACATTCTTTAGTGTTAGTACATACTGCCCAGTGTCTCGTCTGACACAGTCTTTCACTGTTAACAGAGTATCATAGTCCGTTGAGACAATTTCTGTTCTTGCTCTTTCTTCGATTTCTACACCATCCTTGGCCCAGGAAATTACTGGCAGAGGTCGCCCTGCAATGTCTGCATGTATCTTAAGGACCTCTCCAGCTTTGACAACAATAACATCTCGGAACTTGACATCCATCATAATTCTTGGAGCCTCAACATCGTCTTTAACTGTAATAGGTCCGGTGGATTCAGATGGTTCACTAATGGAGTCAGCAGCATTCTTTGCAAAAACCCGGAATTCATAACGCTGATCTTCAGTAAGTTCAGTTACTTCAAAGTATGTTTCTTGTATGTTAGTAAAATTGCACTTCAGCCACCGGCCATCAGGTAGTTCTCTACGTTCGACAATGTATCCTGTGATCTTAGCTCCACCATCATAATGTGGTTTAGACCATTTAAGTGACACTGATTTTCTTGTGATATTTGTGACTTCAGGTTGTCCAGGAGGGTCACAAGGATCTCTTGCAGGGACTGGCTCACAAGACTTACTGCATTTACCAATTCCAGCAATATTCTCAGCATATACACGATACTCATACATCAGTCCTTCATCAAGGCCAGAGACTTTCATTTGAGTATCAGTGATGAGGATTTTATTTGCTTTTGACCAAAGAATACTGCTTCTCTCTTTATATTCAAGGTGATAGCCAATTACTTGACTTCCTCCATCATTTACTGGCACTTGCCAGGTTACAACCATGGTAGATTTTGTGGCATGTACAACTTTAGGAGTACCAGGAGGACCTGGGGGGCTGAATGGATACTCTGCAACAACAGGTGAAGATTCACTGTAGGAACTCTTGCCATAGCGGTTTTCTGCACAAACACGGAACTGATACTCACTTCCTGTTGTCAGACGAACTATTTTAATGGATGTTCTTGCAACTGCTTGTGAGACTGTGTGCCATGTTGTAGAAGTGGTTTCTCTCTTTTCAACGATGTAATTGCTAATTTGGCAGCCACCGTCATAGTCTGGAGGAGTCCAAGAAATTGTTACATTGTCACAGCTAACTTCATCAATATGTACAGGTCCTGGAGGTCCTGGTCTGTCAAGGACAATTACAGTAATAGGAACTGTTATGGATCCAGCACTGTTTGAAACACATAATTCATAAGTTCCAACATCTTCCCTTGAAGCTTCCTTAATAGATAGTGATGTTACAGTCTTTGAAGAAGAAACATTGACCCTCGTGGTTTCTTTAAGAATCTGACCATCTTTTTTCCAGCTTACAGTAGCTTGAGGTCTTCCTTTAAACGGAACATCAATCTTAAGTTGGTCTCTAGCCTTTACATTGAAAGTGTTGAAAGGAAGCTCAACTGAGGGCTTTATTTCAATATCCCTTGCAATTACTGGCACTCCAAGTTGTCTTGGATCACTTCGTCCCTTTTCATTAACTGCAGCTACCCTGAAGGTATACTCTTCTCCAGCAGTTAGCCCAGATATAGTTGCTTCTAGAGTCTTGACTTGTGTGCAGATGCTCCATTTTTCACTCCCTTTAGTCTGCATTTCAACTACATAACCAGTAATTTTGCTGCCACCATCACTTTCTGGTTTCTCCCACTTAATTGTAGCTGTGTTACGAGTCACATCGACAAGAGTTACTCTTCCAGGTGGGAGGGGTGGTTCAGAAACTTTAACAGGTTCAGCTGTTTCAGCTGGCAAACCAATCCCGTATTCATTGGAAGCCAAGACTCGGAAGTAGTAAGAACATCCTTCTTGTAGATTTTCAATTTTGAAAGAATTCTTAGTGCAATTGTTTGTAACAGTAGCATATGCTTTTCTTGTAGTTTCCCGTTTTTCAACAATGTAGTTTGTAATCTTAGCCCCACCATCAATAAGTGGTGGTTCCCAAGACAACATCACCGAGTCTTTCTTTACCTCTCTTACATTCAAATTCACAGGGGCACTGGGCGAGTCAAGAACTCTGACGTTAACAAAAGCTGTTTTGGAGCCACTGTTATTTTCTAGTGTCAGATTATACCGACCGCTATCAAATCTGGTAACGTTATCAATTACCAACATTGTGTACGAGCTGGTCACCTCAATCTGGGCCCTCTCAGTGAGAACGCCTTCGGCCTTTTCCCATTTAACTTCAGGCTCTGGTCGACCTTTGATTGTGACAAATAAGCGTAAAGTAGTACTTGCACGCAGAACGACCACCTTTCTGAGATCAGCATCAAGTTCTATTTCTGGTGGCTCTAGCCTCTCTTTAGCAACAACTGAGCCAGGTATAGTTGCAGGTTCACCTACACCTTCAGAATTGATGGCACAAATACGGAAGTTATATTCAGTATTTTCTTTAAGCTTGGTCACTGTGAACTGCTTTCCTTGTAATCCTGTTGGTGGAGTGCAAATTGTCCATTCATCTGCCGCATCCTCTTTGACCTCAACAACATAGCCCTTGACAGGTGCGCCACCATCATAAATTGGCTTATTCCATGCCAGGGAGACAGAAGATCTGGAAGTATCTGTTACTTTTGGATTACTTGGTGGACCTGGTGGATACAAAGCATCACACGCACGATAGAAAACAGATGGCTCACTAGGTTCACCCACACCAGCTGCATTTTCAGCAGCAACTCTGAACTCATAGGAATGACCTTCGGTAAGGCCAGTTACTCTGAGTCGGAGATCTGTTAGTGTTTTCTTGTTGCACTTGGTCCATCTAATACCTTCCTTATCTCGTTTTTCAAGAATGTAGCCCTCAATTTCAGCACCTCCGTCATCCACTGGGCGTGCCCATGTTACTACCATAGAGTCTTTGGTGATTGCTGAGGCTTCAGGTGGTGAAGGAGGACCTGGTGGTTTATAAGGATTACAGGCTATGACAGGCTCAGATTCCAAAGGCTCTCCAATTCCATATTTATTCACAGCCATGACACGGAAAATGTACTCATTACCAGGAAGAAGTTTAGTGACTTTGTAGTTAAGGGCCTGTACCTCAGTTGAAACCTGGGTCCAGGAGAGTCTGCTTGTTTCTCTCTTTTCAATGATGTAATGTGAAATACTAGCACCACCATCTTGTAAAGGTGGGTTCCATGCCAGGTAACATTTCTCAGCAGTCACTCCAGAAACTTTCAGAGGTCCTTCAGGGGGCCCTGGCCTGTCAAGTACCTTTACGGTAATTGGGATAGACTTCGTACCACCAACATTGCTGAGTTTCAGAATATATTGTCCTCCGTCAGTACGTATGCAGTCTTTGACAACAAGAGTGGTTCTCTGAATAGTAGACTTAATTTCCATCCTAGCAGCTGTTTCTTCAAGCTCTCTTCCATCTTTTGACCAAACAATATCAGGTATAGGTTTGCCGCGGATATCAGCTTCAAGGACAAAAGTCTCTCCTGCATGAACAACGATTACATCTTTATATTTTGGATCCATCGAGGCATTTGGTGCATCAATTTCATCTCTTGCAGTGATGGCACCAGTGCTTTCAGACGGTTCACTTAAGTTGCCAGCTGCATTTCTTGCAATTACTCTAAATTCATATCTTTGGTCTTCTACAAGTCCACTCACTGTAAATTCAGTTTCTAATACATTGGTAAAGCTGGCTTTCATCCAGCGGCCATCAGGTAGATCTTTCTTCTCTACAATATAACCTGTTATTTTGCTACCACCATCATAGGCAGGTTTCTTCCATTTCAGTGTGACATTGTTTCTTGTAATAACAATGGCTTCAGGGCGACCAGGCGGGTCACATGGATCACGAGCGACAAAGCATTCTGACACTTTGCTAGGCTTGCCAATGCCAACAATATTTTCAGCAGAAACTCTGAACTCATACTCAAGGCCTTCATCAAGCCCAGTTGTTTTGAATTTGGTGTCTTGAATGAGAGTCTTATTTAATTTGACCCATAAAATGCTGTTCTTTTCTTTCTGTTCAAGATGGTAGCCAATAACTTTGCTACCTCCATCATTAACTGGCTCATGCCACTGCACAACCATTTGATCTCTTGAAATTGATGTCACAAAAGGAGTTCCAGGTGGTCCAGGTTCTTTAAATGGATATTGTACAATAACCGGTTTAGAATCCAGAGGGGCACTTTTTCCATACCTGTTTTCTGCAAAAATTCTAAACTGGTATTCAGTGCCTGTTTTCAGTTTGGTTACTTTTATCGTTGTTCTTGCAACTGTTGCTGATACTATATGCCAAGTGGTGGTAGTTGTATCTCGCTTCTCTACAATGTAGTTGCTTATTTGGCAGCCACCAGTATAGGCTGGAGGTTCCCAAGATATGACCACAAAGTCTGCACTAACTTCATCAAACCTAACTGGTCCAACTGGAGGTCCAGGCTTTTCCAAAACAATAATGCTGAGATTTTCTGTTGCTGTACCTGCACTATTTGTTGCTGTTACAGTATATTTTCCAAAGTCATCTTTGTTACTCTCTTTAATGTGCAAAATAGTTGAAGTAGCTGTTTCCTCAACATTTACTCTTGTTGTCTGTTTAAGAGGTTCACCATCTTTGACCCATGAAATTGTAGGTCTTGGTCGGCCGATAACTGGAATTTCAATTTTAAGATCTTCCCCAGCTTGGACACTGTATGTGTTAAATGGTAACTTAAAACTAGGCTGTATAGTCAAGTCCTTGGCTATCACAGGAACACCAAGCACTCTTGGATCGCTTTTTCCTTTCTCGTTGTAAGCCTTGACACGGAACTGATATTCTTGTCCAGAGCTCAAACTAGTAACAACTGCGTTACAGACTTTGGATTCAGCCACAACACTCCATTTTTCTGTTCCTTTAGGCTGCATTTCAACAACATACCCCAAGACTCTGCTACCACCGTCATGTTCAGGTTTCTCCCACATCAACGAGGCACTGGTCTGGGACACATCAGTGAGTGTAACTTTTCCTGGTGGGGAAGGAGGTTCAGCAGCTTTCACAGCATCAACAGTTTCCACTGGAACACCAACTCCAAATTCATTTTCAGCCATAACTCTAAAGTAATAAATGGCTCCTTCTGTAAGATTCTCAACTTTAAAGCTTGTTTTACCGCATTTATTACTCACATTAGCATAGGCTTTTCTGGTTGACTCACGTTTGTCAATAACATAGTTCTTGACCTTTGAACCCCCATCGATGACGGGTGGTTCCCATACCAGAAGGACAGAATCTTTTTTCACTTCTTTGACTGTCAAATTCTGTGGTGGTCCTGGGGTGTCAAGAACTTTCACAGTTACAAAAGCAGATTTAGATCCGCTGCTGTTTTCCAGCTTGAGAATGTATTTTCCAGCATCATTTCTATCACAGTTATCTATTGATAGTTGGGTATAGTTTACTCCCTTTTCAATTTGGACCTTATCTGTGAATTCACCTTCCTCTCGAGACCAGGTGATTTCGGGTGTTGGGCGACCTTTGAATGGAATGTGAATTCTGGCAGATCCACCAGCTCTTACAACGATTCCTTTCCTTAATTCAGAGTCAAGGTCAAGTTCAGGTGCTTCAAGTTTATCTTCTGGCTTCACAGTACCAGGAACTGATGTGGCCTCACCTAAACCAACTTTATTGAGGGCACAGACGCGTATTTTATACTCTTGGTGCTCAATGAGTTTTGCAATTTCAAATCGAGTGACTCTCAGGCCAGTCTGTGGAGTAACTATTTGCCATTCTTCCTCATCTGCTTTACAGATTTCTACTACATATCCTAAGATCTCACTGCCACCATCATAGATGGGCTTACCCCAGGCAAGTGTAATTGAATTTTTAGTGGTGTCTACAATGTGTGCATTTGTGGGTGGGCCAGGTTTGAACACAGGATCGCAAGCCTTGTAATAAACTGTAGCTGGACTTGGTTCTCCAACTCCAGCAGCATTTTCTGCAGAGACTCTGAATTCGTACTCGTGATCTTCTGTTAATCCCGTTACTCTCAGACGCAAATCTGTAATGCGGCGTTTGTTACATTTTATCCACCTAATGCCACTTCTGTCTCTTTTCTCTACAATGTAACCAATAATCTCACTTCCACCATCACTATCTGGACGGTTCCAACAGACGGTCATGGAATCCTTGGCAATGTTTGTGACTTCCAAGCTTTTCGGTGGTCCAGGAAGCACAAATGGATTTTTCATTAGTACTGGTGCAGATTCCAAAGGCTCTCCAACACCGTATTTGTTGACAGCCATTATACGGAAAACATATTCATTCCCTTCTAGGAGTTTGGTAACTTTCAGAGAATTGGTCACAACTTCCGAAGCAACAACAGTCCAGGCAAGTCGACTCGTTTCTCTCTTTTCAACAACATAGTGAGAAATGTCACTGCCACCATCTTGAAGTGGTGGAGACCATGTTAAAGAGCATTTTTCAGAAGTGACTCCAGTAACCTGGACTGGCCCTTCTGGAGGTCCTGGTCTATCTAATACTTTCACATTTACTGGGAATGACTTAGAACCTGCAACATTGGAAGCTCTTAAAATATACTGTCCACCATCAATTCTAATGGCATCCTTTATAATAAGTAAAGCCTTGAAATCTGTGTTCTTTATTTCACATCTGGCAGATTCTTCAACTTCCTTATCTCCTCGTAACCACTCAATGGTAGGTAGGGGCTTTCCATGGACGTCAGCCTCAAGCCTGAATGTTTCTCCAGCATTTACCACAATCGTGTCTCTGAATTTTGGATCCATTGAAATTCTTGGGAGTTCAACCTCATCCTTGGCAGTTATTGGTCCAGTACTGTCAGAAGGTTTACTTATTGCCCCAGCGGCATTCTTTGCAATGACTCTGAACTCATATCTTTGATCTTCAGTAAGACCTGACACAGTAAATTGAGTTTCAATGACATTTGTGAAGCTGGCTTTCATCCAGCGACCCTCCGGCAAATCACGTTTCTCTACAATGTAACCTGTAATCATACTTCCACCATCATATGCAGGTTTGGTCCATTGTAAAGTGATTTCATTTCTTTTAACCATTATTGCTTCTGGGGTTCCTGGTGGGTCACAGGGATCTCTGGCTACATAGCATTCAGAATTCTTGCTTGCTTTGCCTACTCCAACAATATTTTCAGCATAAACTCTGAATTCATATTCAATGCCCTCTTCCAGATTGAGTGCTTTAAACTGGGTGTCATGAATAATAGTTTTGTTGACTTTTGTCCATAAAATACTATTTCTTTCCTTTCTCTCAAGGTGGTAACCTATGACTGGGCTCCCACCATTATTGATTGGTTCATGCCACTGAATGACCATGGAGTCTTTGGAAATGGCTGTGGCAAATGGTGTGCCCGGGGGGCCTGGTTCTTTGTAGGGATATTGAGCTACAATTGGATCAGACTCCAAGGCAAAGCTTTGTCCATATCTGTTTTCAGCAAAGATTCTGAATTGGTATTCTGTACCAGTTTTCAGTTTGGTCACTTTGAGTGTGGTTCTGGCAACAGTAGCAGAAACTGTATCCCATACTGTGGTGGTTGTGTCTCTTTTCTGAACAATGTAGTTGGTGATCTGGCAGCCCCCTGTATATACTGGGGGATTCCAAGATAGTGTAATACTTTCAGCACTGACTTCATCAAATTTAACAGGTCCTTTTGGAGGATCAGGTTTATCTAGAGTTGTAATTTCAATGGATGCTGTTTTCTGACCTACAACATTAGCAACTGTGATTCCATAATGTCCACCATCATCCTTATGAGTTTCTTTAATACTGAGTATAGTGAGGTCAGGTGAGTCCGTGACATTGACTCTTGTAGTCTGCTTCAGTGGAAGATCATCTTTAGTCCAGGTAATGGTTGGCTTAGGACGTCCAGCAATTGGCACTTCTATTTTCAAGTCTTGGCCAACCTGTACACTGTAATTGTTGAATGCAGGTCTTACATCTGGCTCAATGACCAGATCTTTGGCAACTATTGGAACTGCAAGGGACCTAGGATCACTTCTTCCCTTTTCATTTACAGCAACAACTCTAAAGAGATATTCTTCTCCCTGAGTTAGGTTAGTAATTACTGCTTCAAGGGACTTGACACGAGCACACTCTGACCATTTCTCACTGTGTTTAGCTTGCATTTCCACAATATACTGAATGATTTTGCTGCCACCGTCATGTTCAGGCTTTGTCCAACTCAAAGAAACACTGTTTCTGGTGACATCATCCACAGTTATTTTTCCTGGAGGTTGTGGGACTTCTGCAACCTTAACTGGATCAGTAGTGTGGGCAGGAAGGCCAATACCATACTCGTTCTCAGCTGTGACTCTAAAGTAGTAACTGCATCCTTCTTGGAGTTGATCAATCTTCCAAGAATTCTTATGGCAATTTGTTACAACTGCAGCATATGATTTTCTTGTGGCTTCACGTTTCTCAACAATGTAATTTTTAATTTTGGATCCTCCATCCAAAAGAGGAGGTTCCCAGGTAATAGATACTGAGTCTTTAGTGATTTCTGTGACTTTCAGATTAACAGGTGGACTTGGTGTATCCAGGACTCTCACAGTAACAAAGGCAGACTTTGTTCCACTGCTGTTTTCTAACGTGAGAGTATATTTTCCACTATCGTATCGGTTGACGTTGTCAAGAACAAGAGAGGTGAAACTGCTAGTGACATCAATTATAGCTGCATCTCGGATTTCACCATCCATCTTCCCCCATTTAACTTCTGGCGTGGGACGACCTTTAATAGGAACAAATAGCCTTAAGGAGCCACCTGCCCTTATATTTATAATTTTCCTTAGTTCTAGGTCAAGCTCGATGTCTGGGGCTTCCAATTTTTCTTCAACCATAACAGGTCCAGGGACATCAGCATGTTCTCCAACTCCAGCTTTATTAATAGCACAGATACGGAAGTTGTATTCATGCTTTTCCAACAGCTTTTCTACTTCTATATTTGTTTTATTGATTCCAGTTGGTGGAGTGCACATTGTCCATTCACCAACACTCACATCACATTTTTCAACAATGTATCCTTGGATTTCACAGCCACCATCATATATTGGTTTGCTCCAAGAAAGGAAGACAGAAGATCTGGTAACATCCACAACCTTGGGATTGTTTGGAGGTCCTGGTTTATAAATAGGATCACAAGCCTTTTGGTAAGCAGAAGGTGGGCTTGGTTCACTAAGTCCAGCAGCATTCTCAGCTGAGACTCTGAATTCATAATCGTGATTTTCTATGAGTCCAGTTACTCTCAGGCGCAATTCTCCAATCAGGCGTTTGTGGCACCTTGTCCATCTAATGCCCTCCTTATCCCGTTTTTCAAGAACATATCCAAGAATCTCACTGCCACCATCAGATGCTGGTCTTTCCCATACAACAGTCATTGAGTCCTTGGTCACTGTTGTGATTTCTGGGGCCTTTGGCGCATCTGGCACTACAAACGGATTCTTGGCAATTACTGGCTCAGATTCAAGAGGTTCGCCAACACCGTATTTGTTTACAGCCATTATACGGAAAACATATTCGTTGCCTTCAAGAAGCTTAGTAACCTTATGGCTGAGAGTTTGCACATTGGCATCAACCAGAGTCCAAACTAAGCGGCTGGTTTCTCTCCTTTCCACGATATAATTTATGATGTCACTCCCACCATCCTGTAGCGGGGGTTTCCAAGCTAGTGTGCATTTTTCTGCTGTCACTCCTGATACAACAACAGGTCCTTCAGGTGGCCCTGGCCTATCAAGAACTTTGACGTTTACAGTAACTGATCTCTCCCCGGCGACATTTTTGGCCTTTAGTATATAATTTCCACTGTCAACGCGTACTGCGTCCTTTAGGCTGAGACTGGTGGCAAAGTCCGTGCTCTTTATTTCTAACCGGGCTGTATCTGAAAGCTCCTGATCACCTTTTACCCACTGAATGGTTGGTATCGGTTTGCCATAAATATCTGCATCAACCCTGAATGACTCGCCAGCATGAACCACAATCGTGTCTTTGTATTTTGGATCCATACTTATCCGTGGTGGCTCTACCTCATCCCTTGCCGTTATTGCCCCTGTGCTTTCTGAAGGCTCACTGAACACTCCTGCAGCATTTCGAGCTATGACCCGGAACTCATATCTATGATCTTCAACTAGGCCAGTTACTTCAAACTGAGTGTCAATGACATTTGTAAAACTGGCCTTCATCCAACGACCCTCAGGCAATTCTTTCTTCTCAACAATATAACCAGTGATCTTGCTTCCACCATCATAAGTGGGTTTCTTCCACTGGAGAGTCACAGAATTTCGCGTGACAATAATTGCCTCTGGCCGTCCTGGTGGGTCGCATGGGTCACGAGCTACATAGCATTCTGACACCTTGCTTGGCTTGCCGATGCCCACGATGTTCTCTGCGGAGACTCTAAATTCATATTCAATGCCTTCATCGAGGCCAGTTGTTTTAAACTTGGTTTGAGGAATAGGTGTTTTATTCAACTTCACCCAGAGGATACTATTTCTTTCCTTGCGTTCTAGATGATAGCCGATGACTTTGCTACCTCCATCACTGACTGGCTCATTCCATTGTACTTCCATGCTGTCCTTGGAGGAGAGTGTTACAAATGGTGTGCCTGGTGGACCAGGAACTTTGAATGGATACTGGGCTACAACAGGCTCTGAATTGAGGTAGGTACTCTTTCCATATCTGTTTTCAGCTGCAATCCTAAACTGATATTCACATCCAGTCTTTAATCTGGAAGCCTTTATTGTTGTCCTTGCAACAGTAGCTGACACAATTTGCCAGGTGGTTGTGGAAGTGTCCCGTTTTTCTACAATGTAATTATTGATAGAACTCCCACCATCATACTTAGGTGGGCCCCAGGAAAGAGTAATACTATCAGCTGTCACTTCATCCATTTTAACTGGTCCAGTTGGAGGCCCTGGTTTGTCAAGAACAATAATATTAAGGGTTTCAGTAGCTTCACCAGCCGAGTTTGTCAACTTAACTGTGTAATGTCCAACATCTTCTCGGCAGGCTTCCTTTATTGTCAGTAGTGAATTATTTTCCGTGCTCTCTGCATTTACTCTAGTTGTCTGCTTCAGTGGTACATCATCTTTATGCCACGTAACAGCAGGTGTAGGGCGTCCAATGAATGGAACATCAACTTTTAGGTCTTCACCTGCCAGTACAGTGAAAGTATTGAACAGGAGTTTGAAGGCCGGTGGGATGACAAGATCTTTGGCAATCACTGGCACACTCAGTTGTCTAGGATCACTGATACCCTTTTCATTCTGAGCTGAAACACGGAAAGAGTATTCTTCACCCTGAATTAATCCAGTTATAGTGGCTTCGGTGACTTTGACTGTGGCACATGTGGCCCATTTGTCACTACCTTTGCTCTGCATCTCAACAATGTAGCCTAGAATTCGGCTGCCTCCATCATGCTCTGGTTTTTCCCAAGAGAGTGACACGCTATTTCTGGTGACATCCATCAAAGTTATTTTTCCTGGAGGAAGGGGTCGTTCTGATGCTTTCACAGATTCTGCAGTTTCAGCAGGCAGCCCGATGCCATATTCATTTTCAGCAAGAACCCTGAAATAGTAACTACACCCTTCTTGAAGCTGGTCTACCTTCCAGGAAGTCTTGTGGCAATTTGTTGCAACAGTTGAATATGCTTTTCTTGTTGATTCCCTCTTTTCAACAATATAGTTCTTTATTTTTGAACCACCATCAAGGAGGGGAGGCTCCCATGTCAATGTGACAGATGTCTTAGTGACCTCCTTTACCTTAAGATCCTGTGGAGGGCCTGGTGTATCTAGTACTCTAACGTTGACAAATGCAGACTTGCTGCCTGAGCTGTTTTCTATAGTTAGTATGTATTTGCCACTGTCGAATCTGTTTACATTTCCAACAATGAGCAGGGTGTAAGAGCTTGTAGATTCAATGCTAGCTTTATCTAAAGATTCTCCATGTTCCCGGGTCCACTTCACCTCAGGTGCAGGCCTTCCTTTGATTGGAACAAAAAGTCTCAGGGTACAACAAGCCCTTATGGTAACAACTTTGCGCAGGTCAGCATCCAGCTCAATCTCTGGAGGTAGCATCCTATCTTCAGCCTTTGGAGTTCCAGGAACAAGTGCAGGTTCTCCCATTCCTTCAGAATTCATGGCATAGATTCGGATTTTATATTCCTGATTCTCTTTGAGGTTGGTGATGGTGTAAGAAGTTGCCTTGAGCCCAGCTGGTGGAGTGACAATCTGCCATTCATCTTCCTCTGGCAGGGCAATCTCAACAATATACCCAGTGATTTCTGAGCCACCATCGTAGATTGGTTTATTCCAAGCAATTGAAATGGATGATCTGCTTGTATCTAGAACACGTGGGTTACCTGGTGGGCCGGGCTTAAACACAGCATCACAAGCTTTATAAAATGGACTGGCCGGACTTGGTGCACTAATTCCAGCAGCATTTTCAGCCATAATCCTGAACTCATATTCGTGTCCTTCTGTCAGTCCAGACACTTTATATCTTAAATCTGTAAGAGTTTTTTTGTTGCATTTAACCCAGCGTTGCCCAGCTTTATCATGTCGTTCTACAATATAATTGATGATTTCACTTCCACCATCAGAGTCAGGATGTCCCCAGCAGACAACCATTGAATCTTTAGTAATAGCTGTAACTTCAGGGTTTTTGGGTGGATCAGGGGGTCCATAAGGGTTTACTGCAAGCACAGGCTCTGATTCCAGTGGTTCTCCTACTCCATATTTATTTACAGCCATGACGCGGAATATGTATTCATTGCCTTTCAAAAGTTTAGTGACCTTTAGTTTGGTCACTTGGACTTCGGAGGCTACATTTGTCCATGCCAATCTGCTGGTTTCACGTTTCTGAACTATGTAATGATCAATTTTGGCACCTCCATCATCCAGTGGAGGCAGCCATGACAACACACATTTTTCTGATGTCACTTCGGATACAGTTAAAGGTCTTTCAGGTGGGCCTGGTCTATCAAGAACTTTGACATTGAAAATATGCTTAGCAAAACCACCAGGATTAGTTGCTGTAAGGGTATAGGCACCACTGTCTCTTCTTGATGAATCCTTGTTTACCAGATTAGTTGAGAAATCTGCAATTCTTATTTCTAACTTTGCTGTGCCTTCAAGCTCCTTTCCATCTTTGGTCCATTCCATTGTTGGAGGTGGGCGACCTGAGACATCAGCTTCTAGCTTGAATGTTTCACCTGCTTTTAATATAACTGTGTCTTTAAATTTAACATCCACCATTATCTTTGGTGCTTCCACATCATCCCTGCACGTGATAGCATCTGATGGCTCAGATGGTGGACTAATAGCACCAGCAGCATTTTTAGCAATGACACGGAATTCATAGGCAGCATCTTCTGTTAGGCCGCTGACTGTAAATTCATTCTCCAAAATGTTGCTGAAGTTGGCTTTCAGCCACCGTCCATTGGGAAGGTCTCTCTTTTCAACTATATAACTAGTAATTTTAAAGCCTCCAGTATATTCAGGCTTAGCCCATTTAAGTGTCACTGTGTGTCTGGTAATATTTAGAGGAACTGGTTTCCCAGGTGGGTCAATGGGATCTAAAGCAAGCATGGGTTCAGATGGCTTGCTTGGCTTGCTTTTGCCTGCCATGTTTTCTGCGATCACTCGGAATTCATAAGCAATACCATCTGTAAGTCCACTTGATTTGAAAATGTTGCCTGGTACTAATGCTTTGCTCACAGTCTGCCAGAGAATACCGTTTCGTTCTTTTCTTTCAATGTGATATCCTAAAATAGGGCTTCCACCATCAGTAAGAGGTTCATGCCAGCTAATTGTTATTGAATCCTTGGTAACCGCCGTCACCTGAGGGGTCCCGGGAGGCCCAGGAACCTTAAATGGATAGCTGGCAACTACAGATGCTGAGGTGATGGGTGGTCCAACTCCATATCTATTTTGAGCTTTTACCCGGAATTGATACTCCACTCCAGTAGTAAGGTGAGTGGCTTTATAGGTAGTGCGTATAACGGTGGTGGCTAACTCAACCCACGTAGTACTGTCAGTCTGTCGCATTTCTACTATATAGTTGCTTATTGGTACACCTCCATCATTCTCAGGTGGGTCCCAAGAGAAGGTTACAAAATCAGATGAAACTTCATCAAATTTGATTGGTCCAGTAGGTGGCCCTGGGATATCATGGACTTGAATGGTGATGGTATCACCAACCTCTCCTACAATGTTTCTTGCTGTTAATGGATAGGGCCCACTATCACTTCTTACACACTCATTGATATTTAAGATGGTTGAAGTTGCTGTATTTTCAACATTAACTCTCTGTGTCTGTTTAAGAATTTGGTCTCCTTTTTTCCACGTAACTGTGGGCTTTGGTCGACCAAGCACTGGAATTTCAACTTTGATGTTGTCACCGGCTCTGGCAATGACTAATTTCTGATAAATGCCACGGAGATCCAATTCTGGAAGCGATGTCTGCTCCTTAACAATGACAGGTCTGCTTTCTCTAGGCGCACTTCTTCCTGCACTGTTCACTGCCATCACTTGGAAGGTGTATTCTTCCCCTTCGGTTAGATTCTTCACAACACATTCTAACCCTTTCACAGTTGTGATATGGGTCCATTGGTCAGAGCCTTTTCTCTGGGCTTCAATCACATAGCCAGTGATCTTACTGCCACCGTCGTGCTTTGGTTTAGGCCATGCTAGGCTGACTGTGCTCTTAGTTATGTCCATAATGTTAAGACTGTCAGGTGGTGATGGTGCTTCGGAGGCTTTTACAGGTTCTGTTGTTTCTGCTGGCTCACCAATTCCATATTCATTTTCTGCCATCACTCTGAAGAAGTATTCACATCCTTCAGTCAAGCCAGTAACTTTATATGTGCATTTATGGCACTTAGTGGTGGCTGTGGAGTAAGATTTCCGTGTTGCTTCTCGTTTTTCCACAATATAGTTTGTTATACGTGAGCCCCCATCTATCAGAGGGAGGTCCCAGTGGAGGGTGACACTGTCCTTTGTGATGTCCGTAGGCCTTAGGTTAAGGACAGGTCCTGGGGTATCCAAGACTCTGACATTAACGAAGCCACTTTTCTTCCCAGCAGGGTTTTCAATGGTCATGACAAATTTACCAGTGTCGTATCTGTTACATTCTGGTATAATCAAAAGAGTAAATGATTCCGTATTCTCAATGTTAGCTCGGTTTTTAAGGTTGATACCATCTTTGGTCCATGTCACTTCAGGAGCAGGACGACCTTTAATTGGGACGAATATTCTAATGCTGAGTCCTGCTCTAACAACAAGTGTTCTTCGAAGCTCAGCATCTAGTTCAAAATCAGGAGCCATTTCCCGTTCTACAATTTCAACATCTGGAATCACTGCTGGCTCCCCAATACCTGCATCATTGATGGCTCTGATTCTAAAATTGTATTTTTCTTTAGTCTGAAGATCAGAGACAACAAATTGAGTGATTCGGAGAGCAGTTCCTGTTGTGTCTTTTATCCAGGCCTCATCTCCTACTTTTTGATGCTCTACAACATAACCAGTGATTTCAAGTCCTCCATCATAATGAGGCTTGCCCCAGGCCAAAGAAGCAGATTTCTTGGTAGTATCAGTGATGTGTGGATTTGAAGGTGGGCCTGGGGGATCTGAAATAGAAACAAAGACACAAAAATGTATATTAAGAGTTTAGCTTTTGGATAACTTCTATGAAATATTAGTACTCCCACATGAGTGATGTTGAAAAAAAATAAATACTAACATGCTACATCTTTCATTAGAACAGGATTTGAAGCATCACTAGGTGGACCAATTCCTGCTTTGTTTTCTGCACTGACACGGAATTCGTAGGTATTTCCTTCTTGCAGTCCTGTTACTTTGCATCTGAGATCCGAAACTGGCATCTTTGTTGCTCTCACCCATCGCAAGCCTTTCTTTTCTCTCCTTTCAATGTGATATCCTGTGATTTCACTACCACCATCATCAGCTGGTCTTTTCCAGCTGACAGTGGCAGTGTTTTTAGTGACATTTGAAACCTCTGGTTTTCCAGGAGGGCCAGGGGGACCTGAAAAGAAAGTAAATTTATGAGAAATCCATGATTTCACAAACTGTGCTACAAATGTTAACAGGTCAGGTGTCTTATATGCTCTACATACCAAATCTGTCTACCATTTTGACAGGTTCAGACTGTACAGGTTCTCCTTTCCCATACTGGTTTACAGCTGAGACCCGGAAGACGTACTCATTTCCTTGGATAAGTTTGGTTGCCACATGCCTGCAAGACTGAATATCTTCAGCAACCACTGTCCACAAAAGTCGGCTGGTCTCTCTCTTTTCAAGAACATAGGACTTAATTGGTGAGCCACCATCTTCCAATGGAGGCGTCCACGTAAGTGTTGCTTTTTCAGCAGAAACATTACTGATTTCAATGGGACCTGGGGGGCCAGGTACATCGAGGACTGTTACCTTCACATGTTCTTCCTTTGTGCCAAAAGGATTGGTAGCAGTAATGGTATATTCACCAGCATCTTTTCTAGTGGCGTACTTGACAGTAAGCATGGAAGATGTTGGAGTCGAAGATATCTGAACGATATCTGATGGTCTAATGTCTTTTCCGGCCCTAGACCAACTTGACTTTGGAAGGGGCTTGCCAAGAATGCTAATGGCACTCAAAACAATGGTATCTCCTGCTTTAATTGTTAGCCCATCTTTTATTGTGGGATCAAGGACGATGGTTGGTGCCTCTGCAAAGAAAAAAAATACATTTTAATCAAAAAAGGAAGGCAGCTTGATTTGCCATTTTTTAGATGTATAAAAGGTAAAATACACCTACCATATTCATCCTTGCAAATAATGGTTCCTGTACTTTCTGAGGGGGCACTGATAGCACCTGCTGTATTCTTCGCTCTAACTCTGAATTCATATTTCCCACCTTCAACAAGGTCAGTTACGGTAAAGGCACAATCTGGGACATTAACATGGTTGGCTTTCGTCCAAGATTTAGAAGGTAGATCCCGCTTCTCCACTATATAGCCAGTCAACTTATGACCACCATCATATTTGGGTTCAGTCCAGATGAGGGTCACCGAATTCCTTGTTACATTAATAACCTCAGGTTTGCCAGGAGGATCTAAAACAAAGCAAAAGAGTCAGTCAAATACCGATGTTTTTTGTTTGTTTGTTTTGTTTTCATGCAGAAAAAACACACAGACTTTTCTTTGTACAGTGACTTACCAATTGGATCAAGTGCCACAACTGGCTCTGATGGCAGGCTTGGCTTGCCTACTCCCGCTAAATTGATTGCCATAACTCGGAATTCATATTCAAGACCTTCAGTTAATCCAGTCACTTTGAAGTCTCTCATCCTAATGGGAGTCTTGTTAGCTCTCTTCCACAAAAGGCTGTTCCTTTCTTTGAACTCAATATGATATCCTACAAAAAAGACCAAGTGAATTTGTCAATTCAGGTAGAAAATACGAATGTCACCTGTGTTTTAAATATATGTTTTTGCCCAAATGGTTAATTTGTGGACATAATATGGAGTAAACAGTCATTCTTGCTGGTATCTACACTTTTATTACCCTAGGGCATAGGGCTATTCTCTCTTAGAATCTGTGTATTTATTGCATCTTCTGTTGAAAAATCCTAACTTACAAAAATAGATATCACTAAGAAAGCCTTTTCTTGTTAACTATTAGATTTTCATTGAAATCAAGTATTAGCTTAATTAATGCTTAATGTATGAATGTATAATATACTGAAAGGAAAAACATTACTATATATGCAGGTAGTGCTATAAATAAGGAACACACATTCAGCTTGTTTTCAGGGAGGAAGATGTGGAAGCAACATTAATGTACAAGCTGTGGGATAAGAGCAAATTAAATACCTGTAATTGGAGAGCCACCAGTTTTCCTGGGGTCAGTCCAAGTTAGAGATACTGAATCATGTCTGACGTCTACAATATTGGGAGGTGGGGGAGCATCAGGCACATCTAGGAAAAAGTAGATAATGCAAGATTTACAATATGGAACTTCCTCAAAAACATGTTTTGCTTTGTGTTTTCTGACTCTGAGACACTTACCAAATGGATGTTTAGCAACAATTGGCTCTGATTTCAGGCCTTCTCCTACACCATATTTATTTTCGGCACTGACCCTGAAGGTGTATTCCATGCCCTCATGAAGTCTGGTTACTCTAAAGGTAGTTTTCTGAACAGCTGAGGCACATGTCACCCACTTGTTGTTTACAGAATCTCTCTTCTCTAGGACATAGTTGGTGATTTCAGAACCTCCGTCATCTTTTGGAGGACCCCACTTTAAGGTCATGGCTTCTGCTGTGACTTCATCAAATTTGATTGGCCCGGTGGGGATGCCAGGCTTGCCAACAACTTTTATAGAGAGAGTTCCTTCCTTGGTGCCAGCAACATTCTTTAGTGTGATTGTATATTTTCCAGCATCAGATTTTTGGCAATCATATACCACAAGAGTTGTGTTAACGGCAGATGACTCAACACTGACTCTTGTGTCAGTTGCTAGAGGATCTTCCCCTTTCTTCCAGGATACAGATGGAACCGGCTTGCCTTTTATGGGGATCTTAAGACGGAAGTTGCTGTTTTCTTTTGCCAAGTAGCACAAGTCAGGTATATCCTTTAAGTCAAGGTCCGGAGCCACTGTAAAACAGCAGAGATAAATTATTGTTATTTTTCAGACCAGGCAATTAATTTTTTCAGATCATTATAATTTGTAAAGGGTGTTTATATAAGCCAGTGAGTAGGGCTCAAGCATGCACTTTTGATGACAATAAAGGGAAAATGAAGATGCATGGCTTACAAACATCATCCTTTGCCACAGCAGTGATTTCACTTGGGGTTCCTTCTCCATTTTCATTCTCAGCACTCACTCTGAAGGTATATTCCTTCCCTTCACTCAGATCTTTTGCAGAATATTGTAAGCTTAATGATTTCATAACACGTTGCCACTTATTATCTTCAGTCAGGAAATCCACTACATATCCGATAATTCGACTCCCACCATCACTGTGAGGCTTTTTCCAGCCTATGCTACAAGATGACTTGGTTACAGACCTCACTTTCAGGTCCACAACTGGTCCAGGGGTTTCTAAAGCAAAGAAAACATGATAAGTCTAAGCCGCAGATAACCATGGTAAGAGGTCACTCAAAATGATGGGGAAGTCGCTCATATGCTTACGGGAAGCTTTGACGGCATCACGTGTTTCACCAGGATCACCGATGCCATACTCATTTTCAGCAAACACCCTGAAGAAGTAGGATTTTCCCTCTTCCAAGTTAGATACTCTGAAGCTTGTTTTTGAGCACTCAGTTGTCACTGTTGACCAGGACTTCCTCTCCGCGTCACGTTTTTCTACCACATAGTTTATGATGGGACTTCCACCATCAACAATGGGAGGATCCCAAGTAATATAGGCAGAATCTTTGGATATTTCCTTAACAGTCACATTGACAGGTGGCCCGGGAGTATCTGGATAAAGAGTGGGTATATAAGAAAGGAATATGTAAAAAATACATAAGCTACATTTTTAGCATATGTTTTTTTTTTTTTTCAAACAGACTTACCAAGCACTTTCACTACAATGGTATATTCCTTTTTACCACAGCTATTCTCCAGAGTCAAGATATATTTTCCTGCATCATATTTGTTCACATTTTCACAGCGCAAGAAAGTGTCAAAGTCCGTTGACTTTATATCAAGTCCAATCCTTTCTCTTAGATTGACGTTTGGTTTAGACCAAGTTATCTTTGGGGGTGGACGTCCTTTTACTGGTACATACAGTCTCATTGTAACTCCAGCACGTAATATGAGTGTTTTCCTCAAATCCGCGTCAAGTTCTCCCTCAGGTGGAACTGTTTAAAGTTAATAATTTAATGGTCAAACGTATTTCTAAGGACTAGCCTTATCATTCCTAAAATATGTTTCTTTCTCACAACTGATTTCTTGGTCTTTTTTTTTTTTTTTTTTTTTAGTGTTTATTTATTTTTGAGACAGAGACAGAGCACAAATGGGGGAGGGGTAGAGAGAGAGGGAGACGCAGAATCTGAAGCAGGCTCCAGGCTCTGAACTGTCAGCACAGAGCCCGACGCAGGGCTTGAACTCACGGACCGTGAGATCATGACCTGAGCCAAAGTCGGATGCTTAACTGACTGAGCCACCCAGGCACCCCTGATTTCTTGGTCTTTAAAAAATCCTCAAAACTTTTATCAACTATTTCAGTACTCTATAGTTATTGTTGATCTTTCTATATTCTAATATCCTGTAGGCTAAATCAAGTTTTTCCTGGAGAACCTGTACTTTCTCTTCTCATGAACCTTCCATATTCTCAAACTCTCTCTATATTAAATGTAGATAATTGATTCTTGGCTCTCTTCCATTCTTGTTTTTCTCATCTATATTCAGTGAAGGCTCTCTGCTGTATACTCTGTCTTTATTTCATCATGGGAAGAAAAGTACATTGGGGGTGAAGTATAATACCAAGTAATTTAAAATAAAGGGAGAAATGGTTATGGGGAATAAGTGAATAGAAGAAATGGTAAGAAGGGAAATTAGGATGGAGAGGCTATGATTACATACTTATGAAGACAGGTGGATTAGAAGAGAAAAAACTTTTAGAATGATAAATAGCTCACTACTTAGTTAAAAAAATCTATTTTCAGAATAAAATTCCTATATTCCATATTCTTTTGAAGACATTAATTCTCACATAAATATGAAAAGGTTTTCAAAACCACAGATGAGCTTGCATTCCATTTGATCTGTATATGATACCATAAAGTACCAACACACCTCTCCTACGATGTAGTCCTAAAGATATCAACTCTAATGCTTCTAAAAACAAATCTACATAAGGGAGTTCTGTACTGCATTTTATAATATGACTGATGAGAAAAACTCTATGTATTTCTCCTGGTAATACTTACTTAAGATGTCCTTGGGACAGTGTTTGTCTGGCACATCACTGGGGTCACTGTATCCAATCTTATTAACAGCATACACACGGAACTGATATTCTGTGTTCTCCATTAGGCCGGTAACCTCAAAGCGGGTTTTCTGTAGCTTCTGTGGTAAATTGCACCTCACCCAGTTATCAGAGTCAGCTCGTTTTACTTCAACAAGGTAACCAATGATAGGGCTACCACCGTCATAGGCTGGCTTGCCCCAAGATAGACTCACAGAGCTACGGGTTGTATCATATACTTTAGGAAAAGCTGGTGGGCCAGGAGGATCTGAGGATAAATAATAGAAAATGTTCATTAAAACCTCATTCCTGGTTGTTCAGTGCTGATTATAACCTAAGATACGGGACTCTTTCATGAGAACTTACACAGAGGGTCCTGGGCATAAGCAGCTTTGGATGCATCACTGGGTTTGCCTGGTCCAGCCTTATTTATAGCTGTAACTCGGAACTCATATTCAGTGCCTTCTTGGAGACCTGTTGCTTTTATTGTTCTTTCTATTACAGGTTTTCTGTTGACCTTAGTCCAGTTAACTGCCTGGGTTTCTCTCTTTTCAAGCAAGTAGCCAGTGATGGGTGAGCCACCATCATCTGCTGGTGGTTTCCAGCTTACTGTCATGTGATCTTTGGTTATGTTGCTAATAACAGGAGGATCACAGCGCCCGGGTGGATCTGCAGAGATTGATTGAAAAGTTAATATGGCAGTCTAAAAGGTAAATGTTTAAAAAGTAAAATGAAAAACTAAAAGAAAATGTTCTTACTGTATGGGTTTTTGGCAATTGCTGGTTCGGTGAAGATTGGATCGCCCACTCCATATTTATTCTCTGCACAAATTCGGAACTGATATTCATGGCCCTCTATAAGTTTCTCCACGCTGCAGCTAGTGATGGGCACAGTGGCAGAAACCTGTGCCCAGTTGGGTCTGCTCGTTTCACGTTTGTCAACAATATAGTTGGTGATTTCTGAGCCTCCATCTTCAAGAGGCGGTTCCCAAGAAAGCATTGCGCGATCTGAATACATTTTGTTGATTTTAACAGATGCTGGAGGACCTGGCTTATCTGAAAGAACAAGAAAGACAAGTGAAGTCTTACTAACACTTTTACACTAACATGTAAAATGGGGAATGAGTAGATTGGAGGTCTGGAGACCTGGATGCAGTCTTTATATTGTCATTAACTTCCTGTATGACCTTGGAAGGTCTGTAATTTTTCAAAATCTTAATTTCCTTATGTGTAAAATATGTAACTGGAATATATGACTTCTAATGCTCTTTTCAGCTCTAAAATGCCATTGCCCTGTGATGAGACTAATTCTCTGGTTATAAAAGATACATCGGGATATGTATCTTTTCTCACATATGATTTTGTAAATTCTATGATATCACATTAATCAAAGTAAAATATGAGATTCTAAATAAGCACTTAGGTACCTAACACTTGAAGCTTAATGGTGGCTGATTTGGAACCACTCGAATTTTCGGCAGTAATGGTATAGTCTCCTGAGTCCTTTCGGTTCACACTGAACAGCTCCAGTGTGCAGTGGTTCCGCTTCATGGCCATCTTTATGCCTTCTGCTGGTTTCAGCAGCGTGCCTTCCTTCTTCCAAGACACTGTTGGCATTGGTTTACCAAAAACAGTAGCATCCAGGCAAACATTAGTTCCGGCTTTCACGGTAAGCAAAGATTTCATAGCCACGCTTAGGTCTATCCTGGGAGGAACTGGAAAGAAATAAGATAAGGATTTAATATAAGAAAAGGTATATTATATCATTTTTATTAATACAAGTAGAAAATTCATATGCTCGGTCTCTTTCAAGATGAGATTTTTAGAAGTAATATTCATTATAGAAGAATATAGGTTTAATGTAGAAGTTTGATAATGCTGAAAATATAAAGAGATGAGTATCTTCCATGGTTTCAAAATCTTTCAGTTTTCACTGTTATCATTTGGTGGCATTTCCTTGTCCCTCTGTGCCTATGATGGTTGAAATGATATGGTCTTTACAATTTTGTATTTTGTTTTTAATGTTTATTTTTGAGAGGGAGACAGAGACAGAGTGTAAGCCAGGGAGGGGCAGAGGGAGAGGGAGACACAGAAATCTGAAGCAGGCTCCAAGCTGTCTGCACAGAGCCCGATGCGGGGCTCAAACCCACAAACTGCAAGATCATGACCTGAGCCGAAATTGGAAGCTCAACAGACTGAGCCACACAGGCACCCCTCGTATCTGGTTTTTGAGTTTAACATGCTATGAAGATTCTCCATAATCATAATTTTTAGTTGTCTGTATACAAAGTACCTATCATTTTACTTGGGTTTTTTTCCCTCATGATGTAGATTTAGTTTTTTATTAGGAGAAATATACATTACGAGTACTTTCCACCTTTGCATATATAATACTGAACAGAATCTTACCATTTTCTGCCTGGATGGTCACTGGATCAGAAGGTTCAGAGGGCTGGCTAATGTTCACTGCGGTCTTGGCAATTGCTCTAAACTGATACTGAGCATTCTCTTCTAAGCCAGTGGCTGTGTACTCTTCCTGGGGAATCTGGTGTGGTGTAGTATTGCACCGTACCCACTTATCACCAGGCAGTTTGCAAGCTTCTACAAAATAGCCAATAATTTTGCTGCCTCCATCATGCTTTGGACGAGCCCAGATGAGGGACACAGTACTCTTGGAAACATCAATAACTTCAGGCTTTCCAGGAGGATCTAAAACCAAAAGAGGTATTCTCAGCATGTATCGTAATTGCAGAAGTTGTAAACTTCCGTATTTCTCATTATCACCCAGAAATGTTGAGAATATTTCCGAATAGAAGTAGTAATCTTCAGAGACTCCAAGGTTTAAATATATTCCCATAATACTAACAAAAAATTACTCACCAATTGGCATTCTTGCAGTTACATATTCTGTTGGTTTGCTGGGTGGACTGGATCCAGCTTTGTTTAGTGCATAGATTCTGAATGAATACTCAAGACCTTCTACAAGGCCAGCACAAGGATATTCAGTTGACCGGACAGGAGTATCATTAGCTTTTACCCAGAGCAAACTGTTTCTTTCTTTGCGTTCAATCAGATAACCAGTAATGGGACTTCCTCCATCACTGTCTGGTCTGTCCCATGCCACAAATATGCAGTCTTTGTTGACTTTAGTGACTCGTGCATTCTTTGGTTCACTAGGAACATCTGGAGATGAAGACAAGGGAAATGTCAGTTTTTATCTTAGGTAAGAGACTAGAAAGAAAATAATTTTTTTCTTCCTGAAAGAAACATACCAAATGGGAACTTAGCCAGCATCTTTGGAGATGGCAGAGGCTCTGAAATGCCGAATCGATTTTCTGCACGGACCCGGAAGATATACTCCTGGCCTGGGATCAGTTTTCCAACTCTGCAGGAAGTTTTTGTCACCGAAGCTAGAGCTGTCACCCAATCACCTCGGCTCACATCACATTTCTCCACTATGTAATTGGTGATGTTACTGCCTCCATCCTCCAGAGGGATGTGCCATGAGAGGGAGCAAGCATCAGCGTCTATGTCAGTAATGTCAAACGGAGGCTGAGGGGGCCCCGGAGCATCTGCACAGACCAAGAGGAAAGAAATGTATAAGAACAGGGATTTGATAGGAAAAAAATGTTGCCGATTTTCATATTCAGATAGCCATGTGTCTAATGCTTGACCTACCCATGACGATAACTTTGATTTTTTGAGTGTCTGTCCCAGAACTGTTTTCTGCAGTGAGGCTGTAGTAGCCACTGTCTTTCCTAGTCACATCTTTTATGATCAGGATGGAAGAACTGTCCGCTTTATGCACTGCCAGGTGGCTGGATGTGACGACTTCATCTTCTCCTTTTTTCCACTTACAGATTGGATGAGGCTTTCCATACACATGGGCTTCAACTCGGAGTTTCTTCCCAGCTTTAATAGTAATTTGCTCTGGCATAAGGATCTTTGGAGGCACTAAAAGTAGAATAAAAATTCATTAACCTTGCAGGGAGGTTAAATTTCCTCTGGTGGGGCAACCACACTAGTATTTCTCAAATTGTGGGTTGCAACCCATTAATGGGTTCAAATTAATGTCTGCTTTACAGCTAATATTTTTTTTAAAAGAATAAGATTGAATCGACGAGAAAATATTAGGGACAAGTCTGGATGTCCAAAGGAAATTCTAATCAACTTTTGTCACATGATGAAATGAGACAATGACTACTTACACAGCTGTTCTTTGGCCTCATATACTCCTTCAGCTTCTCTTGGCAGACTGACTCCAACAGCATTTCTGGCCACTACTCTAAATTTATACTTCTTTCCTTCCTTTAGGCCAGTGACAACAAGGCTGAGATCTTTTACCACTGAGTACTCTGTCCAGCGATCTGCAGGCTGCTCCTCTTCCCTGTAACTAATGATGTAGCCATCAATTTTAGCACCTCCATCACGCAGGGGAGGTAGCCAGGCTAATGTAGCACTGTTCTTCGTCATTTCAGTAACTTCTAGTTTCCTTGGGGGATCAGGCTCACCTGGAAGAGAAGTGCGATTTAGAAAAACTGTCCAGGTAGCCTAATCAAATCCCCGTGTTACCACCTATACATGTTTGAGTATGCCACTTGCTTTGAAGCATACGGGAACTATAGTACAGTATGTTGAAAGTGAATACTGCAAGACGGGGCAGATTCAAAATGTCTTTAATGAGTTAGATAGTTGTTTGTACTGTTTGTGTTCCTACAAATGAAAGCCCTTTCAGTGCTTGGGACCTCAACCTTGCTAAAGTAGGAGACCAGAGCTAAAAGGAGGCAAAAAGAAATTACTTACTTAGAGGATCTGATGCTAGCACTGGTTTGGGGACGTCTGCAGGCACACCGGGGCCGTACTCATTGACAGCAGTTACTCTGAAGAAGTACTCATTGCCAGGGACAAGATTGGTGACTTGGAAGCTTGTTTTCTTAACTTCTGGGGTGACTGTTGACCACGTCTTTCTATCTGCCTCACGTTTCTCCACAATATAATGTGTCACTTGGCTCCCACCATCATTCTCAGGAGGGGCCCAGGAAATGTGGCATGATGTTTTCGTGACATCTGAAACTTTTAAATCAGACACAGGTCCAGGAGTATCTGTAACAAACCACAAATTCAGATACACTGTGTCTCCTCAGGCTTCTACTTACTCTGAAGGGGAAGAAGGAGCTTGTCAGTAACCCACCTAATACTCTGACATTCACAAACACGGCCTTTTCTCCTGCTGGGTTCACAAGCGTCAAGGAATATTTTCCTGAGTCATCACGGGTAGAATTGGGAATGACAAGGAAAGCCATAGTGTCAACCAGATCGACTTGTCCTTTTCTGACCACGTTATCAATACCCACTCTCCGCCAAGTGACTTTAGGGGCTGGTCGTCCTCTCACTATGGCAAAGAGTCGAATAGGGCACCCTGCTCTCACTGTGACCAGTTTTCTCATGCTGGCATCCAATTCAATCTCCGGAGGTTCTGCAAATGACATGAAAGCCATTAGCTGACTTTTCAGAATGTGGGGAAATTATGTGAGAAGCGCAGAAAGGATGAGTCACATGATAAAGTAGGGCCTCACCCAGGATTTCTTTAGGTTTAATAGCATCCTTCAGTTCTGCGGGGCGCCCAATGCCAGCTTGGTTTTGGGCGCACACCCTGAACTCATATTCCTGGTTTTCATCCAAGCTGGTGACAGTGAACTCCCTGCGAACAAGTTGTGCCGCAGCATTGCACCTTTTCCAGCCTTCGTCAGGTGACATGTCTACTCTTTTTGGTCTCATTTCCACAACATATCCAATTATCGGTGCGCCACCATCATATACTGGCTTTCCCCACCCAAGAGTTATGGAGTTTCTGGTTGTATCAACCACTTTGAGGTTGGTTGGTGGACCAGGTGGCTCTGAAAATGAATTGCATAACAATGAATTCACACATTGTTAATGACTACGAGTGATCCCGCTCTAATGTGTCATTTTCTACAGTCCATTCTCAGTTCGTCAAAAATGGAGGGCTCAATTTCTCAGACATGGAGTCCTCTTTTTCCTTCATAAAATTAGAATCTACCATTGTTTGTACATGTTAGGTGATTTGGAAAAATACTGGCTAAAATGAACTTTGGATGTCATGGATTTAATTTATTTATCTAACAGCTCTGTGCTTGAGATTAAGAACTGGCATAGGGGCACCTGGGTGGCTCAGCTGATTAAGCGTCTGATTCAGCTCAGGTCCTGATCTTGTGGTTCCTGAGTTTGAGCCCCACATCGGGCTCTCTGCTGTCAGCACAGAGCCTGCTTTGGATCCTCTGTCTCCCTCTCTCTCTCTGCCCCTACCCCACCTGCATACACACTCTCTCTCTCCTCCACCATCCACCCCCTCTCAAAAATTATGAACATTAAAAAAAATTTGTGTAATATCAGAAAAAGCAAGAACATCATACCTATGGGGTCTTTTGCCACCACTGGCCTTGAGGGCAAGCTTGGTTCTCCAATTCCAATTTCATTTTCTGCCTTGACACGGAACTGATATTCATGTCCTGGGAGGAGATTCTGTACTTTGAGACGTCTTTCAGGGATTGCACTCTTGTTAACAGGGACCCATCGTGCTGAATGTCTTTCCTTTTTCTCCAAAAAGTATCCTGTGATGGATTTTCCACCATCGTATTCAGGTGGATTCCAGACCACAGTCATCTCTTCTTTGCTTACTTTGGTGACTTCTGGGGGATCTGGGCGACCAGGTCTATCATATTTGGTTTTTGCAATGACTGGTTTACTTTCTGTTGGAGGCCCTGTGCCTATTTTATTTTCTGCACGGACTCTGAAAATATATTCATTTCCTTCTATGAGACGTGTTACTGTCATACCGGGTGTTAAGACATTAGCAGAATAGGTAGACCAAACCATTCGCTTGCTCTCACATTTTTCTAGAATGTAATTTTGGATTTCACAGCCACCATCATCCTCTGGTGGATCCCAGTGAATAGTACACCGATCACTGGACACATCAGCAATTTTCAGATTTCTTACAGGACCAGGCTTATCTAAAACATTGACGGTGGCATAGGCCACAAAACTGCCAGCTGTGTTAGTTGCTGTAACTACGTATTTCCCACCATCACTTCGCCTTGCTTTAGAAAGAGAAAATTTGGATGAATCAGCACTTGTATCAATTTTGACCCTTGGTGATCTTGTTAAGTCTGTAGCATCTTTGTCCTTGGTCCATAAAACTTCTGGGAATGGTTTGCCTCTCACACCTGCTTCAAGTCTAATGGTTTCCCCTGCTTTGACTGTTAGCACACCACTCAATTTCAGATCAAGCACTGGTTTCTGTAAGTCTTCCTTCACAACAACTTCCTCTGTCTTTACCCAGTCACTTTCCCCACCTTCATTCTTTGTTTGTACCCTGAACTCATAAATCTGGTTCTCAACACATTTATCAACCATGTATTGGGTTTCTTTAATGCTTCCTTTATGCACTCTTTCCCAGTCATCAGAGCCCTTCAGCCTCCTCTCAACATGATAGGATAGATTCGGGCTGCCACCATCATAATCAGGCCGTCGCCACTTGAGATAGACAAATGTCTTTCCTTTATCTGCAATGTGAAGGTTTTCAGGCTCACCTGGTCTATCAATAGGGTTAATAGCCAGAATTGGAGTTTTGGTTTCAATGGTTGGTCCAACACCTACTTTATTCTCTGCACAAACTCGGAAATAGTATTCATTGTTTGCTAAAAGGTTGGCCTTAATTAATCGCTTAGTGACATCTGAAGCAACAATTGACCAGCCTTTCTGGTTTGGTTTCCGATATTCCACTATGAAATTTGTTATTTCTGAGCCACCATTATCTAGTGGGTTTTCCCAAGAAAGTGTACAGTTCTCTTTGCTTACATTGCTAACCTTTAAGTTCTGGCAAGGCCCAGGTCTGTCAAGAACATTAACGATGGCAGAACCTTGGGCATGCCCACTGCTATTCTTAGCTGAGATGATATACTTGCCATGATCAGCTCTAACAGCTTCTTTAATTTGTAACTCAACACGAGGTAGATCATGAATTATGTCAACCCGCTTTTCTCGGACCAATACTTTGCCTTCCTTGGACCAAGTTATGTCTGGATCAGGTCTGCCTCTGACTCGAGCAAGAATGCGAATAGTTTGGCCCACTCTAACGGTAATAATATCACGACAGGTAACATCAAGTTCTACTTCTGGAGGATTAAGGATGTCTTTTGCAATCACAGATTCTGCTAGTTCTCTTGGCTCTCCCTCTCCCACAATATTAGCTGCCTTTATACGGAATCTGTACTCATTTCCTTCAATTAGTCCAGGTACCCTAAAGGCACATTGCCTAATGAGCTCATCTTTATTAATCCTGGTCCACTGTGTTGTACCAGCTTTCTGACATTCTACTACATAGCCTAGAATGGGACTACCACCATCACTGAGGGGCTTTGTCCACACCAACTCAGCTGTTTCTTTGGTCTTGTCTTTCAGTTTAGGATTAATAGGTGGTCCAGGTGGTTTGATGGGCCGGCAAGCTTTTATTGGGTCAGAACTTGGGGATGGATTGCTTAATCCTGCAAGATTTTCAGCAAAAACTCTAAACTCATAGGTATTTCCCTCATAGAGTCCAGACACTCTAAACTTCAGGTCAGCTATAGGTGTTTTGTTGACTCTCACCCATTTGCCAGTTATTTCTCGACGTTCCACATAGTAACCGGTTATTGGACTGCCACCGTCAGATTTTGGCAGAGTCCAAGACACCATTGCACCACTTTCAGTAATGTCAGTAACCACTGGTTTACCAGGAGGAGATGGAGGACTAAACTTATGTTTAGCAACAGTAGGTGTGGAGTCAAGGGGAGGACCAACACCCATCTTATTCTCTGCTCTGACTCGGAAAATATATTCACAGCCCTTTTGCAGATGTGGGATTTTCAGCTTTGTCTTACTGCTTCCTGATGAAACAACACCCCATGTGTCTTTCCTTGTATCTTGTTTCTCAACAATATAATTTATCACGGGGCTTCCTCCATCATCCTTAGGTGGCTGCCATGAGATAGTCATATGTTCAGGAGTAACATCCAGAATATTAATAGGACCTGTTGGTGGACCAGGCACATCAAGAACAGTAAGATGTGCAGCTACTGTTTTGCTGCCAGCTGCATTGGAAACTGTGATTTGATATTCCCCAGTGTCTCTCCTTAAGCAGTTCTTAATGGTAAGTACTGACGAGAAGCTGTCAGTTTCAACTGTGTAGTGTTCATCTGTTTTAATCTCACTCCCGTCGGTTGTCCACTTTGCAGTGGGAATGGGTACACCTCTTATAATAGCAGGGAATCTGACTGTAGTTCCAGCTTTTACCACGAGACCTTCAATTAACTTCACATCCAGCTCCACAGATGGAGGCACTGAAAAGTAAACATGAGAAAATTAGATTTTGATTTTCACAATATGAATATTCACAGTATGAATTAAAAAATTAATAATGCCAGTCCAAAAATTACCTAGTTTTTCTTGACATTCTATTGGGATAGTTGTGTCAGGGAGACTAAGACCCACAATATTTTCAGCCTTTACACGGAATCTATAGGTCTTCCCTTGTTGCAGTCCAGTAACAACACACTCTAAGTTTTTCACAGTCTTGAACTTAATCCAGTCTTCGGTGCCCTCTTCTTGATATTCCACCAAATATCCAGTGATTGGAGAGCCACCATCACGATCTGGCTTATTCCAAACAAGGGAGACTTCAGTCTTGTCAACATCTACATGGTGCAGGTTTTTGGGTGGCCCTGGGGGATCTTTTCAAAAGAAGAAGTTATGATGAATGAATAATATTCTCAAAGACAGGCAGACAAAACTTTTGTATCCAGAGAAAGCAACTTACGTAAAGGATCCAGAGCCTTGATGGGTTTAGGTGTTTCTACAAAAGGACCACGTCCATACTGGTTCTCAGCAGCTACTCGGAAAAGATACTGATTGCCTTCGTTAAGATGTTTAGCCAAGTGACTCTTTTTCTTTGATGTAGTTGAAAGAGGTGACCACTGGGCACTGGCAACATCTCTCCTCTCAACCACATAATTTGTAATAACAGAACCACCATCATCTAGTGGTTCCTTCCAAGTAAGGTAACAAGAATCTTTCCTAATTTCACTGACTTCCAGATCTCGAGGTGGCCCCGGCTTATCTGAAAGTGTTAAGTAATGAAGTTATATTAGTGACTTAATCCAGATAAAGGCTCAAAATATATTAAAATTTATTTTTAATATGTTATCACATTAAAGATATAACCATGAAAATTCTTACCTAATACGAGTACTTTTACTGAGACAGTTTTCGAACCAGCTGGATTCTCCACTGTTAAAGAATAAATTCCACCATCTTCATGGGCAGCATTACGAATTTCAAGCTTGCTACCAACTGGAGTAACATCAATTCTTGCTTTAGTTGGAGCTTCTCTGTCTCCTTTTTTCCAAGTTACTTTTGGGAATGGCACTCCTTTGATGACAGCACTAAGTCTTAGAGTATCACCAACCTTTATGTATTGTTCTCTTGCCATGTTGGCATCAAGAATCAATTCAGGGGGTTCTAGGATAAAATGAATAGCACTTCAAGGTTTGTTGATGTATTTTACAATGAAGCATATACAATGAGACACCTATCTTCTTTGCTATTACAGCTGAGAAGATTTTACTCACCAAGTCTGTCTTTTACTAGCACTGGCTCGGGAACATAAGCTGGATCTGATTCACCAGCTTCATTGACTGCTAATACTCTGAACTTATAGGTTTGACCATCCCGAAGACCAGTGACTTTATATTTAGTTTCAGGACATGACTCAGGAGTGTGGTTGGCTCTCTTCCACTCTTCATCTCCAACTTTCTGGTACTCAACAATGTAACCCAGAATCTTGCTCCCACCATCATGACGTGGTGGCTGCCACGTTAGGTCAACTGAATTACATGTTGTATCAATTGCTTCAGGATTAATAGGTGGACTTGGTTTAGCTACATAATAAAAGAAAAAAAAAGGAGTTAGAATATAGCTGAAAACGAAGTTGGATAATATGAAAGCTGAATGAATGCTTTAATACTATACCAATTGGATCTTTAGCAAAGAATGGTTTGGATGGTGGGCTTGGCTCTCCAATGCCAATTTCGTTTTCTGCAGAAACCCGGAATTCATATTGACACCCTTCTAGAAGATCAGGAACCCTGAATTTAGTGTATGGATGGATGGGCTCTTTGGTAACTCTAGCCCATCGTTTAGACATAGTTTCCCTCTTTTCCAGGATGTAGTTTGTGATGGGCTTTCCTCCATCATTTGGCTTGTTCCAGGTTACTAATGCAGAATTTTTGGTAACTTCTGTAACAATTGGCTGGTCAGGTGCATCAGGAACCCCTACAATAAACATTAGAGTGTGTTAGAAATTTAATTTTTCCTATTAACAATATCAAACATTGAATCACCAAAAAGAAGTGTAATGCATACTGAAACGATCTTTGGCTTTCATCGAATCAGATACCAGAGGATCACTTATTCCATACAGATTTTCAGCATATATCCGGAAAATATAATCTTTTCCTTCAAGAAGTTTAGAAACTTTGCATGTCGTTTTAGCACTTGCAGACGTAACAGGCATCCAAATATCTTTTCCCACTTCCTTTTTCTCAATAATATAATTGGTAATTGCACTGCCTCCGTCATCTAAAGGTGGCTTCCAAGAGATAACCATGTACTCTTTGGTCACCTCATCAAAAATAACCGGTCCTACTGGTGGTCCAGGACGGTCTGCAGAAACACACAAACACAGAACACAAAATGTTATTTCCACTTCTGCTCTGGAAAGGACAGAATATCTACTCTTCTTGTGAAATTATACTTACCAACAACATTGACTTGACAGAAACCTTTCCTAGAACCTGTACTGTTCTCCACAACCACACAGTATTTGCCAGAATCTGATCGTTTGGCCTTGATCTTCTCTAGGGCAAGTGTTGTCGGAGTGGTCTTTATGTGAGTACGATCATCTTCTAGCACATCAGCTTCATCTTTGAACCAAGTAACCTTAGGCTTTGGTTTGCCTGAGTAACGGCCAGTGAGGGCAAAAGCTTCACCAACCCGAATTGTGAGTTTATCTCTGAAGTCAAGGTCAAGTGTCGGAGGAGCTAAAATTTTAATTAGAAATGCAAGTCAGTTTTACTGATCTCTTATGGTAAATCTGTAAATGTCCAAGTTTTCAAGGTATAAATTGAATTAGAACACATACCCAGGTCATCTTTGCAAGTGATTGGCTTGGTACAAAATGATGGTTTGCCTTGTCCAACAATATTGACAGCGCTGACGCGGTACTCATAGGTATCACCTTCTTTTAAGCCTTTAACGGTGTATTTTCTGCTAAGCAAGTTGTCCTTTGTAACTGAGTGGAACTTCTCAGTTCCAATGAGACGGCTTTCTAGGACATAGTTAATAATTTCTGATCCACCATCATACTTAGGAGGATTCCAAGTCAAAGTAACAGAATCTTTAGTAACTTCTTTGACTTCCAGGTCTTCAGGACGCTCTGGTACAGCTGTAAGTAAAATATGGAATTATGGTGAAAAAATGCCACATTAAAATGTAGTAGAATATAGTAGATGATACTTTTTGAGAGTTGCATTTAAATATTAAATTATCTGCTTTGATAAGTAACAAGAAGACATCTCATCTTCTGAGATGAGAAACTCTCATTTTTAACATTAGAGTTAAAAAGAACACCATACAGTCTAATTTCCTCTCATAGATGAGGAAATAGAGGTTCACTGAGGCCAAATAATTTAAGAAGGTTCTCCAGAGTTAGTAGTTTCTGAGTTAGGAAAATATATTTACGCCATTAAGGGGGAAATTAAAAAAAATTAGTGTAGTATACATGGAAGGATTTGAAGAATCATATACATTCCCACAATCTTTCAAAATCACATTCAAATACTACCAACATCAGATACTGAGCATTTGCCTAATGAGTCTCGTCAAAGGAACAAAATGGTTGGCATTTATATACATATTTTGTCACCGCATTCTTTTATTAAATGAGTGAAGAAGTGATTGAGAATGAAATTAAGATGTACGTACTGATTGGATCTCTGATGACAAGTGCAGTTGGTGTCTCTGTAAATGGGCCTATGCCAACACTATTTTCAGCCGCAACTCGGAAAAAGTAGGCTTTGCCCTGAATGAGACCCTGGACGGTAGCATTTTGCCGGGTGACTGTATACGTCACTGGCGTCCATGCTCTGCGGTCAGATTCACGCTTTTCAATGACGTAATTGGTGATTGGACAGCCTCCATCATCTTCCGGAGAAAACCATGTCAGCTTGCAGGAGTCATTGGTGAGGTTGTCAGACCGGAATGGTTCTCCAACAGGACCTGGCACATCTGGAAATAAGAGGAAGAGATTTCTAATGAACCTTCAATGAACTACAGGGCTCAATATTTGTCACCCTCTGTTTTTAAAAAGGAGACACTAAGACATTTTCTTATGAAGAAAATGAGATTTTGTCTATTGATTTTTTTTCCTCCCCATGATATCTATATTCAGCCATATTTTAAAATGAAATAGGTAACAGTTACTGTTTGCCACTGTTTTAGCAGGAGCTGAAGGAATAGTAATGTGTGTAATATAAATATGTATATTTAAATATGTATTTAAATATATATATTTATATTTATATATATATATATAT